>NW_017731504.1:2984211-3020044 GCF_001890085.2 Hipposideros armiger
AGTTCTTAACCATTGCGCCACTCGGCCGGCCGGAGCCCTGGGTTTTTGATTGAGCAACTCAGTGAATGGCAAAACCATTCACCAAGATGAGCAAAATTGGGGGAATAGCAGGTAAAAGAGGGAATAAAAAATTCTGATTTGGATAGGTTACATGCCATGTGAGTATTAGATTTCCAAGTGGAGATGTTATGTAGACAGCTGGAATTATGAGTTGAGAATTAAATGTGAGAGCCAGGTTAAAGGTATAAATTTGGGAGTCAGAAGCATACAGATGATTTTTTAAAGCCATTGGGCTGTATGAGATCACCAGTGGGAGAAGTGTGGATACGGAAAAAGGCCAAGAACTGAGCCTTGAAGCATCGCAACATTTAACAGTCAGATACAGCAATGAAGACCGAGATGAAGCAACAAGTTAGCAGAAGAAAGGAGGAGATGTGTCGTTTTGGCCCTAGTATTGGCAAAGGAAAGCCTTTATGGCAAATCCAGGCTGCTGTTTGTTTTGTATGGCTGTCAAGCAGAGAGTGGGTTTTACATTTTGAAATGGTTCAAAAACATCAAAAGAAGAATAATATTTTCTGACACATGAAACTTATGTAAAATTCAAGTTTCAATGTCTGTGAATAAAGTTTTGTTGGAACACAGCCAAGCTCGTTAATTTACATATTGTCTATCGCTGCTTTTGTGCTACCACAGAGTTGTGTAGCTGCCATGAAACCGTATAGTCCATAAAACATAAAATATTTTTTGTATGACTCTTTCAGTTAAGAGAAGGATATATTTCAAGAAGGAGAAAGTGATCAAATATGTTGAATTCTGCTAGAAGGTCTGCTAGAAGGAGAGTTGACCCCTGGACTTGGCAAGATAGAGTTAATTGATAGTCATGTCAACAATGGGTTCAGTATACTGGTGGGGGAAAAGTCTAATTTGAGTAGATTGATGAGAGAATGGAAATACAGCATGTAAATACAGAAAAGTTAAAAAACAAACAAGCAAATAACACTCTTTAAAAAACTTTTCCCATAAAGATTAAGATAAATGTTATAGGAACTAGAAGGGCCATGGGTTCAGGAAAGGTATACTGCAGCATAATATGCAACTCTGCAGCATGTTCTCTTATATTATAGCCCTTTACTTTAAATAATTCTTACAACAATCCCGAAAATTATGCCCACTGTAGAGTAAAAAAGCATGTCTTAGAAAAATGTATAATTAAAACTTGTGGGAAGCAAGTTAATTGTCAAAGTTTATTGTGATTATTATAGACATCTAAAAATATTAGGTAAAGCATAAAAAAAGAAGGAAAAAAATTTGTGGGTGCAATTAAATTGAAGATCTTCCCTATGTGGTTAAGTACTAACTTCTATTAAATTTTTTTGGGGGGAAATTTTCATTGACTTAGAAAATGTCTTTTATTACTTATTGTTACATGGGTACATTCATATGTGATAGATATATAAAGGAACACATACTTGATATATGGAAATATATATTTTGTCTGTTACCATCATAAACTAAACATGGTAAATCTGATCAACTTAAACCAAGGGTAATTGTCAAGCAAAGAAACAACAGCCACCACCATTTTTAAAAATTAAGTTGTTGGGGTAATATCAGTTAATAACATTATATAAATTTCAGGTGCACAACTTTATGATATGACATCCGTATACTCCACTGTGTACTCACCACCTTAAGCCTATTGTCCATTTTTGTTTATTATGGAGCTTACTAGCTTACTCCCCAATAGTAAAATTGTTTCACTTAATTTATTTATGAATCACAGGCAACGTGGAGGAATATGGATTTATGCGTATGATCTATCACTCTTGAAAAGCATTGGAAAGAAAAGGAACCATTGAGATACCAAACACATTCTGTTACCTCACAGATATAGAAATTCTGGCCAAGAACTGTAAAGCCTTTAATAATAACTCCCGTAGATGACTCCTGTATGACAAATATCTAAGATCCTTGAAATTTCAATAAGAGTCTAATCAGAAGTGATGAACTTGGACCTCTATGATGTATAGAGATACCTAGACTTTAAGTACAGTGTTTGGGGCAGAGCATTATAGGATTGAAGCTGTCAGAAGAGATCAAGCACTGTCAAACGAACAACAACAACAACAAAAAAGCTCTACTAAAGCTGACAGATTAAGTATCTTGAGCCAAAATAGTTAGCAGGAGTAGAGAATATAAACAGGTTAAATGTGAAGTAAAACTGGCTTACAGCAACTAGAACTTTTTCATTATCACCAAATATTTGTTGATTAGCTACTTGAATAAGGTACATGGGTTACAAATAATGAAATTGCACTGTCTTTCTCTAAGTGATGTGACAATCCAGTTAGGATTCTAACATCCTGAAATATATCAACAAAAAGAATCAAGACCCATGCTAAAGGCCAAAAGAAAACAATCTTATATCTATTGTAAGGATAAACCTCAAAGACAGACTGTAGTTTTTATAGTGTTTTTCTCAGTGTAGTGTCCTTCTCTCTTCTCTGGAAAATATCGCCACCTTTTCTACATGTAAGATTGAAGGTGGGGCTGCTCCTTGGTGAACTGTACCCTTTCTTATCACCCTCCAAGTCATAGGACAGCGAATTTGACCCAGTTATCCTTCTGATTACAGTGACTGAGCTAATTAGAATCTTTCCTGAGCCAGTTATGGTCTTCCCAGAATTTCATATGCAAAAGTTGGGTGACAGAAATCTCTCCTCTGGGTGGTATTCTAGGATGAAATATGATGGAGTTACTTCTGGTCATAAACCACACATCTACTCTCATTGGAAGCTGTCTAAAGTAGAAGAAAATAGTCAAAACCTAGAGAGCAGCTAAGATGATGGAAAGATCAGAGAGCATCATTTTAGTCCTTGGAACCATTCTGCCCTTCCCAGTTGTATGAGCCAATACCTCTCCACTGCCCCCCTTTTCTTCACAAGATAGTTTGACTAATATGGGCAGTGATCCACCAATAGCTTAATTATAATTGTCATGAGTGATAGAGAAATAAAAAGAGGTAGCATACGATGATTTGATATTGTGTATGATTTTATATAAGCTAGATGCAACTTTCTCCAAAAAAGAAAATGTTTTGGCCACCTTCAGACCTAAGAGGAATTTTTAAATTGTCTATTTTTAAGTGCTTCATTATATAAATGAGTGAAGTCATGGAGGACCAGGGTATCTCCTACCATCAAATAACAAGTCACTAAAAGACCTGAAACCCAAATCGTTGCTTATATAATAGTTCAGTGACCTTTCTCCTTCATTGCTGTGCCAGTGATGAATTTCAACATTGTCTGGGAAACTACTGGTATTGTAATCTGCAGTTATGTCTGGATAAAATAAATCACTAACAATAAATTCAGTATCTAGATTGTAAAAAGGCAAAAACAGAGAAAGTCCTCTTTAGTGGACTTGTCTCATAAATAGAGGGCAACAAGAAAGCAAGAAAAAAGTGGTTTAATGGTAGAATGCCTTGGGCATAAATATTTGTCAGTTGCAAAAAATAAATGACATTTACTTTTTTTTGACACTTAGCTCATCATTAGTCTTATTATTCCTATTAAAAGCTGTAATAACAAATAGACAATATTATCCATAAAATGTTCTGTCAGCTTTGGGGTCACTGAACCTCAGTTTCATTCAGTCAATCAAATTAAGGGAGTCTCTTAATAATACTTACCCAGTATAATGTACTTATTAAGGTAATTTGAAAACTCACAGTTTGGTTCTCTGAAGATGGTTAAAACGAGAGATATAATGCAATAATCACAGACAGTGGGAAAGTCATCATTATGATTAAAAGACTTGCACAGCAAGCACTAAAAATGTTATAAAACAGATTTTAATCACTGTGGAATGGTGCTTAGTTAGAAATGGGTTTTTATCAAAAAGGTCAAATACCTCTTCATACAATTGGGGATAATTTAGGTGACTTCAAATTTCTTGTCAGATTGATTGTTGAAAAAATAGACATGGGAATCAGCTGGAAAAGAGCATGACTTTCTCTTAAAACCATCTTGTCCTTTTTTTCCTGAACTCATGGTCTCCAACCACTCCTAACCCGGCCCAAATGTGCCATGAACAGGCAAGGCAGGGAGAGGCAGGTGGACTAAGAATGTTGGCACTGTTTTCAGAATTTCTACTCCTGCTTTCACCAGTGCTTCTTGGGCTATGTCTACCTAGAGCAGAACAGAACATGGCATGGGAATGAAACTTCTCTATTTTCTCTGCAATAGAGAAGAAAAAAATAGGTATAAATAATGTAAAAAAAATATATAATAAAAGAAGCCTGAGTAGGATATGGGAAGGATGGAGACAAGGATGGAGAGAGTAATTAGCTAAAAGGCATTTTACCCTTTTGAAATACGAATTCATTCTTGATGCCTGTCATGTTATGTCCTATATTTAATTCATCAATTTCTGCCTATTTTCTCTTATAAGTACCTCTTAAATCTGTTCATTTCTTTTAACTGCACCTGCATCCTCAAGCCACCATCTGTCTTGCCTGGACTGCTGCTGAAGCCTCATGGCTGACTTTCCTATCACCACTCCTGTCGCCCTTCAATCAGTGGTATGTGCTGGAGTTGTCTTGTTTAGGCTCTCAAGAGCCCACTGTGTGCATCCCAATGGGACTCCACTTTCAGTGACATATTGGTAGCTTGAAATTGGCCAGGGTGGGAAAATTTACACCACAGAAATTGGAATATGCTATAAATCAGGAATTTTTAAAATATATTTTCCAGGTAGCAAATTGTAAATATTTATGGACATACCACTGCCTACAATTCATTCTCCATATAGCTGCAAAAGTGATATTTAAAAAACAGATTATATCATGTCACCCATCCTCCTACCTTAAAGTCTCTAATGATATCCTATAAAATCCAAATTATTTCCTGGAGGCTCTAGACCCTAAGATATGCCGACCTTACCCCACTCCATACGCCTGTGTTCTTTCACTACTCATCTCACTCACTATAACCAGCCACCCTTTTCTGCTTTCTGTCCCTCCAACATACCAAGTTCATGGTCTTTGCATGCTAGGGCTGCTTTTCACCTGGATCTTTGCATAACTGCATTGCTCATTGTCATTCAGGTATCAGGATAGAAATTACCTTCTGAGAGGTCTTTTATGATCACGTAGCTTAAGTTGTTTTTATCATATTATGTTGTTTTCTCTTCTTCATAATACTTACTATGTGAATGTTAAGTATTTCTTTTTTATATCTCTTCTACTATAATGTGTGCTCTGTGAAAACAGGATCATGCCTTTTAGTTTCTACTGCTATATTACCAGCATCTAGAAAAATGCCTGGTTCAAAGTAAAATTTATTGACTTAATTAATAATTGGATGAATGTATATAATTCACAACTACACATCATAGTGTCTGACATAACTATTTGAATAAGTGAGTGAATGGGTGAATCATTAGCTATATTAATTTAAGAACTGATGATTGAAATCTTACTTGAATCTCATCCCATGCTCTACTTATATATTTATCATAACCCTCAAAAGAAGAAACCAGGCCTATTGACAGTAATGAGAAGCTTGTGGTCTGAAGCTCAGGAAATACCTCTCAATTTCCTGGAGGAAAATCTAAAAGATAGCCCCATAACTTTAATCTCATGTTATTGATTCTGTAAATTTGTACGTTGTAGAGGCTGAAATGATTTATGCCCTGAAATTTTAGGCTGGTTTGTTCCCTAAAACATTATTTTTAAATAACCCCTTTTCAGCTTTGAATTAATAAATGACATCTCAAAAATGCCTTATAAAAGTATTTAATTATTATAAGCATTTGGAATGTTCATAAGATTTCCTGACATTCATGCCACTTTGTCTTTTTTTTTGGGGGGGGGGTTAATATTTTTTTATTTTTCAGTTACAATTGACATACTATTATATACTATTATTAACACTATTATATTAGTTTGAGGTGTACAACACAGTGATTAGACATTTATATGACTTACAAAATGATCACCCCGATAAATCCAGTACCCATCCAACACCACACATAGTTATTACCATACTCCTATATTCCCTACGCTGTATTCTACATCTCCATGACTATCTTGTAACTAAATATTTGTACCTCTTAATCCTCTCCCCACCCTTCACCCATCTTCCCCCAAGTCTGGCAACCATTAAAATGCTCCCTGTATCTATGAGGTTGTTTCTGTTTTTGTTTGTTTGTTTATTCTGCTCTCTAGATTCCACATATAAGTGAAATCGTATGGCATTTGACTTTCTCTTTCTGACTTACTACACTCAGCACAATATCCTCCAGGTCCATCCATGTTGTTGCAGATGGCAAGATTTCATTTTTTTACATGGCTGAGTAATGTTCTGTTATATATATGTACCACCTCTTCTTTATCCATTCATCCACTGATGGACACTCAAGCTGCCTCCATATCTTGGCCATTGTAAATAATGCTGCAATGAACATGTGGATGTGCATGTCCCTTTGAAGTAGTGTTTTGGGTTTCTTCAGATACATACCCAGAAGTGGGATTGCTGGGTCATTCTTTGTTTCTTATTTTAGGCTTTGTTTTAAACTCCATTTTGTTTGGCATAAGTATTGCTACCCCAGCTTTTATTTTTTTATAATTTCCATTCTATGAAATATATTTTTTATCTCTTTTAGTTTGTGTGCATGCACTTTGTTTTGAATGAGTTTGACAAACACTAAAAATGAGAAACAGTAAGTTTGCACTAAAAATTCCATGATCCTCTAAGCCAGCGCTTCTCAACCTTTCACAGGGGTCGCCTAAGACCGTCAGAAAACACATATTTTCGATGGTCTTAAAAACCAAGACACCGCTCCTCTATCCGTCTCCAGGCCCACATGCAGATACGCCCACATACGAGTACCCGGCGACCTCTTGAAAGGGTCGATCTACCCCCAAAGGGGTCGCGACCCACAGGTTGAGAACCGCTGCTCTAAGCCATCCAGATATATGGAGGGTACACCAGCATCTAGAAGTATAGCTCTTGCCCCTCGCTCTATGGTGTATCACTCTCATTGGCCACTTCTGAGGCTGTACTGCTCACCTTCTCGTGGACTTCTCACTCACGTGCCCTTCTGACTTGCAACTTAAGCGGGGCCCACTCTCTGCTGCCACCTGCCACCTTCACATTGAAGAAAATAAACTCCACACCCTTAGGGTACTCACTCCTCCTCTTGTCCAGTGACCAAGAATGGTGCTGTGACCACCAATGGTGGATGAAGGGTGCCTTTTCTACTTTACTTGCACTAATTTTGGCACTGAGATCCCTGGAGCCCACCACAGAATTTGTCATTGTTACTAATATCATTTTCAATCTTTAAAAGTCACCAAACAGAAGAGGAAGCATCTGCTTTGAGACAGGTGGGTGTTCTAATTCTTAACTTAAAAGGCCTGCAGAAAGTACTACATTTTGGCAGACTTTTCTGAATTTTTCCACTGATGTAGATCAAATTTTCTATTTGGGATACAGACCAGAGTTGGCAAGCCATTCGTATATAAGGCATTGTGTTTTTTTTGGTATATCTGGTCACTTATTTCTCCATAGTCCTATGCTATTTATTTATTTATTTATTTATTTATTTATTTATTTATTTATAGATTTTATTGGGGAATCGGGGATGGGGAACAGACAAGTTGCTGTCATTTTGTTCTTCAGTCTAATTGTGGAGGATGTCGCTTCACTGGCACATGTTGGTGTTGTGATCATTGCTCTCTTCCCGGCTGAGGCAGATCAGTCACCGGCCATCGGATGGCCACTCATGGTGGCTCACGGCAGCTCACGCTGGCTTCCAGCTGCTCACACTGGGTGCTGGCCACACACGGTAGCTTACTGCAGCCCCACTGCAGCCTATGCCGTTACCAACAACTCACGACAGCCCAGTTCCAAGTCGAGCTATTGTTCACCATCTTAGCTGTAGAGGGCGCAGCGTCACTGGCCCATGTGGGATCTGAACAGGCGGCCCTGCTGCTCAGAGCTCGCATTCCCAAGCCAACTCTTAACCAATGAGCCACTTGCCAGTCCAGTCCAGTCCTATGCTTTTGAAATGAAAGTCATGGCAAGAGACTTAAATTGCTTACTATCTACAAGTTGGTGCTCAGTGCTCAGTACTCAGGACTCATGCAAACAGACATTGCCCATCAGGAAAGCTAGAATATCAGTTTTAGGATTTTTCATGTTCAGTTATTCATGACACTTTTCCTTCATCTCTATGATTAAAGATAGCAGGAATAGTAAATGCTTAATATTAACTGTAATGCCAGTGTCTTGTTTTAAGTGCTTTGCGTGGATTTATAATTTTGTCTTCCCAATAACTCCATGATCTAGGTACTGTTGTTCTCATTTGTAGGTGGGAAACCCAAGAACCACAGAGTTTAAGTAAATTGCCCAAGATCACACAACTAGAAAGTAGGGTAGCCAGAGTTTGAATCTTTAGTTGGAATCAGAGCCGTTGGTCTCCCTGCTAATTTCTAGGCAATTCTGCCTCTCAAAAGCTGACCATGGGCCAGCCGAGTGGTGCGATGGTTAAGAGCTGGCTTGGGACACCAGAGGACCCCTGTTCGGATCCCACATATGAGGGCCAGTGACATTGCCCTCTACAGCTAAGATGCTGAACAACAGCTCAACCTGGAGCTGGGCTGCTGTGAGTCACCAGCGATGGCATAGGCTGCAGCCCCTCCTGCAGTGGGTTGCCATGGGCTACCGTTTGTAGCCAGTAGCCGCTGTGAGCAGCCATCCAGAAGCCGGCGACTGATCTGCCTCACCTGGGAAGAGCACGATGATGGTGCCAACTTGGGCCAGTGAAGCAACGTCTTCCACAACTAGACTGAAGAACAAAAGGACAGCAACTTGTCTGTTCCCCTTCCCCCAATTCGCCAACATTGTTCCCATCCCCCCATTCCCCAATAAAAATCTTAAAAAAAAAAAAAAAGTTGACCATAGTGCCTAGTGAAAAATAGAGGGGATGATTGCAGACACCTATACTTCTGCACTCTAGTCTGGATAAAAGGAAGATTGTTTGTGTTCTCGGGACTCAAGAATACTGTGGAAAAAGCATTCAACTGAGAATAAAAGGACCAAGATTCTGCTACTGATATATCTATTAACTTACCTTCTGACCTGTACAGTCAGAGAGTAAATTATTAATCTGTGAAGGGAGAGGGTTGCACTGGAGCTGCAGTGTTCAAACTCTGCTTCTGTCTGCCTTGGGGTTTTTAGAGGTGTAGTAGCATCGGCTTCTGGGGTAAGGGAGTGCCAAGGGTACAGAGTTCCTTCTTGGCACTGAGACACGTTCCTTCCTTTTGCCCTCTGCCATGTTTTATCTTATTGAGTTGGTTCCAAATAGGTCTTGAAAAAGACAAGATTCAATTTTGAAGCCACTTTCTTTCTTGCAATCCCTTTTAGTAGTCTGGTCTTACTTTTTCTACTAATATGTGCAGGAAAGTAAGGTGATAATCTTACCACCTAATAGAGGTAACTGTGGCTTCAAAATAACATGTATTTTTATGGACTTTTGGAGAGAGACAGCATTCTTGCTTTCTTGTTAAAACTCTTTGATTCTATCTAATAATGAAAATTGAAGCCAACTAGGGTAGGCAGGTATTTTCACAGCAGCCAAGAAGTGTTTTCCAAATTATAGCATATAAATGGCCACTCATTTGATCTGTGCATGTTCCAAATATGTGTGCACATGCACACACACACAGACACACAATGTCAGTAATAATCTTTGGCTAAGTGTTTTGCTGCTTATTACTCATATTAAGGAGGACATGCACACACATACATGCAGACACACTTTTTTTTTTCCTACCAGTTCATGGTGACCCCACCTCCCTCTTTCCGTAAAACCCAGCACTATATCTAGGTTCAGATACAAATCACTTGGGTAATTACCCTAAGCTCTAACACAAAAGGCAAATCAATTATATAACAGATATTTATTAAGCACTCAGTACTCTAGAGGTCATGGGAGTTTACAAGGAAACACATGACACCTATCCTGTAGGACCTTAACACTCATGAAACATTAGCAGCATATAATTAAAATGTTAAATTGTCTGACACAGGGTGTTAAATGTAGTGGGAGTTTCAAAGAAGAGGAAGAGAAATTAGAACTAGTAAAGTCAACTAAGACTTTGGGGAGATGAAACATGACCTGGATCTTTAAAGATGGGTATCATTTCAGTTGGCAAGAAGAAGAAACCCCTGTTCTGGACCTGTCAATCACAGTAACTTTTTGTGACTTGATGTGCATCATAAGGGGTCAACCAGAAAGTTCTTCTGTCCCGTCACATATGAAAAATATCCTACTCTTTGATATAACATTACATTTACTTCTTAAAATATAAATATTTGGGTGGATTTTAATACATTAAGACAGGTTACCTTTCATGTATACCTTTGCTGAATACAGTTAAGATCATTTCTTTCCACTGGATACTTCATTGTAGAATAACATGGACTTGACATCACGCGACTTAGAGTTTCCTATATAAAGGCCCACCAAGAGATTTGTTTTTATGTACCAAGTCCCAGTGACTGGAAATACTTGGTTCCCTTAGATAAACTGTTTTTGCCTCCTTATGAAAAAGGGGAAGCATATACATATATAATTAGTTTAGTAGCAGTGGAAACTTTGGCCCACATTTCTCCCTTCTAACTTTCCGGTAAGCCTTGACCTTCTATGTATACTAACTCAAGCATCAGACGACTCTTATTCATTTCCAGGTTCATCCTGTTAACAGTATATAGAGCTGAGGGGAAAATGAGTCTCATTATTTCTCTGAATCATGGTGGTGTTAGTTGCTCCTCAGCATATGCTTCTCAGGATCAATTTTGAGACCCCCCTACCCACCATGGCAGACTGTTAGTTGTCTGCTATTTGTTTCTTCTTTTTTCTCAGTCATAGTACTTTTGATTTTTTTGCTAGGTAGATGTTTACCTATAACAAATACCACTTTCTCAGACTTTTTTGCTGCACATGTGTCTCAATCCTAGACAGTGGAGTATAAGCAGAAGTAGTGCATGCAATTTACAGGAAGCATTCCTAAAGGAAGTGGGCACGCCTTTCTTTGTTGCTTTTCCCTTCCTGTTCGAATATAGATATAGTAGCAGGATTCAAGCAGCCATCATAGGAGATGACCTTGGGAATGTAGGTCACCCGTGGAGAGCAATAAGGAAATAGGACCTATCTCAAAAAATGAATGAGGAATATTAATAAAAATGCATGCATGTGTTTAGGCAGTGCTTGTTACATGAAAATTACTCAATATTTGTTGATTTTCATGTAGATTGAATTCTGATTTTTTGGGGAGGGCTGTGTGTTTGTGTGTGTTCTACTGCTTATCTATTTGATATCAGAATGTAACATGAAAGCTGCAGCTTGCACTCAAAAGGAATCAGACTTGGAAAGACAATATCCACTGGACTATGCCAGTGTCTATACTCGGCTGTCATGGTAGAAGTTCCATGACATTCTTACTCGGTTGGCTAGCTCAGATTCGGAGAAATGTGCTGCAGAGGAAAGAAGGTAGATCTTGACAAAGCCCAACCTCTGATACTGGGAGAGCTAAGTTAATCTTCAAAAGACCCAAAATAACAGAGCTTAAAAGGACAATTATTTATTCCTTGTTCATTCGAGGGTTTAGTATAGCCAGTTTTTAAAGACCTAATTAGATTTTTGGATAAGTTGCTATCTTTCTCACTCTCTGGGGAAATTGTAGTAGGGGTGTCATTCTTGCAATTAAGTACGTTTTCTTGGGTCTGAATTACTTTAAAAACTTTTTTTCTATTTTTAAAAACACACTTTCCTAAGCCTCCTTAAATCATTGGTGGGCTAAGGTGGGAGGATAACAATAAAAATAGACCTGCGAAACTATAAGGTTTAATGGGGGATAGGGCAGAAAGAAGCCTCTTCGGAATCCGAAGTCATAATACCTGATTAATGAGACTGGGGAGAGTACCCTGAGGGCAGCGTGAGGGCACTGGCCTATATGTCAGAAGACCTGAGACATGGAGGGGACCAGGGCACTTGGGTTAATCTCTGCCAGTCTCACTATCGCTTTTCTTGATTGGGCTGTTGATGTCTCTTGGATTTTTCTTTCTTTCTTTTTTTTTTTTTGTTGTATTAATGAGCATTGCCATAGTACAACACCTATGACAGATTTTTAACATTTACTGAGTGCCAGCATGGGACAGAGGTGCAGATATGTCCACAGGAAAGAAAAGGTTTTTCTAATCCCCTATTGTAAAGGTCAGTTCCTTTGTTTAGACTTAAGGAAAAAACATGTCCTTTAACAAGCTTTCTCTCCAAAATCGATGTGCAATGTGGGAGTTCTAGTGAGCATTTAAGGACTGAGAAAAATAATAAGAACAGGGGGAGAAAGCATAAACTTGAAGCAGGTTCATCAGCTAATAAAAATCACTGTGTTTACCTACTCCCTTATGAAGAATAAGACAGGCGTACCTTATTCTTCCGTGTTCAGCAAAATCCTGAGACTGTAACGTGTATTTCCCAGTTTTATTCTCTGTAAAATAAAATGGAAACTAAGCACTGTCTGCAAGTGAAAAGAATTTTTAGGCAGAGATAGAGGAGGAATCTGCAACCCCCAAGTGATGTGGCTTAGTGAAGTTGGCCAGTTGACTTCTGTGCTGCTGTTCATACATATTCAAGGCTCTTTTCTTTTCAATATCCATTGGCCTCCTTTGTATTAGATAAAGGTATCAGAAACCAACTTAAGCTAGATTAAGGAAGAGAAAGGGAAGGTTATTATAAGACAGCAGGGGTAATACATGGGAATTAAGGTCAGAAATGAAGCTGGGCTTCGGGAAAAGCCAGGGAGCAGGAAAAGGAGAGCCATCAGGGCCAGCACAAAGCTCCGTGTCTTGGCTGCGCCTCTCTGTACTTGTGGAATGGCCTCCTTGTCCATCACATGGCAGAATAGACCACCATGGCTCACACATTTCTGTTGTAGTCTGTGTACTTATGGGTGGCTGCTGCTTCATTGGCATCTCAGGGGATAGAAGCTGAATAGTTTGAATTAATATCCACCTTTGCCCCAAATAGCTATGGGCAGGGGTGAGGGTCAAGTAGCGAAACAGAACTGCCAGGGGCCCACCTCATAATATTCATGGCGGTTATTCTCAGAGAAGGTGATTTGGCTCATGGTCTTAGTCAGGTAAACTACTGCATTGAGTTCATGCTAAGGATCTAAGTACTGCTTAACCCCCTGTATGTTGTTTTGAAACAAAATGGTAAATAAAAATACGAAGACTATTTTCATTTTCTGTTTTTTATTACCTTCAAATAATATCTTGCAATTTCTGCTTTTCTAAGTCAGCATAAAGGGAAAGTAAGCTTCTATTAATTTGGCATATTTGCTTTGGAGAGTAAATTCTGGACTGCCTGATCAATCTGTCCACATTTTGTGGATGTCATTCTGGGTAAATTTAAAGTAAATGGATAACTGACGATAGACAATTTATTTCATAGGTGTTTTTAAGCAGTAGGGCCTGTGATACGTGTGTTTATAAGGCATTATTGATACCCAGACACTGGCATAGCATCTCTCATAGCGATTTCCCTGCCATCAAACGACTTCTCAGATCACATTGAAAGAAAAAAGAAAACTGGCAGACATCTAGTCATCTTGTAGGTGTATTTACAAAAAAGAACAAAATGATCAGCCCATGTTTGCAGAACGTACATCGTCGAAAAGACTCCTCAGGAGCCTTTCGATTGCCTGTGTTTGGTGCTGAAGGCTCAGTCAGTCTCTATTGAGATTAGTTCAAAATAAGCAAAGCAGCTGCAGAGCTAGGGTTCGCATTCCTGATCATGCCAACTAAGTCTTCTAGAATCTGGAAGTGTGCACAGAACGAGCACCTGCAGAAAAGCAGAGAGCAAATCTCAAGGGAGATACTGTTTAATTTTTAGAAGAAAAAACTTCATCTCTTATTTTTGCCATTCACAGACCATACCTCGTGTGAGACTCCTAGCTATGAAGGCTGAAACAGCTTTTAATAACCGAGATTTTTTTTAAATTTTATTTATGTATGTATGTATGTATGTATGTATATAGCTGAGCCATCCTGCCACCTGTTGGCAGCTCAGTGGCAGCTCAGCTCGGGATGGGACTAGAACCGCTGTTGCTCAGAGCTCACACTCTTTTTTTTTTTTATATATATATATTTTTATTGTTAGTTTCAGGTGTACAGAACAATGCAATAGTTACCCTTTTAACCCTCACAAAGTAACAACCCCCCTCCCCCCATCTATTGCCCTCCCACCCCCGATATCATGCTTATCTATTACAATTCCATTGAATCCGTTCCCACTCTCTACTCCATGTCGACTATATGTATATATATATAATTATAGTTGACATACAGTATTATTCAACATCAGCTTCAGAAATACAATGCGGTGGTCAGGCCTCTACATCGAAGAGCTCACACTCTTAAGCGAGCTCTTAACCAACTGAGCCACTTGGCCAGCCCCCCCCCCCTTTTTTTTTTTAAATAGTGGTTGGTGATAGTGGTGGTCTAAGTTAAATGCACACAGGGTGACAAAGGTACTGTAGAAATAACATTTTGGGCAATTTGGGCAAATAATTATGCATCAAGATATGGGATTACACAATTAAGTTTCTGAGCTCATCCTAGAAATTGTGCTACATGGTTCATTGCTGAATATCACTATGGTCAACTTTGATGTACTCCCCTTGGGAAGCTATACCGACACCAGTGCCCAGTCCACCATTCTAAGCAATTTTGGAACTCTTTTCCTCATTACCCTTGATGTCCTGAATGTCATCAAAATGTGTTCCTTCAATATTTGCTTTATCTTTGGGTAAAGAAACAAGTCATTGGGGACCAGATCAGGTGAGTAGGGAGAGTGTTCCAATACAGTTATTTGTTTACTGGCTAAAAACTCCCTCAAAGACAGTGCTGCGTGAGCTGGTGCATTGTCATGATGCAAGAGCCATGAATTGTTGGCAAAAAGTTCAGGTTGTCTAACTTTTTCATGCAGCTTTTTCAGCACTTCCAAATAGTAAATTTGGTTAACTGTTAGTCCAGTTGGTACAAATTCATAATGAATAACCCCTTTGATATCCAAAAAGGTTAGCAACATTGTTGCAACAAGTTCATGAACTTAATTGTCAGACCTCATATATTAAATAATATATATCTAATTTCTACAATCCCCAAATAAATTAAAAGATTCAGTTAAAAAAATCACCTTTGTAATTTCTAAAATGAATATGAATATTTAAAAAATAATGAACTAGGTGGTAAGTTTGTTTTAGAATAATGTAAGAAGTTATTAAATGATTCAAATGAAACAAACATTTGTCCTATCTACCCCCTGCAACTGATAGAGGTCATTTGATTTTTAAAAATTTGTATTTATTTATTATTTTTGAACCATAAATTATATTTAAAAAATATTTTAAACTACTTTATTGAAGTGTGATTGAAAGGCGAACAGCTATATATATTTAATGTATATGCCTTGACGGATTGGGAGCACTTGATTTACTTTTTTTTAAACTAACCTGTTTAAGGAAGAGCATATGGTTGTTTTTCAAATATTGCTCTTTGGATTTTGTTTTGTTTTTGTATTCAATTAATTTCTAATAAAAATGCACATGAAATGTTAAAGGTTACATGGATTTTACTGGCTCTCAGCCCAGTGAATTATAATCAGAATTCACTAGACTGACAAGACACAAGGCTGGGAAAGGATAAAAATTCACTCCGGGGTAACATCTATAACAATGTGGTAATGTTGTCAGGAATGATTCTGGAGTTATTGCTTAGGGTGTGTGTGTGGTGGGTGGCCCGGGGAGGAGGATATATAGTTTTTTGAACCTAAATGGCAAATAAGAAGTTTTTTTCATATTTCTGTATTGACTTAAAATAATATCTTGACAGTTCTGCTATCCTGAGTCAGAGTAATAAAATAACATGCTTTTATTTATTTGATGCATTCCCTTTGGAGACTAAATTTATGGTATGACATTTATTGTCATATTTTATTAATACTTTTTTTGTGTGAGGTATTCTGAAGTCTTTATCTTTCTTCTGCGACAAGGAAAAGAGCTGTTAATTTTTTAAAAATGACTAAACTCATTTTGTATATGTTCAGAATCTACTTTTACTTTGAAATTTCTCTGATGTAATATTTTCCACTCTCTTTCTCCCCCTCTGCATATTTCCCTTTACTTCCTTCAACTCATACATTATTAGAAAACTTCTAAAGCTCAAGAGAACAAATGTCTGGCTTTAAATGCAGCGGAGAATTCCTGTTCTTTCTCAACTTTATACATATGCATATCCTGTCACCAGGGAATGATTTCATCATGTTGGTTACCTCCAAAACTTACAATACTCTTACACCCAAATTTGTTATTGGCTCAGCATGGTCCCTGGAATGAGAATGGTTTATGTTCTAATTCCAGATATTGATTGACCATGTGTTACTGTGGGAGCAACAGTTGACTGGTTTCCTTAGCAGGATAATGAGAAAATTACTGACCTCCTCCTCTCAAGAGAGGTTTGGCAAATAGAGAATTACCAAATACTTTGCATTAGAAGTGTTAAACTTTCTTGCAGTCCTTTCATTTTTCTTGGCGTAGCAATGTTCACTTGTGGACTGTTTTATGGGAAGGCTTCAACCAGGAAGCACATGTGACTTTGCTTTGGCCCCTGCAAATATCTGCACGTTCAAGGGGACCTGGCCAAAAGAGAGTTTTAGAACTACAAAAATGCCCTGACAAAGCCTGACCATGTGCTTATTAATGAGACATTAAGAGCTCCCATGCTGTATTTACCAGATGGGTTCACTTGTAATGCCTGCAACTTAGCCAATCTGAATCCTTGCCTCCTCACTTTTAGACAGTCTCCTAATTGGATCATTACTGGGAAAGGTAGAAAACAGTGTAATTGAGATGGGATGGGATGAGACAGAAGGGCCTCCCAGTGCTACTGGCGGAGTGACATTCCAATACAACCAAGACTGTCCCAGTATTGGTGAACACTTTAAAAATAAAATAAATGGGGGGACCAACCAACATTTCATTTGTCTCTGTCTCAACAGCCTGAGGCAGAACTCGTGTTGTGCCAGCCACACTTTCAATGGAAGCATGCATTTCAATTGCCTTTGTTTTTCTGACAGTTCAGATGGTGTCAAGTTTCACAGCCCAGCTGCAGCTCCCTTGCCCTCTGCTCACTGCTTCTCTCTTGTGCATCTTCACAGCCATTTCCTCATAGCTTATGGTTTCCAAGCATACAGGATGTTTGTATTAGTAAAATATTTAGTTGCACTAGAATCTAAGACCTGGGTCCCCAGGCAGAACTGAGAGAGCTGAGAAGAAATCATTCTAAAGAGATAGTTGTCTATTCTCTTTTAACACACACACACACACACCCCCCCCCTAGCAAACTGCCACATGCCTCAAAGTCTAGTGAAGTCACTGTCACACCGTAAGTTCTAGCCTCAGGTGTATGTTGTTCTTGGGTAAGTCATCACCTCTGTGGGGCACAGACTGCTGTTAATAAAATAAAAATGAAAATCTCTCCTCTGATCCTGATAATAAAATAAAAATGTCCCACACTGGTTTCAAATATTTCTGAGATTTGATTAAAACTTATGTAATGTCTGTGTAGGGCATGGAATTGACTATAGTTCATAACTGTTGAAGTTGGCTGATAGGTACATGGGATTCATTATGATATTCTCCACTTGTGTATCTGTTTGCAGTATTCTATAATAAAGTGTTTTTAAAATATAATAAGTGAAAATAAAGATCTGTTCTGCCGACTCAGCAGAGATACAGGTGAGAATCATAGGAGATAATATGTTTTATGGATAATAAAGCACTAGAACAGATATCTCTCAAAAATGTGTATCTCTAGAGTGCCCACATCAGACTCACCTTGTGTACTAATTTGAAAATGCAGTTACAGAGTCTCACAGACCTATGGAATCAGGGATGATGACAGTGTATCCCTGAGGGATCCCCATTTTGAATTAGCTCTTTATACCTCCCATCTCCGATGATGTTTCTACATTACGAAATTTGAAAATTCTATATGCTACAAATCTTAGCTGACACAGGTCTTTTGAGTAGATGGAGAAATTGCTTCTAGTGGGGTTGAGGACTGGTTTCCTATAAAGGAGCTTCTATTCTAGCCCCTCCCCCACCTACAATCTGTTATTTGAACCCTGATTCCTAACTGTCAATTAAGCCACAAGTTCATGCTATCTGCTGCCCCTGCCTTGGCTCCACTTGGTTACTAAACCTTATGCAGGATATGTTCTATTACATGCTGGGCCATCTTGCTTGTATATCAAAATCTTTGGCCTCAATCTCGTCATTACATGGTTCTGTGTCGATTTCAGTCTTCCCAACTATATCTTTGGCCCAGACATGGCCCAGGCACCACCTGGGTTAATTCACTCAGTCCTCAACCATTTGTTGAACACCTTTGATGTGCTAGCACTTCTCTAGGTGCTAGCAAACAGTGCAGTTAAAATCCCTTTCCTCGTGGAATTTGCACTGTAGATTTGGAGATTTTGTCTCTGAACTGTAAGTAAAGAGTATGACTTCAGGCAGTGCTAAGTGCCAAGAATAAAATGAAGTGGGGGAAGAGGGGTTTTGAGTACAGTGGTCAGGGAAGTTCTCTCTGAGAAGGAAATAATTTAAACAGAGACCTAAGATGAGAAGGAGAAGGTGGTAGAAAGAATTGGTGGAAGAGATGAAACAGTAAGTACAAAGGCCCTGAGGCAGGAGTGAACTCAGGTTCAAGTAATAGCAAGGAGGTCTCCATGGTTGCATCATAAGGGTCAAGGGTCAAAGTGGCAAAAGGTGAGGCTGGAGAGAGAGGGCCAATGGCTAGGTCATATAAGGCTTCGGAGGTCATGATAGTTTGTATTATAAAGACTAGTTGTGGGTATTGATCATGTTTTCATCAGTCTAGGCAGATGTTGCCATGCTACCTGAGACCAGATAACCCCACGGAAGCTGTGGCCCCTTCTACAGTTCCCTGTAACATTCAAAGGAAGGGCATTCATAATATGTAAACTGTTTCTATTTCTCATGATGCTCAGGTCAAAATAGAGGAAACCTCCTCCTTTGTGTTTTGTACCATTGTTGACTGTCTTTAACGAAACATAATCCTTAAAACCGGGAGGAAACCATGTGGAAAAAGGTTCCCCTCACCCCGAACTCTGTAATCCTGTAGTTACCAGAGATCACCACTAGATGGTGGCTGTATATCAGTACCGAGGAAAACAATGAGTTTTCTATTTGACAAAGGAATGAAAGAATGAATTAATAGATTAAAGATACTAACAAAGTACATGTGTATTTAAAATTCCTTTGGTTGAAAAGATCAGCAAAAGAAAAAGAAATAGGAAAGGCATCACGTCCTGCTTTTTTGTTCAGTCGCATTTTTCCTTGGGAGGATTTTGGCTTCTTTGAAAATGCTTTTGTGACACAGGATGCTCATAGATGTAGGTCAGAAACCCCACAGGTTTGGCTATGACTAGGGGACAGACTCTTCTTACTCATTCACCGGACTCCTCATTTGAGGTTCCGTGGAATTTTTTCCTCTTGCCCTCATATGTATGTTCTCAACCATGGAGTATGTATGCTGATGATGCCCCAATTAATAGCTTCAGTTGGCGGTTTCCAGACCTCCAGACCTGTAATTACAACTACCCTTAGATAGCAGATAGATGGGATTAGGTACTTGAAACTCAATCAACTTTAAACCAAACTGTGTAATCTTTCTTCTTTACTACTTCCTTCCCTTGAAATATTTTTCTCCCTATCTCAGTTAATGGTGTTGCAACTTAATCAGCTGTCTTGGGAGAGAAACCTCTGAATATTTATTTCCACTTTCCATATTCACTTTGCCTTGAGATTCTGTTGATTTTACCTCTCAAAAGACTTGCAGATGTATTTATCACTTTTTGTTTTCTCATCTCTGTCATCATTTCCATTCATGTAATAAATTCTTAACTGAAGTCGTTTTCCATTTTGCAGTCCATTGTCCACACAGCCTTTGGAAGAACACTACCGAAGCTCAGTTTGGAACAGGTGACTTTCTTCCTTTAAATTCTACTGCTTAGAGAATAAAGTCCAAACTCCATATTCTACTATTTAAAGCCTTCAAGTTATGGTTTCACCCTCTTTCCCAGCCTCTTTTTGGTGTTTCCTTACCACACAGCCATGCTATTTGTCCAGCATCCCATGTTTGGGCCAAAGACTCTCATGGCTGTATCCCGCTTTTTGTCCTACAGCTCCACCCCTGTCAGCTTCTGACTTTCCATCTTCCCCTCAAAGGTCTACTAAAGCTTATCCCCTTCCTTCCATAAAACTCTAGAAGTAGAGTAGAGGATGTCCTCCTTAGTGCTCCCAGTGATCTTGGACGCACATCCACCATAACATTTGTCTGATGGCCCTGTGCTTTACTTATTTATATACCTGCACTGTGCCGCTGAACTGAGACCTGCTTCCCAGCAGAAAGTGTCTTTGGCCATCTTTGTGTCTCCAGAAACTTGCATGAGTCTTCAAAAGTCTTAGGTGCTCATAACTCTTGTTTTAATGAATGGACAATTGAACAAATGCTGATTTCCTCCTCCACTTCTCCAGTAGTCAGGAAAGGCTTTCCCCTGTTCTTCTTTCTCTTCCACTTGTACTCATGAATGTTTTCACATGAGAGAGGAAGGAAAAAGGATATCTGGAAATACCATCTTTCAGACACAGAGAGCAGACCATTCTAGAAAAGGGAAGCTTTTGGAACTGGAAAAGAGTGGGGAGCAGGGGCCACAGTTGGGGTCACCGAATCCCAGGAGCTGGAAGTGGCTCTCCAGTGCCACACTTGTAGCTTTCCTTCCTTACGGCTTACATAATGGTGGCACTGATGGCGGACGAGCCTTGTGAATTGATCGACCAGGGCAGGGTCGGCAAACTGCGGCTCGCGAGCCACATGCGGCTCTTTGGGTACATCTGTTTCAAAAGTTTGCTGACCCCTGGAAGAGCCAAGCCTGTCCCTCACAACAATTTAAAAATTATTCAAGAACCATAAATACAGTTTTACATAATCACCATTATGTGAATAATATCCTTTAAAAAGTTTGTAAATGAAACTAGGATAGTTTTGTTTTCATTTTCAATTTTACTTCAGAGCCACATGTACGTACCCAAATAGACGCATGTGGCTCGCGAGCTGCAGTTTGCTGACCTCTGGTGGCTTTTCCGTCTCAAAAGCTTGCCGAACCCTGGGCTAGGGGATTACCTGAGGCCAGGGAACATGACTGTATTGTTCACCTCTCAGTGACTGGCACTCTGCCTGGCATAGAGCAGGTGCCTAGTAAGTGATTGAATCCCCACTGTTTATTTTCTTATTGGCAGACTGCAGTTTTCAGTTAGTATGATGTCTAGAATTGTCTGTAACTTTGGGGGTAAAAGGTGCAAATATGAGCAACTGTGACTGTATCGAGGAGCCTGTGATGTTTGGGGAGGAACTCATAGGCAGACTTGGCTGCATTAGATGGTTTGAATGTCTTTGGATAGAAATCTGTGCATTCCACGCATGCCTTCCCTTGAATGAATTGCTCAGTCTGGATGCTCACTGTGTTTCCTTATTGATTTAAATGAAAAGAACAGAAAAGTAACAGGTTAGAATTTTTCTCTCTGTGGCTAGAAAAAAAAAAGTTCACCTCATACAGGTATATTTATTTGATAAGAGGTAATAGAATTGCCTGGATTTCATTCACGTTTAAATTTTATTAAAACATACTTCAAGTTCTTTCATGCTAGTAGACATGTTTTTATGTGGGTCTCGAATTTACTTTAAAATGTGACCTATCTCTGCTACCCAAATATTCCTGTTGTGATGATATTGTTTTGGGCAGGAAGTGATCGGCCCCCTTATACCCCACTCTTGTGACCTCTGGGGAGTATAGTTATATTATTGTTTGCCAGCAACTTCCTGTCTAGATGTGCTTCTTTGTAAACTCTATCTCAGCATGTCAATATAAGAATGATAATCACTTATGTTTGTTTAAGGCTTTATAATACATTTTTACTCATTTTATTCTCATAACAATAAACTAAGCAGTACTGATGGACCCACTTTACAGATGAGGAAACTGAGACTTATGGATATTTTTAAGCCAAGTTCATATCCATAATAATGTCAACAATGGAATTAGGTTCAGATTTTAATTTTCAGATTCCCCATGTCTTTTTTACTCATACCATTGCTCAATTGTGCTATTAATAATGTCAATTCATTAGAAAAGGCAACTTTTGGGTAAGAGCTAGTTTTATTTAGCACACCTGGAAAGGTCATCCTAAAACAATATCTTTGCTAATAACCTTTTCCTTATTCACAAAATAGAGAAGCCCTTATAATTATTAGTCAGTGTCTGCTCTGTGCCAATGACACACACTGGCACTGGCCCCTGACAATGAGCACATGGGCATGGGTGTTACTATTCTTGGGCAGAGCACTAATAATTAGATATTACTTGGGAAAACGGGTAATACTTCATCAAATGACAAAGTCCTGGCTTTGATACCTCTTTGTGCAGTTGCTGGAACCCTCCTAGTGTCTGCTTCTGATCTAAAGATTAGCTGGTGGCTTTGCCCTTTTTCCTGTGAAATAACTGTTCTTAGGGGAAACCAGTACCAACACATACTCAGAATTTTTATGTCTTATTAAAGGTTGTTCATTGATATTTGTAGTGTCCTGCAGCACCTACCACATTATTATCAGGCAAATTCTAAATTTACTCAGAGAGAAATAATGTTATGAAAAGAGTTCTTCAAAATCGTAAGGGATTGCACTAATGGGGTGAATGTCTTTGTCACTGAAAAGGTCTCTTATAACTCACTTTTTTTTTTTTATAGCTTTGAAGTGGCTTGGAGTGGACCTTGCCTCAGAGCTAGAATTTTAAGAGGAAAGCTTTAATGTCAGCACTGCAGTGTGATCTTGAAAAAAAACCCCACAGCACTGCATGGATTCTGAGATGAGGCGACAGTTACTGCTGGGTGATATAAAGATGCAGGGAGGTGGGGGAAGGGTGGTCTAAGAACATCCACATGTCCTGAGGAATCCCAGTGGCTTCCAGGGAGCTGTCAGCAGAGTGAATCAGGGAGGTCTACATTGGGGAGGAGGCTTAGCCATGGAGGTTGCAATCCAGTGGTCGGGGTTACTTCCTTGGAGGGTACTGCAGATTCTAGAGTCTGGTATCTGTGCAGGTTTTAAGATAAGGACTTGGTGCTAGAACAAGATTTGAAGGTTAGATATCAGAACCGGGCCAAAAGATGGAGCAATACAGGCAATACAGGGAAGAAACAGAGTGACCTTATTCCAAGTGAGAATTTTTAGACAGAGACAACAGCTGCCCAGACAGAGAGAACACACATTAAGAGGGAAGCTTCACAGCCTGAGCTCAAAGATCTGCAAGGGAGCTGTAATCACTGATCAGGCATGTTCACCTTCTCCGACCAGGGCCACTTACACAGGAATATCCAAAGATTATCTTTGGATAGATAGAACACAGGCAAGGGGAGATACCAGCAAAAAGGTGAACAGATCGCCAAGGGATGCCCCTCCAGAAGGTGGTAAAGCAGACTTGAGGGGACAGCTTCAAGGAGCTTCCTTAGAGACTGACCCCTGGGGATACTTATAAGACATTTAAAGTCATGGGGACATCGTGGGCTCTTGGGCTACTTCAATTTTGATGTTCCTCGGTTGCTTTTCTGTTTTTAAAGTACTTTTCTTTTTCTTCTTTCTGGAAGTCGATCTTGCCAGATCTACTTGGTTTGTATTGATTTGCCTATCCAAAAAAGAGGTTTTCCTGGGTCTCTGAAAGTGGATTTAAGCCAAGAGAAATAAGACAAGGTAGAGCAACATAGGTTTTCATTGTTAGTGTTTTTGTTTTTCCTTTTCCCCCTGACACTAGGGTTGTATATGTTAATCAGTAGTCTGGTTCTGAATGTTGTAAATCAAGCAAAAATGTTGATTGTGTGGTAGGTATTAATGGCTGTGTTGTTACCAGAAGTATTTTTAAAAAAGCAAAAAGACACTGTCATTCAAAGAGTTGGAAAAACAAAGCATAAATAATGATAAATTACCAAAAAAAAAAAAGAAATTTAGATATTTGCACAATTAAAAAGTCTCACTTCATCTCTTTCTTTGCCTTGTTTATATTTTGTTCAAATTTCCTGACAAAACACACACATGTACACACATGGAGTCACTTAGGACAGTTCCAGTAATTATTGACATAGTGAAACAATAAAGCTTTAAGAAGCTAGCTTCAATATTAATAGATCTCTCATAAGGTAGTAAATAATTAATTTTAAAATTAGTAAGACAGACTCACAGTGCCAAATGAGAACAGGAGAGGGGGAATATTAGGCTAAAACACTTTAGGACCATTTTATAGACGAGGAAGAATTTAAACTGGGGCATAAATAATGGATAGAATTTGGTTAGGAGAAAAGAAGTGAGGACACCATGATCAAAAGTGTGGAGAAAGAAAAGGCCAATAGAGAGACAAGTAGTTAAAGAGGCACAGAATGGAGAAGATTAGTGTTTGGAAATGAAATTGAAGGAGGGTGAGGCATGCTTTTGGTGGGTCATAATGACAGTTTTGTAATTGGGGTATGGCTGTTCTGAAGAAAACAGATTTGTGAATATGAGCCCCTTATTTCCATTTTAAAGAAAACCTTTTCTTAAACATGTGAGTGTATGTGCATGTTCACAGGTATAGACGTACACATGTTGTTTGCTGCGATAGTAACTCAATGCAACTGCTCCACCCATTTTGAAAAATACTAGAATAGTGATGTTTCATTTATAAAGTGAGCTAGAGCCGTCTTAACTGGTGATGGGTAGATGTTGACCAAACTGTTTTGAGATGGTCTCAGAAACATCCCTAATGCCAGCATATCCTAGTCAGTAATATGGTACATTATGGTTCATGTAATAATCAGAAAACAATCATGCTTGCTAAATTTTGAAAGGCTCTTTTAAACATTAATATAATTTTGAAGATGAACATACTTCCCAGTAGAATCCAGTTTGTCTGTTAGTTAATGAGTTTTATAAGCTCTTAAAGGAAAATATTTAACTAAAGTAGTTAATTAATACCTGAGGATGAGGAAGGGAAGGCTCTAAATTGTCTTACTGCTAACATTATTACATGGATTACATGTATTGTTACAGTATATTTTATATCCCATTGATGTATATATTTTACCAAAATACTATCTTGCTTTATGATTATTAAATTACCTTGGGCTACAGATGTTAGCTGGAGAGCTAGTTCTATGATATAAGATTTCAACACTGGTTCCTGAGTTATATCTATTTTCAAAAATTAAGTCTAGATTTGTGTCCTTAGAGTATACATTTATAAAATGTCATTTACAACTATATCTTTAAGGTTAATTGACATATTTTGTATAGGTTTTTTACACACAGGCTTGATTTTTCTTTTTTTTCTGCTTGGAAAGCCTTTTTATAACTCTTTCATCCCCTCACAGGAAATATGACTGCCTTGTTTATGGTTTTCAGTCATCCACTAATATTTTTTAAGGGAGCTTCAAAGTAAAAGGCCACATCTTTAGAGGCAATGGGACACAAGAGAGTCAAGTGAAAATGTAAGGCTACTTCTGCCCCCTGATTCCTTATCACTGCAGGTAAACCATGAAACCCACTTGACAATCTTGGTGATTACATCTGTAAAACAGTGATTAGAAAGGCCCCTTAGTCAATTTGTTTCCCTAATACTCTTTAAAACTTGACCTTCAAATTTCACATCCCTCACACATTCTTTTAATATTCGCTCATCCTTCCCACACTATTATTTAATTATATTTATTTCTCTGCTGTTTTAAAAGTTCATACTTATCATATTTGTGTATGGGCCTCTTCTGATCTCTTTATTCCCTCTCTCTCCCACACCCTTAACGGAAGAAGGACTTGTTTTGGGGTCAGACATCCTCCTTGTCTCTTCTCAAGGCCTGGCTCCTCTGAGTGGGGGACAGAGAGGGGATATGAGAATAAGGAAAAATGTCTCTTCACTTAGTTCTCTTGTTGGTTTCTGTATTTCTCTACCAATGGGCCATGAGTGTCCTCTTTTCAGCATGTGTGTGAGTCAGATTCTCAGCAGAAAAGAGATGTCGCACTCAAATTGAGATCAAGAAGAAGAGGAAAGCAGACTTTGGTGAGGAGCTATAAGTTTCTGCAACATATGGTAAATATACTTCAACAATTTATTAAGATAATTTAATCAGTAGTTGAGATGATAAATTACATGAAATAACCTGGAGAAGAAAGAGCCACCAATGCAATAAGTTG
The DNA here is from genome assembly GCF_001890085.2 of Hipposideros armiger. Lineage (NCBI taxonomy): Eukaryota > Metazoa > Chordata > Mammalia > Chiroptera > Hipposideridae > Hipposideros > Hipposideros armiger. The sequence continues at coordinate 3,010,629 of NW_017731504.1, forward strand.
TACAAGATTCTAAATGAAACCCATTGACAATGTCCTGATGGATTGTAGTCTTTTACCAGCTAATTCTGAAAAGTTTTTCTCTCACCTTTAGATCTCTTGAAAGCTAAAAATGTCCTTTAGATATCTCAACCCCAAAGGACTAATGAGGCACTTATTTTGGGACCATGTGGTGATTATGTATGCTTTTATTTAGTTCCACCTTTTCTCAAGGAACAAACAAAACAGAAACAGACTCATAGATACAGAGAACAAACTGAAGATTGCCAGATGGGAGGGGTGTTGAGGGGCTGGGTGAAAAAGGTGAAGGGATTAAGAAGTGCAAATTGGCAGTTACAGAATAGTCACAAGAATGTAAAGTAAAGCATAGGGAATATAGTTAATAATATGGTAATAACTATGTATGGTGTCAGGGGGGTACTAGACTTATCGGAAGGATCACTTCATAAATTACATAAATGTCTAACCGCTATTCTATACACCTGAAACTAATATAATATTGAATGTTAAATGTTATTGAAAAAAAATAAAATTATAGAAAGAAAGGTGAAGTGACGAGTTTAATGTCAAATATTGGTAAATTCTAAAGTTGTGTCTTATTCCATTTTGGCTGCTATAACAAAATAGCAGGAACTGAGTGGCTTATAAACAACAGAAATGTATTTCTCACAGTTTTGAAGGCTGGAAATCTGAGATCAGGGTGTCAGTATGTTTGGGTGAGGGTCCACTTCTGGGTTGAAGACTTCTTGTTATATCTTCACATGGTGGAAGACCAGAGCGGGTTTTCTAGGGCCTCTTTTATAAAAGCATGAATCCCATTTGTGAAGACTCTGCCCTCATCACTTAATCACCTCCCAAAAGTTGTACCTACTAATACCATCACATTGGGCATTAGGATTTCAACATTTGAATTTAGGGGGAACGCAAACATGTAGCCTATATTAAATAGGAAATGGAACCCAGGACTTTTGGCTATTAGTCCTATGATGTTTTTCTTTATGTCTTACCATGTTGTCTTTTGTCCCCATGTTGAAAAATTTGAAAATATCTTCTATAGTACATTAAGAGCTAGGTGTGGAAGCAAGGAAGACAATATATGTGGTAACTTGGTAGACAGATTTAGAAAAATTTGCTAAAATTATTAAATTTTATACTATAATGAAATATTTTTATAGTGTTATAATTATTGAGAGATACAGTTAATTAACCACAAAGTGACTCAAGCTATTGCTGTACAGATTTCATTAGTTTATAGTCTAAAGTCCTTTTAAAAACAAGGTGCTGAGTGCTAGCATATGCACATAGAAATCAAAATTATTATCACAGTTCAAAATGTGAAAAACTCAAAATTCTTAGATTATGTTAAGTTGTTTCAAATATTACTGATAATTTGGCAATAGCAAAAACTTCAGAGTTGTCTCCTTATAAAATGGGGTATCTTCTTCTTCTGTAAGTAGTTCTTATACATTTATCAACACTGCATAGTTGCAAATATTTAGATATACAGAAAAACCTTGCAAAGCCAATATCACAATTATGTTTTAGAACCATGTCTCTCTTACTGCTCTTAAATGAATTCTAAATGTTTAATTGCAGAGTCCACAAAATGACTGTGTTGAAAGTAGCTTGTAATCACAGTACTAACATGCTTCCCCTCTTATAATGCATGTTGGTGCCTCAAATAACAGATCCTTTGAGAATAAAGTTGGTCTTGGAACCTGGCCACACAAGTGTTGGGTTAGAAGCAGTGATAGATGAAAAGGAAGATGCAGTAGAATAATTTTAAATATATATTTTTGTGTGTGAGTGTCAAAGCCTGAACAAACATAAGAGAAAAAAACTACATTCTCCTCCACTTCAATTTTAAGATTCTGTTACCTAGAAATGGAGAAGCTGCTTGTAACCTTAGCTGTTGGCAAATATAGATTCTGTGATACTGGGTAAAGGATCAACTAAGGATGGAAAAGAATGTCTCCAGGCAAGCCAAGTGTTGTCAACTTGACTGGAGGGGGATTAAGAATAACAGCTATCCCTTTTGAGCACATACTCTGTGTCAAGCACTATAAGATAAGATGGTTTATTCTCAACAACCTTATGTGGATGTTATTATCTCCCATTTTCTTATAAAGTCAGAATGATTTATTAAAGTTAAGCAAATTGTCCAAGTCCACAAAACTATGAAATAAGTAAGGTCAGAATCCATCCTACATCTATGATTCAAGAGACCTCGCTTTTCCACTCTGTACTACATGCATTGAGATCTACAACATATTATTAAGCTGCCATATTATTTTTCCTCTTAATAATTTTTATGAAACTGAGGGATGTCATTGGAATATAATCTTTTATAGTAATTTCTCTGTCTCTTTCATTTGGTACATTATAGTAAGTGTCTCACTTGTCTTTCTCCCCTGAAGTTCAGTCAGATTCACCATTGGGTTGGCTATAACTTTTCCCCAAGATCAAAGACCTTGGTAACTTAAACATGATCCTTTATGTCTTATGTACCTTAGGGAGAAAAATAAATTTCTTGTCCTCAGAGGTTTTAAAACTGCTTTCATACTTACAAATGGAAGCCTTGAGACATTTCCTATCTTCAGGTCTATTGTGCAAAGTGAGAAACCCTTGGTCATTCCTGCCATGTTGTGTATCTTCTAGGGGCTTATGTAATTCTCATAATCCGATACCTTAGCATTCACTCATCTTTTCCCTCATCTGATACTCGTAGGCATTTTCTAACGGGGATAAATGCACTTTTATCTTTCAGCTATGCTTCATGGGATTCATAATTAGAACTCCCTTCTTACTGTATAAAGCTAAGACAAAGTTACCCAGAAATCCCACACACTCAGCTAGCAAGATCATGGATCATTTCTGTGTACGGACAGGCGTCAAACAAGCACAGGAAACCAAGAAATAACCCTGCCAGTCAGGGGAAGGACCTTCACCCACTAAGATCGATGGGATTTAGATAATGACTAAATAGCCAACTTTTAAGGTTTGTTAAGAAATAGAAAAGAAAGAAGTTGATCTTGTAAAAAAAAACCAACATCTTGTCACTTACAAAGAATTTGAGATGAAATTATATCAGCAATGTGGAGCTACTGAGATATTGAAAAAAGGAGGCTATTCTTACCTGCCCAACCTTATTTGATATTTTTCTGTCACTGAACCACAGTTCAGGACATCTGGTGATAGTGTGGGCTAGTGGAAAGAGCCCTGTCCTTGAAGTGTGAAGTCATGGATTTAGGTCTCCTGCTCCCATGTATTTAACTTGGTGAAGAAAATGCCTGATCTTCTTTGAGCCTCAATTTACATAGTGGTAAAACAGGCAGTAAAACCTGCCTTGCCTACTTCACAGGCATTTGTAATGATAAAGTGAGGTAATTAATAGGAAAGCACTTTGTTAATTATAAGACTGTATTAGCAGAACTGGATGCATGTTTTGTGGGGCCCAGTGCAAAATAAAAATGTGGGGCACCTTGTCCAGAATTTCAAGATAGCAGAACCATTAAGCCAAAGACAATGTTCTTTTAAGCTGTGTGACTAAGATGGAAGCCCACAAGCTGTCCCTGAGTATTCATAGTATGTGATGCACCTCCTTGCTCCACTTCTTGTCCTACTGCTGCTATAAGAATTGAGAGAGTATTTGCGCTGTACTCCTGAAGCTAATATAAAATAATATTGAATGTCAGCTATAATTAAATATATATTCATTCACGGGATGTCGAGTACAGGGAATATAGTCAATGGTATTGTAACAGCTATACACAGTGTCAGATTTGTAGTAGACTTGTTGGGGTTATCACTGTGTGAGGCGTGTAAATGTCTAATCACGATGTTGTTTTGTACACCTGAAACTGATGAACAAAAAGAAATTGGGAGAGTGTTCACTCTCATTGCTGTAGCAAGACTGCTTTATCTTTCTGATGTCCTGCCTCCTTGCAGCGCATTCCCTTTAGAAGTACTTAGGAATGACAGGAGTAAATAGGAAGTTAGACTTAGTTAAGCTAATACTATTATCACTACATTTCAGGTGCAGTAGGGGGTTAAACAAGCTCAATCCTGGTGGGACTTCTCTAATGATAGTTGATTATTATTAATGATTAAGTCTTTCCATGGGGACCTGGATTATGAATTTTCACTCTGCAGCTTTTAGAACGCAGTCTACTCTTCGGTTAGGGACTTCCTGTACTTCTCTCCAGCAGACCAGCTGCCACATTAGGAGAGAATGTGGTAGTTGCCTGAAAAATTTCAGTTTAGCCTTCTCTCTACGGATATTTGATCCTTCTACAGGGAAATCATTAGTTATCCATTTGGGCCCAGAGCTGCCAAGAGCACTAATAAAGTGTCTGGAATGCTGTCATATAGACACAGAAGGAGATAAACAAGAAATGGAGAAAAATCCAGTAAGTTGATTTCCCTATGGGATGGTACAAAATTGTTTACTATGACCTGGGTTTCTTTCTAGTCTACCTTTAAATATAATTTCATAAGCTTCTTCTAGGTCAGGAAGGATTTTTCTTGCTATTCAGCAAAACATTTACTTATTTTTAGAACTTCATTCTATTGCATGGACTTACATCCCTCTCATTTCTTCTAATTGTATTTTCTTTCTTAGTGTTTTACATCCCAAGTATTTACACACGTCTTTGGTCCTTCTTAGTAACTGTGAAGACCAGCTACACAAATCAGATGTATTTTTTTTCCTTCTCCATCAGTCAATCCTGCCTTAATTATAACCATTGCTCTTCTTGGAATGCTCTCCTACTGTCACCTGTTCTGTGTTGCTGAACTGGTCCAAAGAGAATGAAAACTTCTGGTTCTTCTGTCATAGAGATCTGTGTATATCTCTGGGTATTATTTTGAAACCGCCCCTAAATAATTTTGGCCATTTTTTTTCCTGCAAAGTTTACTGCTATGAAATAGTATACTTATTGGGTACCAGGAAGATTAGCTATTATAGAAGGAATTGGTCAGCAGTGCCCAAATCAGGAAGTTTAAACAAGAAAATCATGTATTGAATTTTACAATTAGGGGACCAATCTCATCAAGCTGTCAATTCGCTTAGCCAGCTGCTTTGAGGCAAGGTCTCTGTGGGTATGGGAGCTGTGGAGATGCCCTGCTTGGATCTCCCTTCAAGAAGGAACTTATGTTTAAGCTGTGAGATACGCAGATACCTAACAGCATCTAACTATAGCCTCTTTGGGACCAGCCATGGCAGTTGAGACAAGGTCACCATCTTCCCAGGTGGCTCGCAGCACATCACTGAGCATGGTAGGGGTACTAGAATCTGGCCACCTTTGCCTAATGTGGGACTCCTCTGTTGAGCAGTCTTTGTCCCAGAGCACCCTAGGGAGTTGGCTGAGGCTTTGTCAGACCTGCATCACAACCTGAGGCTCACCTGGCCCTTCCTGCTTCCTTCCTTCTTTCCTCTTACAGGTGTCAGATCTGCTGAGTGGTCTGATGACTGTTTTTATTCAGTCTGCTTCATCCCACTTTATCTTTTATGAGCATTATCACAAAATGATCTACTTAATTCTGAACAGACACAGAAGGGATCCTATGACTGACTTAGTATAGACTTCACTTAGCTACCTGCTGTGATAAAACTCATTGTTTCACTGACCATCTCTACAAGGTCTGTGAGATCCATTACCTCACACTGGCTTCTTTCATCACCTTCTGCCTTAAAGCACAAGGTGAGGGGCATAGGATCTGGCTTCTTTAGCATTTGCTGAAGGAGAAGATGACACCAAGATGTAAGGAATTAATTTACCATTGGGTGAACATTGGCTGTTCAAGGGGCAGGAGTCAGGAGGAACAAGCAAACAAATTGCTTCCCTATCCCTTTTCTCTTAACTGTTTGGAAACAGTCACCGGACACACCTTTCTAAAGCCATCCAAGGAGCCTGAGCAATCAATGGACCTTGCTACAAAGCTGTGACCAGCCCAGTAATATACTCCCTTATATATTCCCTTTCTCCTTTAGTGCCTTTTTCTTGTACCTCTGTGCTTCCTAATAAAATGTTAGCAGTACATGTAATTTCAGTAACCATTGTCACCCCAATAAACTTAATTAAAAAATGTTAGCAATAAGCTTTTCACTTAACCTGTCTAGGGAAACTGAGCTGAGACAAGCATCATTTAATAGTTGCTATCCACCTACCCGAGACTCTACGAGTCACTACTTTATTCAAACCTCCTTACTATGTAGCCCAGCATAACCTCTTTACTTGTTATAAAAGAGCAAAATGCTATTTTATAGAGACATGCTAACAATTCTAGCAGAGAAGGATTCAAAGACATCTGCCACTGACTAGCTGTACGTTGGTATAACTGATTCTCAATCCGTTTAGGCATAGGATATTATAGTGTGCCTTATAATATGTATTAGTAGATTTTGATAGTCATTTTGATGACAGATTTTCTATTTCTATTCCATCCACATGTATATATTGAGACTGGAGGGTCTTCAATGTCCTAGCTCAGAATGTGAACATTTTCTGTGGATATTTGTGATTCACAGGAGGTTGCAGAGTAATGAAGTGACACGATCAGAGTAAAGTATGCCAAAGACACTAGTCAGGAGGTATATGGGATTGAAAATAGAGGAGTAGATGTCACCTGTGAAAGATGATGGGCAGTTGGACATTAGTAGCAAAGCAGGTCCCCAAAGAGCTGGGGGACAATCCTTTAACTTGGAAGTAAGTAAGAAGAGGGAAGCTGGAAGAATTTGGTGAGTGTGCCCCAAGGAGTCATTGTAATTGTACAAATTTCCACACTTCATACCTAAGTGGTGAGATGAAGACAACCGTGTATTTATTCGAACATTTATTAAACACCTCCCACGAGACCATGCAAGGAATTATATATGTATATATAATTACATTTAGCCCTCTTAACAATCCATGAAGTACGCATTCTTACTGCCTTTCATAGATTAGGAAGGTCATATTCAAAGTGTTTAGCGCTCAATGCTGCACACCTCCCTTTGGCCAGACAAAACTTAAAGCAGAGTTTCCTGACTCTAATCCCTGTGCTGTATCTATCTATACCACCTCACATCACCTATCACATACAATGTCCTACATGGTTCAAGACCCAGTGAGTGACAGATACTAGAGGACCATACAAGGCAGTCTGTAATCAAGATATCAGAAGTGGCTAAAGATTTCCTTTTCCTTCTCTTTTTTTCTCACAGATCGTCTACCTTTGACATGTCAAAAACAAGTTATTATCCAGAGCCTCCATAAAAACTGGCTGTATATTGATGGCAGTGTTTTCATGCTTTAAAACCAAGGTCTCTGAGAAATCCTGGTCTAAAACGTAAGAAGAAAATATTGCAGCAACAATATACAGTTTCCAGCTGTAAAGTTCACTCCTTATCATGTCACATTTGCTCTCTTCTACCTTGGTAATTTTTTTCCAATAAGTTTATAGCAGAGTTGCCTGAGCTATGACTCCTTGTGCAGCACATGGCGGTCACTGTGTATGGCACTCATGGTATCTTTACTTCATGCGACTACTGAACTTAGGGAATATTCTAAGAATGAGTAAAGTTGTTTATAGGTTTGCCAGTGCAGCAGCAGGGGAGTTGGAGTAATTTCCCCGAGCATCATACTAAATGCTAGTTTTACTAAAGTAAGCAAACAGTTAATAGCATTAAACTGGGTTCTTTATTCTGTCAGAAAAATTATCATAATTCTATAAAATAACATTTATATTCAGGCCAATACTAGCGTGCTTTTCCACAGTGCCGAAGCCCAGACTTTCAAAAGAGTGACGAGGAAATGCCTCTTGGGGAGAGAGTCAAATTCTCTCAACCTTTGCTGGAACTCATTATGAGCTTTCCTCTTATTCGCGGCTCTCACAATTCACTACATTATTATTTAATCACATGGCAGATTCATCTTACTCTAGGTAAACCATAAAGATAAGTTGCAAAACTGATTAGAGACGATTCCTTCTTTTGTGTGAATTTTCATTATACACTGACTTTAAAGAGTACTGAAAGTAGAATTTTCTTTGTAAAGACATCTGTTTTGATATACACTTCTGGGATTACTGGCCATCCTTGACATACCAATGACACATGAATATGAATTGGTGTCTATAGCTTCAGGAGTCACTGGAACAAGTACCAAACGAGGCAGGAGCCCGGCTCACTGCTGTCTTTGATGCTGGATTCCATATTGGATCTTTGTCATCCTTACAAATCATATCCCCTTACAGGACTCAGTTGGCTCTCTTTATGTGTATACACACGTAGGCAATGTCTGTCTTTCTGCCTCACTAGAATGTAATCTCCATGAGAGTAGGGTCTATGAATGGTTTTGCTGATCGTGGTATCCCTAGAGGCTAGTTCAGTACCTGGCAAAGGGAAGAGATTCAACAGAGTTCTATCTGTTAAATCCATGAGTTTATTTGTTTACTTATTTGGTCATTCTTTAATTTATATAACAGGTATTGAGTGCCTTCTGTAAGATAGTCACTGATCTGAGCATTGGAGTTAAAGGGAGTGTTAAAATGTGTGTATATTTGTGTGTATAGATTTTCTACAGCTTCAGATCCGGGTGCTACTGAGGAACCTGTAGCATTGATTTCAAAGGCCACAGTGTAGGAACATTTGGTCGTTCAAGTCACCAGTAGAGCTGTGATCACTATTATTCTGTGGGTGAGGGAGCCTTTTTTCTTGTGCCAGTGTCGATAGTCTATGGATTAGAAGGTTAAATGTATTTCTAGAATCTAATTTTAAAATATAAATTATTTTTTTAGAAATAACATTTAAAATTGCACTTAATATTTTAAGTCTAATACTAGCAGGGCAACTTTGCAATGTATGACTCTCCAAAGAGAGTCCCAGGTATGACTCTAGAAGCATAATGGACACAGAAGCCAGAGCTGGGGCACCCAGGACCTGTGAAAGGGATCTGAGGAAATCTGGGCAGAGCATCCCCAGGGCTCTTGGCATTATCACTAAATGGTATGGCAGCGGGTGAGTAGAAAATCGCCTTTTCTCTTTTATTAAGATACAGACCCAGAGAAGTTTAATTTAGTTCTTAAATGGAGCATAGTTTTATGCTGATACCCAAAGAGAAATGCCGTATTTCCCCATGTATAAGAAGCACCCTTTTTCAACAAATTTGGGGTCTAAAAACTGGGTGCGTCTTATACATGGTTGTAGATTTTTTTTACTTGCATTTCCTGCTTTTTTGTGCTTGTTGTCTTTGCACTCATTGTTTCGCACTTGTTACCGGTATATTACGGTAGGTTACGTTTTGCCACGTTCTGCCCAGAAATGGCTCAGAAAAGATTTTCATGCAGTGCTGAATTCAAGTTAAAAGTGATCCAGTTTGCAAAAGTGAATGGAAATCGTGCTGCTGAACATAAGTTTGGTCCTCCTCCAACTGAGAAAA
>NW_017731504.1:3023429-3089388 GCF_001890085.2 Hipposideros armiger
CAACTAGACTGAAGAACAAAAAGACAGCAACTTGTCTGTTCCCTTTCCCCCAATTCCCCAGCACTGTTCCCATCACCCCAATTCCTCAATAAAAATCTTAAAAAAAAAAAGAGTATATTGTCAACTACAGGATTGCTTTGAAGTTTTTACCAGTGTTATTAATGGTCAGCACACCTACCTGTCTGCCCTGTTTATCAGAACTTTGTACTTAGGCATTATGTGTGAGAGGAAAAACAAAAAAATAGAAGGCTCAGTCTCTGTCCCAAGAACTCACTGCATAGGTGAGGACACCCATTATGTGCAGCATGGACCTGTAAAAAGAATAACCCTCAATTGTTTGGCATATTCCTGCTCTGTGCATGCATTGTACTAGATATTTTGCTTCTGTGATCTTATCTAATCATTACCTCAGCAATGCAAAGTAGGAATTATTATTTTCTTTTTCTTAATCATGTAAAAAATGTTTCAATTACAGTTGACGTACAATATTATGTTTGTTTCAGATGTACAACATAGTGATTAGACATTTACATAACTTATGAAGTGGTCACCCTGATAAATTTAGTAACCATCTGACACCATTCAGTTATTACAATATTATTGCCTATATTCCTTATGCTATACCCTATATCTCCATGACTACTCTGTAACAACCAATTTGAATTTCATAATCCCTTCTCCTTTTTCATTCACTCCTAAACCCCGTCCCATCTGTCAATCATCAGTTTGTCTCTGTATCTATGAATCCATTTTTTTTCTTTTTTGTTTGTTTATTTTGTTATTCCACATGTAAGGGAAGTCATATGGTATTTGTCTGTCTCTGTCTGACATATTTCATTTAGCATAATACCCTCTATTTCCATCCATCTTGACACAGATGGTAAAATTTATTTTATGGCTCAGTAATATTTTATTGTATATATGTACCACCTCTTTTTTTTTTTTTTTTTTTTTTAGCTGAGCCATCCTGTTGACAGATCAGCGGCAGCTCAGCTCAGGTCACAAATCAAACTGGTGACCTTGTTGCTCAGAGCTCTCACTCTTGAGCCAGTTCTTAACCAATTGAGTCACTTGGCCGGCCCTGTACCACCTCTTCTTTATTCAATCATCTATTGATGGGCATTTGAGTTGCTCGAGTATCTTGGTTACCATAAATAAGCACTGCAATGAACATAGGGGTGCATAAATCTTTTCGAATTCGTTTTCTGGATTTCTTCAGATTAAATACCTAGTAGTGGAATTGTTGGGTCATATTTTTAATTTTTTTGAGGAAACTCCAAACTGTTTTCCATAGTGGTTACACCAATTTGCAGTGCCACCAAGAGTGCATGAGGGTTACCCTTTTCTCCACATTCTCACCAACATTTATTTTTTGTTCATTTATTGACGATAGCCATCCTGACAGGTGTGAGGTGATATCTCATTGTGGATTTGATCTTCATTTCTCTGATGTTTAGTGACATTGAGCATCTTTTTATGTCTACTGGCCATCTGTATGTTCTCTTTGGAGAAATGTCTGTTCAGGTCCTCTGCCCATTTTTTTATTGCATTGTTTGTTCTTTTGGTGTTGAATTGTATGAGTTTTATATAAATTTTGGACATCTGATATCTTTTATCAGATGTATCATTGGCAAATATCTTTCCCCATTCAGTAGTATGTCTTTTCGTTTTGTTAATGGTTTCCTTTGCTGTGCAAACAGTTTTTAGTTTGATGTAGTCCCATTTATTTACTTATTTTTTTTCCCCTAGCTTGAAGATATACATCAGAAAAAATATTACTAAGAGCAATGTCAGAGAGTTTACTGCCTATGTTTTCTTCTAGGAGTTTTGTGGTTTTGGGTATTACATTTATGTCTTTAATCCATTTTGAATTTATTCTTCTATATGGAGTAAGAAGGTGGTCCAGTTTCTTTCCTTTTCTTTTCTTTTCTTTTTCTTTTTGGCATGTATCTCTCCAGTTCTCTTAGCAACATTTATTGAATACACTGTCTTTACTGCAATGTATATTCTTGCTTCCTTTGTAATAGATTAAATTACCGTATAGGCATGGATTTATTTCTGGGCTCTGTATTCTGTTCCATTGATCTATGTGCCTGTTTTTATGCCAATACCACGCTGTTTTGATTACTATGGCCTTGCATTATAGTTTGATATCAGGTAGCGTGACACCTCCAGCTTTGTTATTCTTTCTCAGCATTGCCTTGGCTATTTGGAGTCTCTTGTCGTTCCATATAAATTTTGCGATTATTTGTTCTAGTTCTGTGAAAAATGCCATTGTTATTTTGATAGAGATTGCATTGAATCTGTAGATTGCTTTGGGTCACCTGGATTTTTGAATTATATTAATTCTTCCTATCCATGAGCATTTTATACATTTTCATTTATTCGTATTTTGTTTGATTTCTCTCTGCAATGTCTTATATTTTTCTGACTATAGCTATTTTTCTTCCTTGGTTAAATTTATTTCTAAGTATTTTAGTTTTGTGATATAGTTGTAAATGGAATTGTTGTCTTAATTTCTCTTTCTGATTGTTCGTTATTCATGTATAAAAAGGCAACCAATTTATGAATATTTATTTTGATTTTGCTGCTCTACTAAGTTTATTTATCAATTCTAACAGATTTTTGGTGGAATCTTTTGGTTTCTCTCTATATAATACCATGTGATCTGCAAATAATGACAATTTTACTTTCTCCTCTCCAATTTAGATGTCTTTTATCTTTTTATTTTTTTATTTTTTTATCTGATTGCTGCGGCTAGGACTTCCAATACCTTGTTAAATAAATGTGTTGAAAGTGGGCGTCCTTGTCTTGTTCCTCATGTTAAGGAGAGTGCTTTTAGCTTTCCACCAGTGGGTATAATATTAGCTGTGGGTTTGTCATATATGGCCTTTATTATGTTGAGATATGTTCCCTCTATTTCCACTTTGCTGAGTTTTAATCAGAAATGGATTCTGGATTTTGTCAAATGCTTTTTCTGTATCTACTGATATGTTCATATGATTCTTATTTTTCATTTTGTTTGTGTGGTGTATCATGTTAATTAATTTGTGGATATTGAACCAAACTTGCACACCAGGAATGAATCCCACTAGATTGTGTTGTATGATTTTTTTAGTGTATTGCTGTATTTGGTTTGCTAATATTATGTTGAGGATTTTTGCATTTATGTTCATCAGGGATATTGGCCTATAGTTTTCTGTAATGTCTTTGTCTGGTTTTGGAATCGGGGTTGTGGTGGCCTTGTAAATTAGCTTGGGGATCTTCCCTCCTCTTGATTTTTTTGGGAATAGTTTGAGAAGAATAGGTGTTAATCCTTTTGTGAATGTTTGGTAAAATTCGTCTGTGAAACCATCTTGGTCCAGGACTTTTGTTTGTTGGGAGCTAGTTGATTACTGATTTATTGCTAGTAGTAATTGGTCAATTCAGATTATCTGTTTCTTCATGATTCAGCCTTGGAAGATTATGCTTCTTAGAATTTATCTATTTCTTCCAGATTTTTTTGGTGTATATTTGCTCATACATTAAAATTGTTTGTATTTCTGTGTTGTCTGTTGTCACTTCTCCTCTTTCATTTCTGATTTTATTTATTTGGATCCTCTCTTTTTTTCTTGGTGAGTTTGGCTAAAGGTTTGTCAATTTTGTCTTTTTCAAAAACCATCTCTTGGTTTTATTGATATTTTGTATTCTTTTTATTGTCTCTATTTTGTTTATTTCTACTCTGATCTTTATTATTTCCCTCCTTGTTCTCACTTTGGGCTTTGTTTGCTGTTCTTTCTCTAGTTCCCTTGGATATAAAGTTAGATTGTTTATTTGAGATTTTTCTTCTTTATTTAGGTAGGACTGCGTTGCTACAAATTTCCCTCTTAGAACTGTTTTTGTTGTGTCCCATAAGTTTTGGGTCATTCTTTTTTCACTTTTGGTTGTCTCCAGTTATCTTTTGATTTCTTCCTTCACCCATTCATTATTTAGTAGCATGTTATTTAGTCTCCATATGTTTGTCTGTTTTTCAGTTTTTTCTTGTAATTGATTTTTACTTTGATACCATTGTGGTCATAGGAAATGCTTGATGTAATTTCAATCTTCTTAAGTTTATTGAGACTAGTTTTATGGTCTAACATGTGACTTATCTTGGAAAATGTTCCATGTGCACTTGAAAAGAATATATAGTCTTCTGCTTTGGGGTGAAATGCTCTAAAAATAATCAATTAAATCCATCTGGTCTTAATATCTTATTTAAGGCTGCTGTTTCCATGTTGATTTTCTGCTTGGAAGGTTTGTCCATTGGTGTCAGTGGGGTGTTAAATTCCCCTAGTATGATTGCTTTATTGTTGATCTCTGCCTTTATTTTGGTCAATATTTGTTTTATTTATTTAGGTGCTTCTATGTTGGGTGCATAGATGTTTACTAGGGCTATGTCCTCTTCTTGGATTCATCCTTTTATTATTATGTAATACCCTTCCTTTTTATTATAATCTTCATTTTAAAGTCTAATTTGATCGATATAAGTATTGCTGTACCAGCCCAGCTTTTTTCTCATTTCCATTTGAGTGAAATATCTTTTTCCACTGCTTTACTTTCAGTCTTTGTGAGTCTTTCTATCTGAGTTGGATCTCTTGTAGACAGCATATGTATGGACCTTGTTTTCTTATCCATTTGGCTACCCTATGTCTTTTGATTGGAGAATTTAATCCATTTACATGAAAAGTAATTATTGATAGGTACATAGTTATTGCAATTTTATTATTCATATTTTTTATCTTCTTTTCTTTGTTTGTTTTCCCCCTTCTTCTTCTTAAGTCTTTTTAACATTCCTTGTAATACTTGCTTGGTGGTAATGAATTCCTTTAGCTGTTTCTTGTCTAGGGAGCTTTTCCTCTCTCCTTCCATTTTAAATGATAACCTTACTGGTTAGAGTAGTTTTGGTTCTAGGCCCTTGTTTTGCATTAGTTTGAATGTTTTCTGCCACTCCCTTCTGTCCTACCAAGTTTCTGTTGAGAAATCAGCTGATAGGATTATGGAAACTCCTTGTAACTATTTGTCTTTCTCTTGTTGCTTTTAGGATTCTCTCTTTGTCTTTAACTTTTGCTATTTTAATTATGTCTTGGTGTGGGCCTGTTTGGGTTCACCTTGTTTGGCACACTCTGCACTTCCTTGGCTTGTATGTCTAGTACCTTTGCCAGGTTAGGGACATTGTCAGTCATTATTTCTTCAAATACATTCTTGATCCCTTGCTCCCTCTCTTCTGGTACTCCTATGATGTGAAAATTGTTACTCTTGAATGTGTCTTGTGTGGTCCAGTGGTGCAGTTTCCCCTGATTATCTATGTATTATAAGAGTGTCCCATGTGTATGTTGTGTCTTCTCCTGTTGTAGTTGAGTCTTGATTATTTTTGACACATCAGTCGGTTGGATCGACACCCAGGCTGAGTGCCTGTGCATTTTCGGTACAGCCACAGTGTATGAGCTACTGTGTGGGGGCTGATTCCTCAGAGGGGGATTCACCCTACTAGGCTCTTGTTCCTATTGAGACCACCCTTTCATGTGCTGCCTGTGGGGCTATCTGGGTAGCACTCTGGTGTGGTCTGAAGCTGGCCTCTGGGTGTGTTGTTTCTGGTGTAAGTTGGGAAGACCTGCTGTGCAGGCTGACTTCAGCCTTGCCTGTGACTGGTCCAGGGCTAACTGGTAGGAGCTACAAAGCTATATATGGTTGGCTGCTGCCAGTGCTGGATCTGGAGGCGTGTGGGGGCGCCCTCTCTGTGAACTGAGGCTGGCTGCCACCTGTATTGTGCCTGGAGCAGCTTAGCAAAAGGCTCAGGGCCCCCCTAGTCCTGTTTCTGCCTGCCAGCTGCCTGTAAGGCTTAGCTGTTGAGTCTCCTTTGGTGCATAGGCCAGGCTGGTTGAGCTGTTGTTGAGAGAGCCCCAGTAATGCAGCACTAGTTGGATGGGATGGGGTCCAGGGAGCCATGGGGTGTGGGCTGTGGTTTTTACAAAGTTAATGCAGATTCGATTCTCCTACCAGTGACAGGCCCGTGATCACAAACCACTCTGAGAACACTGGGACCATCCATAGCTTGCCTCAGGGCCACTGTTCCCCGAGAACCACTTAAGAGAGACTGTACTATAAGTTGTAGCTGACTGTCTGCCACTGTCTGAATGTTTTCCAGGCCACTGCTGGCCATCAGCTGCTGTAAAGGGTTCTTCAGCTTGTGATATGGGGCTATCTTTCCAGGAGCCAAGAGTATTCCTGGTGATGCAGCAGTAGCTTGGTGGAGCAGGGAACCATGGTGTAACCAAGGTGGTACACACACACAGATTTTACTAGACCAATGTGGTCTCATATATGGCTCTTTGGGAGAGGGTTCAACATAGAAAGGATGGCATCCTCCTGTAGACTACACATGACACAGGCTCCTCACAGAGACAGTGGCTGCTGTCTCTCCAGCCCCCTGAAGCCACACAACTCAGTATTTCCCCATATATCTCTGGAGCCACTTGAGTTGCTGCCCCTTTACTGGAGACCACATTAGTGTTTGCAAGTGAGTCAATCTTTGTTCAGGTGCTTTAAGAGGACACCTGGGTTTCTAGCCACCTTCCATCTCACTGGGGCAGATGGACAGTGTCTTCATTGATTTCCATTGCCAGATGTTGTGGGGACTCTTTTTCTTGGCTGGGGAGCCCAGTGTGGGTCTGGGACCTCTCCCTCTTCAGGCGGGTCCCTCCTGGTGTTCTACCACTGCCTGTGAGTTTGTGGTTAACCTGTTTCATGTCTTGGTTCCTCCTAGCAGCCTTGGTGTGGCCTCTTCTTTATATCCTTAGTTCTAGGGATTCTGTTCAGCTAGTCTTCAGATGATTCTTGAGGTTGATTGTACTATAATTTAGTTGTAATTTTGATGCGATCCTGAGTAGCATGCTTAGCATTTACCTAATCTGCCATCTTGGATCTTTACTCCTCATGGCATTTTTATTTTATTTAATAAGAAAATATGCCTCTTTTATGTTTTCCTTAAGTGCAAATGTAAACTTACTGTCAAAAAATAAGGGAGAATGGCATGTGATGCCCCCTTCCATCCCCCCTACACATCAAAGGTGGTATAGCTGTCTTATTTATTTTCAATAAATTTAAAGATCAATGAGATGGAAAGGCAATTGTGCCACTTTGGTTTTCCATAAATTGACTATATTCACAGGTCTTAAATATGCAATTCAAGGACTCTTGAGTAAGTTTTTCATTTTATCATTAAGTAGTAGACAGGTACCATGATTATGGAGGCTGAGAAATCCTAAGATCTGCAGTTGGCAAGCTGGAACCCGGGAGAGCCAGTGGTTTAGTTTCATTCCAAGGGCAGGGGAAGATCAATGTCTCTTATTCTCATTTTAAAAATGAGAAAACTGAGGCTCACAGGGAGAAAATATTTTTGTTATGATAAAACAAAAATATGATAAAAAAAGTAGCATGCAATTAAGGATTCAAATCTGAACCCAAGCCATCTTTTTACAAAACTAAGCTGCTTGTTAAAATAGTGTCAAAAACATTTAATATCCCAATTGACCTGAGACTAGAACAAGCATGCAAAGATTGTCAGAAATGCCTTTTTAAAAAGCTGTGTTTGAGGCAAAAGATCAATGAAGGAATAGTGTGTTGATTAGGGCCAACATTACAATATTGATGATTAGCATGGACAAGCAGGCACCCTCAACTTTTATTTTGCCTTTGTCCTCTCTGTCAAATAGGATGAGCTTCAAACCATAACAGGGTAAAACAAAATTGATTATAAGGGAATTTAAATCTAAATTGTGAAGGTATTATGAGAGCACCTAACGGATCTAAATGAGCTCAGGTGTCCTATTAGAGGAAACATGCCCTTGAATACTAGGACAATTTCAGACAGGTCAATACTCCAATTATATTTTCTCATAGCACCCTATAACAGTGTTTCTTATGATTTGTAGAATATATTGGGTCGTCAGGTAAGTCATGACACATTTTTGCATTGAAAAACAGAAAAATATGTCATGACTTTCCTGACGACCCAATACTTATTTGTTTGGTTATACCAATGATTATTTTCTCTCTAGACTCTAAGCGCTCTGTTGTGCTATCTGTGATGTTTCCTTGGTGTCTAGTTCAGTGCTTGGGACATAGTTGGGACTTAGCACACCTTCAGTGAATGAAGGAATTTACTGAATCTCTGTAGGTAACCTCTGAGGAACCTGGGGACTGAAGAGGATGATGATACTCTTATTTTGAAAGGGATGTTGATGACATACAGGGATACTTTCAATAAGAAGTCGTAAAACAGTAGGCTGTAGGACAAATAAAACTGACAAGAATCTATTAACTGGTATAAGTATTGCTATCCCAGCTTTTTGTGTTTGTTTGTTTTGTTTCCATTTTCATGAAATGTCTTTTTCCATCCCTTTACTTTCATTCTCTGTGTCTTTTGATCCAAAGTGAGTCTCTTGTAGGCAGCATATATAAGAGACTTGTTTTCTTATCCATTCAGCCACCCTATCTTTTTTGGTGGGGGACTTTTTAAATTTTATTTATTTTTTATTAAGATTTAATTGACATATAACATGTATTAGTTCAGGTACACAACATGGTTTGATATATGTATATACTGCAAAATGATCACTACAATAAGTCTAGTTAACAACCATCATCACACATAGTTACAAATTTTTTTTTTCCTGTGATGAGAACTTTTTAATTATTATTAATTTCAGGTGTACAAAACAACATAATGATTAGACATTTACATCTCTCACAAAGTGATAACCCCAACGAGTCTACTACTCATCTGACACTGTACACAGCTATTACACTATCATGGATTATATTCCCTACGCTGTACTTCACGTCCTGTGACCATATACAAGGAAATAAGGTGAATGTTTAAATAAAACAAATGTATTACAGTAAAAAACAAATTGCCATTAGCATCCCTGAAAATACTCCCCCTCGCTTCAAACACACTTATCCCTACGTTCTTGCCACTTTCTGAAGCAGTTTTGGAAGCCCTCTTTTGTGAGTGTCTTTAGTTGTGTTGTCGCGGTTGCCTTGATGTCCTGAATAGATTCAAAATGTTTTCCTTTCACTGTCATTTTGACTTTGGGGAAAAGCCAGAAGTCCTATGGTGCCAGATCCACTGAGTAAGGTGGATGAGGACACACTTTTTTTTTTGACAGAAATTGCCATATACCAGAAGGGATGTGTGAAATGGAGCATTGTCATAATGAAGGATGATTTATGGCACACTTTAAAACACACCTTCTCTCAATCATAGCTCACACCCAACTGACTGCACTGAACAAGTTGAAACTTGTCACTCACTGTTACTAAGGTTGGACGGCCCACTTCCTGTATTGAAGATCCCTGCCTTTTTGTTGGATGGCATTTGGCAGCAACATTCACCGTATTTTGTGGTCACAACGGAAAGGCTCCGTGTCACACATCACTTCTGGTATGGCAATTTCTGTCAAATTAAAACATTATGGTATGTCTTCATCCACTGTATTCACCAGATATCGGCACTGTGCGACTTCTGGCTCTTTCCCAAAGTCAAATGATTCAGGACA
Source organism: Hipposideros armiger (assembly GCF_001890085.2). Taxonomy (NCBI): domain Eukaryota; kingdom Metazoa; phylum Chordata; class Mammalia; order Chiroptera; family Hipposideridae; genus Hipposideros; species Hipposideros armiger. The sequence goes on from NW_017731504.1 coordinate 3,033,011, forward strand.
TCGAGGCAGCCATGACAGTGCAACTAAAGACACTCACGAAAGAGGACTTCCAGAACTGCTTCAGAAAGTAGCAAGAATGAGGGGATAAGCGCGTTCGAAACGAGGGAGAGTATTATGAGGGAGATTAATGGTAATGTCTTTTACTGTAATAATTTTTTTCTTTTTTTATTATTGTTAAATAAACATTTTTAAAAAATTGGTTTCAGCTGTACAACACAGTGCAATAGTTATAATTTTTATCCCTCAAAGTGACAACCCCTTCCCCCAATCCACCATCCCACTCCCCCCCATATCATACATATCTATTACAATTCCCTTGACTCAACTCCCACACTATACTCCACATCCCATGACTATCTATATCTATATCTATATCTATATCTATATCTATATCTATATCTATATCTATATCTATATAGATAGATAGATAGGTAGATAAATGATAGATAGATAGATATATTCACTTATAGTTGACATACAATATTATACAACATCAGCTTCAGGTGTACAGTGCAGTGATCAAGCCTCTACCCAATCCATGAAGCGGTCTCCCTAGCAAGACATGTGACTATCTGACACCCTACAAAATATTTACAACATTATTAATTATATTCCTCAAACTGCCTTTCATATTCCTGTGGCAATATTGTAGTTACCTATTTATGCTGTCTAATCCCTTCTCTTTTTCCCTCATCCCCACCCCCCTCCCAACTAGCTACCATCAGTTGTTCCTCTATATCTCTGAGACTATTTCTGTTTACTTTACTTGTTCATTCAGCTTTTTAGATTCCACACATCAGTGAGATCATACCGTATTTGTCTTTCTCCGACTGACTTATTTCACTTAACATAATAGTCTCTAGGTCCACCCATATCATTGCAAATGGTACAATTTCATTCTTCTTTATAGCAGAGTAATACTCCATTGTATAAATGTACCAGTTTCTTACTCCAGTCGTCTACTGATGGGCATTTTGGTTGTTTCCAAGTCTTGGCTATTGTAAATAGCGCTGCAATAAACATAGGGGTGCATACACTTTTTCGAATTAGCGTCTTGGGTTTGGATAGACACCCAAGAGTGGAATTGCTGGGTCATACAGTAGTTCCATTTCCAGTTTTTTGAGATACCTCCACACTGATTTCCATAATGGCTGCACCAATCTGCAGTCCCACCAGCAGTGCACCAGGATTCCCTTTTCTCCACAGCCTCGCCAGCACTTGTTGTTTGTTGATTTATTGATGATAGCCATCCTGACCGGAGTGAAGTAGTATCTCATTGTGTTTTTATTTGCATTTCTCTAATGTTCAGTGAGGTTGAACATTTTTTCATATGCCTGTTGGCCATCTATGTGTCCTTTTTAGAGAAATGCCTCTTCATATCCTCTGCCCATTTTTTAATTGGGTTGTTTGGTTTTTTGGTGTTGAGTTGAATTAGTGTCTTATAAATTTTGGATATTAACTCCTTATCAGATATATCATTGGCAAATATCTTCTCCCATTCAGTAGGCTACCTTTTTGTTTTATTGATGATTTCCTTTGCTGTGAAAAAACTTTTAAGTTTGATGTAATCCCATATGTTAATTTTTTCTTCTATTTCCCTTGCCTGAGGGGATATCTTAGTAAAAATATTACTGAGGATAATGTCTGCAAATTTATTTCCTATGTTTTCTTCTAGGAGTTTTATGGTTTCAGGTCTTACATTTAAGTCTTTAATCCACTTGGAACTTGTTCTCGTATATGGTGTAAGTAAGTGGTCCATTTTCATTTTTTTGCACATGTCAGTCCAGTTTTCCCAGCACCATTTATTAAATAGATTATCTTTACTCCAATGTAAATTCTTGCTTCCATTGTCATAGATTAAATGACTGTATTTGGATGGCTTTATTTCTGGGCTCTATATTCTGTTCCATTGGTCTATGTGTTTGTTTTTATGCCAGTACCATACAGTTTTGATTACTATAGCCTTGTAGTATAATTTGATGTCGGGTAGCGTGATACCTCCCACTTTGTTCTTATTTCTCAAGATTGCTGTGGCTATTTGGGATCTTTTATGGCTCCATATAAATATTCAGATGATGTGTTGTATTTCTGAAAAAAATGTTCTTGAAAGTTTGATAGGAATTGCATTGAATCTATATATTGCCTTAGATAGTATTGACATTTTAACTGTATTAATTCTACCTATCCATGAACATGGTATGTATTTCCATTTATTTGTATCTTCTTTGATTTCTCTCTTCAATGTCTTATAATTTTCTGAGTACAGGTCTTTTACTTCTTTGGTTAAATTTATTCCTAGGTATTTTATTGTTTTTGAAGTAATTGTAAATGGGATTGATTTCCTGATTTCTTCTTCTGATAGTTTATTATTGGTGTATACAAATGCAACTGATTTCTGAATGTTAATTTTGTATCCTGCTACCTCACTGAATTCACTTATCAGTTCCAACAGTTTTTTGATGGAGTCTTTGGGATTTTCTCTATATAGTATCATGTCATCTACATATAATGACAATTTTACTTCCTCCTTTCAAATTTGGATGCCTTTTATTTCATTTTCTTGTCTGATTGCTATGACCAGAACTTCCAGAACTATGTTGAGTAGAAGTGGTAAAAGTGGGCAACCATGTCTTATTCCTGATTTTAAAGGGAACACTTTTAGTCTTTCCCCATTGAGTACGATGTTTGCTGTGGGCTTATCATATATACCCTTTATTATGTTGAGATATGATCCCACTATTCTCACTTTGCTAAGAGTTTTTATCATAAATGGCTGCTGGATTTTGTCAAATGCTTTTTCTGCATCTATTGATATGATCATATGTTTTTTATTTTTCATTTTGTTAATGTGATGTATTACGTTAATTGATTTGCGGATATTGAACCAACCTTGCATACCAGGAATGAATCCCACTTGATCCTGGTGTATGATCTTTTGAATGTGATGCTGACTTCGGTTTGCTAGTATTTTGTTGAGGATTTTTGCATCTATGTTCATTAGGGATATCGGCCTGTAGTTTTCTTTTTTTGTAATATCTTTGTCTGACTTTAGGATCAGAGTAATAGTGGTCTCATAAAATGTGCTTGGGAGCCTTCCCTCCTTCTGTATTTTTTGGAATTGTTTGAGGAGAATAGATATTAGATGTAAGGTAAAATTGTTTGGTTGAGGCTTTTCATGTTTCTTGACGTATACCTGTATTGCTATAAATTTGTCTCTTGGGACTGCTTTCATTGTGTTCCATTGATATTCGGTCATTGTATTTTCATTTTCACTTGTCTCAAGGTATCTTTTGATTTCTTCCTTGATCTCACTGTTAAGCTATTCATTGTTAGTAGCATGTTAGTTATTGTACATGTGTTTGTTTGGTTTTTAGTATTTTTCTTGTAAGTAATTTTTAGTTTTATACCATTGTGGTCAGAGAAGAGGCTTGATAGGATTTGAATCTTCTTAAATTCATTGAGACTTGTTTTGTGACCTAATATGTGTCCTGCCTTGGGAAAGAGTTTATGTGCACTTGAAAAGAATGTATACTTTGTCTCTATTTGGTGAAAGGTCCCAAAAATATCAATTAAGACCCTGATCTAATATGTCAGCTAAGGCCACTGTTTCCTAGTTGATATTCTGTCTGAAAGATCTAAGCATTGATGTTAATGGGGTGGAAAAGTCCCCTACGATGACTGGATTACTGTCAGATCTCTCCCATTATGTCAGTTAATATTTCCTTTATATATTTAGGTGTTTCTATGTGGGGTGCAGAAATGTTCACCAGGGTTACATCTCTTGCTGGATTCATCTTTTTATCATTGTGAGTTGTCCCTCTTTGTCTCTTTTTATGGCCTTTGTTTTAAAGTCTACTTTGTCTATGTATTGCATCCCCAGCTTTATTTTGTTTTTCATTTCCATTTGCATGAGCTATACTTTTCCATCCATTTGCTTTCTGCCTTGAGTGTCTTTTGATCTGAAGTGGGCCTCTTGTAGGCTGCATTTAAAAAGGTTTTTTTGTTTCCATTCAGCCACCCTATCTTTTGATTGGCACATTTAATCCATGTACATTTAAAGTAATCATTGATGGATATTTAGTTATTATCATTTTATTATTCATATATATTTTTTTCCCTTGTCAAAGAAGTCCCCTTAACATTGTAATATTTTGGTGGTTATGAGCTCCTTTAGCTTTTTGTTTTGTTTTTGGTTTTTCCTTTTGTCTAGGTAGCTCTTTATATCTCTTTCTATTTTAAATGATAGCTTTGCTGGGCACAGTAACTTTTGTTGTAGGTCCTTTCTTTCATCACTTCAAATATTTTGTGCCCATCTCTTCTGGCCTGCAAAGTTTCTGTTGAGAAATCAGCTGACAATTTTTTGGGAGCTCCCTTGTAGTTAACTAACTGCTTTTCTCTTGCTGCCTTTAAGATTCTCTCTTTGTCTTTAGACTTTGTTATTTTAATTATGATATGTCTTGGTGTTAGACTCTTTGGGTTCATCTTGTTTAGGACTCTCAGTACTTCCTGGGCTTGTATATCTATTACCATCACCAGGTTCGGGAAGGTTTCTGTCATTATTTCTTCAGGTAACTTTTCAATTCCTTGCTCTCTCTTTTCTGCTTCTGGTACCCCTATGATTCAAAATGCTTGATGCTGTTCAGAGGTCCCTTAAATATCTTGACTTTTTTGGATCCTTTTTTCTTTTTGCTGTTCTGATTGGGTGTTTTCTGCTATCTTTTCTTCTAAACCACTGATTTGTTCCTTTGCTTCATTAGATATACAGTTGATTCCCTCTAATGTATTCTTCATTTTAGTTATCATATATTTTTTTCTGGCTCGCTCTTTTTTAAGGTTTTCTATCTCCATTTTTGTTTTCTATCTCATTGTTGAAGTTCTTGCTGAGATCATTGAGCATCCTTATAACAGTGTTTTGAACTCTAGCTCTGGTAGATTGCTTGTCTCCATTTTGTTTAGTTATTTTTCTGGAACTTTGTTCTGTTCCTTTATTTGGGACATGTTTTGGCTACTTCCCTGTGTTTGTTTCTATGTATTAGGTAGGGCTGCCATGTCTCCTGGTCTTAGTAGAGTAGCCTTAGGTAGTAGGTGCCCTGTGGGGCCCAGTGGCACAGTCTCCCTTGTCACTCTGCTGGGTGCTCCAGGTGTGTTCCTTGTTTGTACTGTGTATGCCTTCCTGTTATAGTTGAGCCTTGGTTGCTGTTTGCATGCGATTTATTGACCCTTGAGCTGATTGGTTGTGAGGCCTGGCTGTGACTACAGTGGAGGAGCTGTTGTGCAGAGCCTGTACCTATGGAGCAGGATTCACTTTATCAGTGCCCTGGTGCCTGCCCAATCTTCCCTTTGGAGGTGGTTGGATGGTTTTCTGGATTGATCTGATGCTGGCCACTGAGTGTGTCAGCCCTAGGGCCACCTGGAATGGGCCACACTGCAGGCCAAATCCAGACTTTGCCTATGTCCTGACTGGGGCACCTGGCATGAATCACAGAGCTATCTGCAGATGGCTGCCACTGCACTGGGCTTTGTAATGCCTCAAGAGGGCAAGCCAAGAGCTGAGGCCAGCTGCTGGTAGCACTGGTCTTAGGGCTGGTCAACCAGAGATATGGGACACGCTGAAGCCAGATGCTGCTTGTTTGGATTTTGTGAACCTTTAAGAGATTTTAGGAAAGTTCACAGCATGAGCCAAGATAGGCTGTTTGTACAGAAAAGACACTGGAAGCAGCTTGGGTGCTTCTGCATGTTGGGTGGGGCAGGGTCTCAGGAAATCATGAGAGCGGGTCAAAGAGTGTTAGCCAGGTTAATGGAGACTCAGAAAAGGTGGCTGTCTTGAGTCTGCAAGTCAGGAGGTGGGAGGGCTCAATAAAGAAACAATGGATTCTGCCAGCACTTCTGTCTGAGAGAAAGGTGCCCCTCAGTCTTTGCCCTACAGCCAGACGATTCAGTTTCCCCTCGTATGTCCTTGATGCCTTTCAAATTGCTGTCACAGCCATGGAGCTTAAACCAAGTAAGTTTATCAGTGAGTATGTCCATGATCAGGACTTTTAAGAGCAATGCCTGGGACTCCAGCTACCTTCCTTTTCACTCAACCTCAATCTCCATTGGCTTTCATAGCCATAATTTATGGGGACTTCTCTCTCTGGCTCTAGAACTGTAAGGTAGGGTGTCCAGTGCAGGGCTTAGACCCCTCACTCTTCCAGGGGGGAACTCCACTCCCAATATATTCATCCCGATCTTCAACGGTCACTCTTGGGATCAGCCCATTCCATGTCTCTGCTCTTTTTACCAGTCTCAAGGTATCTTCTTCAGTATGTCCCTAGTTGCATGATTTCAGTTCAGCTAGACTTCCAGCAATTCTTGATAGTTGTTCTATAGTTTATTTGTAGTTTTGATGTGTTCATGAGAGTAGGCAAGCACAGCATTTACCTATTCCACCATCTTGACCAACACCCTCAAGGAATTCATTTTCTAAGGGCTAACTCAGTCTATTGGATTTTTCTTCATCTGATACCAAGTATGTTTGAAAGAACAATTTTTTCTTCAGTTTCCTTGGGATTAGTTACACCAATCAATTGTGAGTTTAGAATATGGAACTGATTGTTTTGTAGTATCATGGGAGTTATAATGTGTCACAGAATTTCAACTTATTCCTGGCTGCTGCCTATTATGTCTTGTCCCTGTCTCCTTCTTTTTACTTTCTTTGTTAGATTACCTGGGAACTTCAAATTGGTTGTCTTCCATTATGCAAAACTATTCTTCCTTTTTTAAAGCTTTGTTATCTTATATGCAGCCAGGCTCTTGAGATCCTCCTTTCTGCACCATGATTTCCCTAGGTGGTTTTCTTTTTAAAAAACAATTCTACATTTATCAGTGTATTACATTCACATAGATAGAAAATCAAATTGGACGAAAGGGGTATGATTTGACTAAAATGTGGCCTCCTGTCCCATGGTTCTCATTTTCAAATCCTGTTCTTCTAATATAAAGTTCAACTCTTTTACAATTTTCTTCTACAATTTTCTAGCATCTTTATAATTATTTATATTTTTCCTTCTCTTTCTTAATTTATCAGTCTCAGTGATTTTGGACTTCTTGCTTTGGTAGTTGAGGATGCATTACTCAAAATACGCCCCTCCACACATAAACATGTGTTCCCACATACTGTTGTCTCAATATAGATTAGCACATTTCTAATGAACTCAGTATGCAGTTTTCACATTATTGGATAATTAAACACTATTTACTGCTGAGCCTAGTAGTATATTATGTTTCTTTTTTTCCTGATTTACTCTATTACTTTACCATATTTATTATTTTGTTTATATTTTTCTGTATTCCATTTTTTCCAAAGGCTCCAATAAATCTATCAAACATTAATATTTTTTAAAATATTAAAATATAAGAGATAAGAAATCAATTTATTTTAAAAAACAACATATTTTTGTGCTTGAAAGTCTGTCTCCCACCCCTCCATCACACTTATTCAGTCCCAGTTCATTACACTCTAGGTCTCATGAGCAAATGTCATTCTGGAACTTCCTTCAGTCTTCTTCAGCATTTGATCTTATATCTGGGATGGTATATAGCCTTTTTCTCAGCTTATTCTCTTACTTTTCTGAAGCTTATCTTCCAACATCTTTCTAAGGAAGAGTACATGACAATTTATTTGAATCCTTACATGTCTTTATTCTATTCTCATATTTAATTGATAATTTGACTTGAATACTGTACATCTGTCATTTGATTGGAATAGTAGCCATTGAGTATCTTTCAAATATCTTCCCTATATTTGTATGATCCCCACTTTGTGAAGTCTGTCTTTTTATGGTGTAAGCCAGACTACTCTTTTCACCAACCTCTTTTGCAGCTATGTGACTTCAGCCTATCAAACAAGCCAATAAAAGATTTTCATTCAGAAGCAAGTAGCTTGAATTTTGTAGGAGGTTACCATTTTCAGGTGAAAGTTCAGAGGCATGTGGCTTTCCAGGGCAGTAGTGTTATCAGTTCTGGAGGCAGGAGTAATTGCAGTGAATTCCAATGCATGGTTGGTAGAGGGATAAAATCAAAGTTTTCTATCAGGGTGGTTCTGTAGTGTGGCTCTGTAGCATAAACCTGAGCTTTGGTACTGCAACCTTGATCTTGAGCTCATTTCTCCAACCCTTCCAATGATTTAGTGAATTATCTATTATCCTTTAAAAAGTTTATTTTTCTTGGCCTACAGTATACATTCTCTTGTTTGAAACTAGGAATGATAGAAGTCTGACAATTAAGTTTGTGAACTTTTTGCAACGATGTTGCTAACATATTTTGATATCAGAGATTATTCATTATGAATTTGCACCAACTAGACAAACAGCTAACCAAGTTTACTATTTGGAATTGTTGAAAAGGCTGCATTAAAAAGTTAGATGACCTGAACTTTTTGCCAACGATTCATGGCTTTTGCATCACGGCAATGCACCAGCTCACATAGCACTGTCTGTGAGGGAGTTTTTAGCTATTAAACAAATAACTGTATTGGAATACCCTCCCTACTCACCTGATATGGCCCCCAATGACTTCTTTCTTTACCCAAAGATAAAGGAAATATTAAAATAAAGACATTTTGATGACATTCAGTACATCAAGGGTAATACAATGACAGTTCTGATGGACATTCTAGAGAAAGAGTTCCAAAATTGCTTTGAAGGGTGGACTAGGTCCTGGCATTGGTGCGTAGTTTCCCAAGGGGAGTACTTCGAAGGTGACCATAGTGATATTCAGCAATGATGTAGGTAGCACTTTTTCTAGAATGAGTTTGCAAAGTTAATTGTCTGATCTTGTACAGTTAATATGGAATTCTAGAAAATAATTTTGCATCACACGTTGAAAGGCTTGGCTTCACTATTATGGAGTATCTACTGTTGCTAGTGTCATGTGATGCCTATTATTTTATAAGGACCTGTGTGTGTGTTATCTTATAAGCATTCAGAATCTTCCCTTATCTGTTAATGAAATTTCTAATGATATTTCTTATTTATTATGGGCATTCCTGAGCACTTTCTTTCTGGAAGATTATTTATTTCAGTTCAGGGAAACCTAATATTATTGATTTGATAATTTCTATATTTAGGCTTTCTGGAATTCCTGCTATATGTTGGAAAGCAGGGTACAATTATCTCATTTGTCATTGTCATGTCTTTCCAATATTCTATATTGTTTTACATTTTAGCCTACTTTCCTGGATTTCCCAGCTTTAACTTTCATTCCTGCTTTTGATTAAAACAAAAAATAAAGACAGTTATAGTATCTTTAATTTTCAGGAGTGTTTTTATTTTAAACTCTAGTACAGTTTCTTTTTCATTGCATCATTTTCTCATTTTGTAGAAAGAATGATGTGTCTGTGAATATCTTATGTGTTGTGTTGATTTTCTTCTTCGTTACCTTTTTTTTTTTTTTTTTACTTTGACCTTTCACTTTGGAGACTTTCTCAAATATTTAGTAAAATTTGGCTATCCATTTATATTTTAAAATTCATAACTAAAATTCCAATCAGAATTCTGTAGAAGGGTAGGTGGACTTGTTCTCTGATGACCTTCAGTTATAGAGCCAGTAAATTCATTGAGAGTCACCCAAACATCATTATGTGGAACTGTTTAGTTACACTAAACAGAACTCCTCTAGTTTTCTCCTGATGGGAATAGAGTTCTAAGAGTGCTATGTTTTAGTAGATGAACTTATACGTAATTCCCTGCTTGTCAGCACCGTGAATCATCCCTTTTCCCTGTGTTTGTTCTTTTCACATTAGGAAACTTACTGACTCCATTTCTCCAGAGGAAAACCATATCCCATTTCTCATGTAGCAGAGGCTGAGAATAAATTGCCCGGCTGCACAAGGTAAGAAATGGAACCTGGGTGGGAAGGTCTTCATGTCTCCACTTACTGTGAGTGTAGATCTGTAACCATTTCTCTATGTTCACCCCAACTCATCCCTGGTTTTATACTGCTGATTGATTTCAAAAGCAGAACTGCCAGGTGTTTTGTTAAGTGGCAAGTGGCTAGCTTTTTTTTTTTTTTTTGGTTCCTTCTGACATGGATGTGGACTTTAACTTCCTGTATTTTGATATGTCAGTTACCACTCCTCCATTATTTTTCATCTCTCAAATACTTGTTGAAATAATTTCTCTCACTCTTGCCTCCTCTCTCATTCTCTATATTATAGGCTGTTAAAAAGCTAATTTATCAATTATCATTTTGGTGTAATTTTTGGAGGGTTAAAGGTAAAATCATGACAGTACTCGATGTAACCAAATAGTCTTCTCAGTTTTTCCAAATGATGACAAACTTTTCAATGAGGAATTCTAGTGTCAGCTATTAGAAAAATAAAGTGATCAGCTCATCACCATGAAGGAGCTATGTTGTCTCTTTAACACTTGATAGAATAAAACTTAGAGTGTTTAATTAACTTGTTCAGAGCATTATCCACTTAGTAGGTGGTAGACTCACATTCAAACCCAGACCAGTCTGATTCTGAAGGCCATGGTGTAACTATTAAACATTGCTTAGTACATTGAGTAATTGACATATCATAAGGGCTCAATGATGTCAATTATTGGCAATGTGAACCCACAAGTATAGTATTCAATGTTTCAGATAGATGTTATTTCTAGAGTGAGTGGGATAATAAGATCATCCTTATATACACCATGTACAATAATTTAGGCCTGACAGCAGTAGATAACATAATTAGCATTTTTTAAAACACATATTGTGATAGGTAGAATAATGCCCCCCCCCCAAAAAAATGTCCATATTCTCATCCCTAAAAACTGAATATGTTAGGTTATATGGCAAAGGAAATTAAGGTTACAGAAGGAATTAAAGTTGCTAATCTACTGACCTTGAGTATCTGGATGGGCCCAATGCGATAACAAGAGTCCTTACAAGTGGAAGAGGGAGACAGGAGAGAAAGAACCATAAGGACGCAGCATGAGAAGGACTCAGTTTAACGATGCTGGCTTTGAAAATGGAGGAATGGGCCATGAGCCAAGGAATATGGGTAGTCTCTGAGAGCTGGAAAATTCAAGCAAATAGTTTTCCCTTAGACTCTCCAGAAGTGCAGCCCTGCTAACACTTTGTTTTTAGCCACGTAAGACTCATTTAAGATTTCTGATCTCCAGAACTATAAGATATCAATTTTTTGTTTGTTTAAAGCCACTAAGTTTATGGTAATTTGTTATAGCAGCAATAAGAAATGAATACATTTATTAAATAAAATAAATGTTTGTGTGTGCACACACGTGTGTGCACACATGTATGTAGTTTACCAGAAGAAAAGGGTGGTAAATGCTTACTTGAAAGACTGGACCAAGGGGTATGATGTGTTTAAATAGTAACCCCAGATATGGAAGGCATCTTGGAGAGGAAGGAGTAATTGGTGCTGCAAAGGTATCACTCAGTGGTCATGGTGGGATGCAATCCACTTCATCTTGGACACAGTGACTCTTCTGGGAGTCACTGACAGGACAGTGACTCTTCTTGCTCCACGGAGTCTGAAATGCCTCACTAATTTTGCTACAGTATGCAGAGTGTTGACCCTGTCTCAGGACATGCAGGTTAGGGAGAACTGATACACAGAGGAAAGAAGCAGAAGCAAATCCTAGTAAGAGAGTGAGAAAGTGGTGTTCTCCTCATAGTAAAGGGAATAAATTCCAGTAGTGTCACCTAGCAAAGAGTATTCCTAAAATAGTCTCTTATCTATCCAGGCACTGGGGCTGGAAGTCAGGTGGGAGGCTATTTCAGGTAGCACCAGGAGGGAAGTGAGGCAGGGAAGAGAAGGAACCAATAGTCTAATGAGAAGATGACCTACAATGAGGAAGAAGGGTTTATTCCTGCTGGGGACCTCTGGGAGTCAGTGAAGGGCACTTCCCAATTGTCACCCTAATGCGTGAAGGGGCTGTGATATTTATTCACCAGCTTCCCTTTGTCAGTGGTTGAAAGCTGCTTTAGGGGTGTCACTTTTCTGCCTCCTCGGAATGTCCTTATGCATGTGCTGAGCATTCTTTGGCAAGTAGATCAAGCCCTTGCTGAAGAGCTGCAAGTGCTTGAAGTAAGAAGTCCTCAACAGGTATTGGAAACAGTGGATGCCAAAGACATATATGCTGCTACCCTCTCAATCATGGCAGCAACAATATGACATGTATGGCACAAGAATCTAGGATACCTGGATTGCACCAGCCAGATCTAGAAGAAGAAAAATCAGACTGGTTGCAATGGAAACAATTTTTCTTGGCTGCACTGATTAAGTCATTAATTTCCTGGAGAAGAGGGCTTAGAATTGATACAATAAAACCATTTATGTTGACATTGCAGAGCATATCCATGTTAACTACATAGCAATCTAGATGCAGAAATATAGATATGTGGACTTGGACCGGAGTATTGCATATGTAGGAGCCTGAAGAAGACCAATAAGATAAATAGCACCACATGTGCATCCCGACAAGGTTTTTTGTATTATGCATGTGTTCCACGTTACATTGTACTTTCCTTCTCTAAAAACACACACACAAAATCAAAGCCCCAGTAAGCACATTTTTCCAAAGTATACAAATTACAGCTACACACACATGGTTAAGAATTCAGGTCAGGATTTGGTTGCACCTTTCTTCCTTCCCTGAAGGTAGAACAGTTTGAAGTGTCATCTTCATGCACTAAGAACTACCATTTACAGCAATAGCAATCTCAGACGATACCAGTTCACGGCAGGCTTAACTAACCATGGCAGATGTAATGGCTTAGAAATGAACAGTGTAAAAATAAGTAAAAGAACAAATATTTGGGCATAACTTGTATTTGAAGGCTGCAGTCAGTTATTACCAAGATTTGGCAAAATGCAGATGAAAAACTGTTCTTTTTTACATGTTATATTGTCTGAAAGAAGCATTAAAAAGAAAAACCAAAAGAGGCTCTAGCTTTGAAATCAGATGAGGGTTTAAATGTTCTTATTCTAATGCTTATTAGCTTTGACCTTGACCAACTTATTTGAGTCTCAATTCTTTCACCTGTCAAATTAATATGTAAGCCTCTTAATTGTAGATTTTGAATTGCATGTTCATCCTCATTTCTCCTTATGCAGTCTTGGGCTTTCTCAGAATGGAAGGGATATTTGCTTCATTGTGATTAAGTTCAAGATTGTTTAACGATGCTCTTGAGTTGTAGCAAGTGTGCTAGCTACTGGTGATAACTGGAAAGAATAGAACACAGACCTTGTCTTTGAGGAATTCCAAACACAGTGGAGGTGTAGACTAAATCATCTCAGTACCTTGTATTGTGTGCTACAGTATAAGTATACACAAAATGTTAAAGGATATTGGAGTAATTGATTCTACAAGGGAAATAAGATGGAACAGAGGAAGTCAAAGAAGGGAAGTCATATTTGAGCTGTGTCTTGAAGAATAAGTAAGATTCTATATTTTAAAAGGGAAGAGAGAGCAAATACTGAAAGCAGAAGGATCATCTTAAGAATTGTGTTTCAAGGCCGGCCGAGTGGCTCCGTTGGTTAAGAGCTCGCTTAAGAGTGCGAGCTCTAAGCAACAGGGTCGCCGGTTCGATTCCCGGCCCACACTGAGCTGCCGCTGAGCTGCAAACAGGTGGCAGGATGGTTCAGCTTAAAAAAAAAATAATTGTGTTTCAAGTACCTTTATACCCAGTAACCTGAACAACCTGTGGGGCCGAGGGGTTCTTATGGCTTTTGGGAAATTTACCTCTACCAACTGTATCCTGAAACATTGTGCAGAGAAAACCAATGCTTGGTTTTCATAACTGTTATAGGGGTGACTGGAATGATCTTTTTGCTGAATATCATTTTGAGTTCATGTGGATTACACCGAAGGATGCACCAACTCAGAGGCCCAACTTCAACTGAGTTTAATCATCTAGAATTAGCTAGAGAACAGAAAACAGTGAAAACTTATAGAAGGCCTCTAAGTGTGGATAGAACTATTACAGATATTATGAGCTTAGTTTTAAGTTTATTTTTAAGTTACCCAAAATATACCAGCAAATAATCAATTTATAAGGATTTAGAGTAAAAAGTAAAAGTTGAGATTTTTGACTAAGTGCGGCATGCACATTTTAACCCATGCTTCCTCCTAAAATTCCAGTGAAAGAACACTAAGGTGATTTTTTTTTTTAAAGTCATAAACCTACGATGGCAAGGAAAACAGTAGAGGTGACAACATAGTAGGTGGGAGAAAGCTGTAATCAGAGGACTGAAGGACGCTGAACCCTAACTGTGTAGGGAGTGAAGACCAGTAGCAAAGCAGTTTGGACCACACGGAGGCATGAAGTACTGGGAACTGGAAGTGCTAGTAGGGCTGAAGGGCAGAAGGATTATTTCTTAAACAACAGACAGGCTGCTTAAGAAACTGGCCCCCAGATTTCCATTTTCAACCCACACTGTCAGGTACCCACTGTTCCCTTCCCCTGAGTAAAGCCAGTGGATTTTCTGGAGCAGTCTAGTCAGTGAGATTCTGAGTTTAGGGCATGAGGCACGTTAATTTCAGAGTAGTGGGAGGAAGGTGTGAATGCATAGTAGGGGGAGAATCAGAGGACTGCTGAATTTTTTTTTTAAAGACTTGTAGAATTGCTTGGTTATTTTAACAACATGAATAACTTTGTAAAAACAAAACAAAACAAAAGTCCTCCTAACTGCAGGACTTGATGATTAAGAGATTCTTGCAGACCCTCACGTAGATTCATTTTATTGTGGGTACATATGAATATTACAGTGTAATTTATATTCCAGAGTTAATTCAGTATTCTGGGTGGAAGGGAAGGATTTGTGTGATAAAAGAGATACATGAAGCAATTTTTTCCTCCTTATTGCCTTTATTTACTAGATTTGTTTTCAAATAAAATATTGAAAAAACAAAATTCAGTTTATTACAAACACTGTTCTGATTTCAGGTGTCGGGAGTCTTAGCATAGAACCAGTGATTTTAAAGGTTTCATCCTATTCTGGTTCAGTCTCTTGCAAATAACTCCATGACTTATGCTCGGGTTTTCTGTCAAATGTAAATAAGATTTGCGTTTTGTTTAGTCAAACCAATAACGACATTGATTCAGTGTCCACAGTGAGCTGAGTGGTGAGCAGTTCCTCCTCTGCAAACAGTGGCACCTTCTCTTGGTGCCTCTGAGGCCTCATATGAAGCATTTTCTTATTACCAAAGTGAATCTTACTCTCACGATGAGCTTGTCTTATTGAACGTATGACTAAAAATAATCTGATATTTTTTTCTTAATCCAAAAATGTCACTTCCAAATGAGTGTTGTCTTTTCAAAGTATTCACCTTAGAAAATGAGATGCTAAATGGCTCATCATGTTACTTTAGAATTCTCCCTTTGAATTTCCTTTGAAATCTGAAGTATTACTTTCTTATCTCACATCCTTGACCTGAGAATAGACCAAGATCATTTGAAACTAAGTCCAATGAATAAGTTAGATAAGAAAGTCAATAAGTTCAATTTGGGGAAATAAAATTGAGAAGGCACAAAATAGAAATAACACTGAATTTTGTGTGCAGCTGCTGAACAATTCTAACAGCTGCACGTTTTTTCTCTAGGTGTCTGTTTCAAAAGACATTATCTAGTGGCTATATAGATGTTAACAGATAAAATAGCTCATGGCTAAACGCTCATACCACTTACACTTACTGGTGAGATATATTTTGATTTAATATTTTTATTCTTTCTTTGTATGTGTAGCTGCACCCATGGCAACTTCATTTATTTTAAGTTGTCACCTCTTCTGAGATCATTCTGTAAACTTAACGAAGTATCATAATCAATCAGGTAATTAAAATACTTTTTTTGTAGATGTTGAATTTAATAATGAAGATAATGTTACATGCATTCAGAGGAGTTTGCACCAAGCATAAAGCAAAAACAGCATGTTTCCAGACGATGTGGACAGGAGCACAGTTAGAGTCCCAAGGATGACTCCAATGATGAGGTTGGTTAGAGGGCAAGTTCTTTGAAGAAGGATTCCTAAAATTGTGGATGTGAACCTTTCAGATTCTTTAGTCAGATGCCCTCATTTCACAGAAGAGTAAACGGAGGCCAGGAGGTGATTTTCCTAATAAAAATGGAGGACCAGGACTCACAGTCCAGGATTTGGGGCTTGGTGATAGCAGCCTTCTTTCATTCCTTTATGGTCTTTCTCCCTACTCCAAGCTTCAGGCTACTTGTGAAGTATGCAGTTTGTCTTTAATGTTTTCTTGTCTAAAATCTCATTCCTCTTCTTTTCTCTCTTTCTTCTCCAAGCCTCTGTGCTAAAAATTTCCCTTCACATTTTTTCCCTCTCAACTTAAAGTTATTTTATATAAAAGGGAAATGTTTTGAAAGCCTCTGATTTAAGCTGGCATAAACCTGCTATGGAGCAAGAAAAAGCCAAGAGGAATTTGCCTTCAAACCTTTAACAGCAGAAACCACTGTCAGAAATTTTAGCAATTTCTTTTTTTTTTTTTTTTTGAGAAGTCTTCCCAGCCCCTTGGTAGAACTGTGCTAAAAATATTAAAAAGTAAATAACCAGATGTTTTCTCCTCCACTATCAGAAGGATATATTATGCTATTTGGATCATGGTTCTTTATTGTCTGATTAGAATAATGGTTGGAGAAGATGGTGGAGGAAGCTGAGCAAACTTAAATTAATTCACATTCTGGGTCTACACCTAGACATGGAAGGAAAGAAAAAGCACAGAAGGCAAGAAGAGGGTAGTAAGAAAGAGGAGATGGAATTGTGAAACTAAGAAAATTTGGAGGAATTTTGAGGCTGGGTGAGAGGAGTTTTAACAGCTGCTTCCTGGAGTGGAAATTCAGGGACAGGCAGATATGGGGAGAGGGGGTTTTAAGAAGTTTTTTGTATGAGGAATTAGATACAGTTCTTTCTCTTTTGTCTCTCCAAGACTTTAGTATAGGCATACTGCTTTTCAAGTCTTTGAGGAGTTCAATTTTTGTTTCATTGGGTGTATCACCATACTAAGATTGGCCTCAAATTGGAGCAAGAAAATCCATTTTCATTTGGAAAATAGCAACTATTTTTTTTTTAATTTTTATTGGGGAATTTGGGGGATGGGAACAGTGCTGGGGAATTGGGGGAAGGGGAACAGACAAGTTGCTGTCGTTTTGTTCTTCAGTCTAGTTGTGGAGGACGTTGCTTCACTGGCCCAAGTTGGCACCATCATTGCGCTCTTCCCAGGAGAGGCAGATAGATCAGTTGCCGGCTTCTGGTCGGCTGCTCACTGCGGCTGCTGGCCGCTCATGCTGGCTGCTGGCTACATACGGTAGCCCATGGCAACCCACTGCCACAGGGGCTGCAGCCTAGCCATTGCCGGGGACTCACGGGCAGCCCAACTCCATGTTGAGCTGTTGTTCAGCATCTTAGCTGTAGAGGACAGTGTCACTGGCCCTCATATGTGGGATCCGAACCGGGGCCCTCTAGCATCCCAAGCCAGTTCTTAACCATCGTGCCACTCGGCCGGCCCAGTAACAACTATTTTTGATGCCTTTATTTTTTCCCACAATGCCTTGCTCAATTTTTTGACAACTTGCATTAGTAGGGAAAGTGACTATGTGACAGGAACCAAAAATATAAGGTGGGAGATAGGAGGCAATGGCGACTAACATGCTAAGTGCTTTTACTGTCTTGTCTATTTTTAAACGTTATAATGATTAACTATGGCACATGAAATCTACAGCCGACCCTTGAACAGCACGAATTTGAACGGCATGGGTCTACTTATACACGGATTATTTTCAATAAATACTGTAAAGTATCTTTCCTTCCTTATGATTTTCTTAATATTTTCTTTTCTCTAGGTTTAGGAATACAGTACACTATACATGGAGTGTACAAAATATATGTTAATCAATGTTTACATTATTGATAAGGCTTTCAATCAGCAGTAGGCTATTAGTAGTTAAGTTTTTGGGGAATCAGAAGTTATATGCAGATGCTTGCCCACACAGTGGTCAGCACCCCTAAACCTAGCATTGTTCAAGGGTCAACTGTATGGACTTATTGGCTGGTTAATAAGTCTAGTCCATGACCTATGAAATTAAACTTTCCAATAGCACTTTCAAGACACTGTCATTAATAATTTCTCCCATAATCTGACTACTTTACCTATGATATGGGTGAAGACAAGTCCCAAATGCACTTATTATACAATTTTAATAAGTATTTGGGGCAGCATTGGAGATATAAAACCACTTTTCTTTTTGGCATCCATTTACCCACCATAGCTCTAACCCCTTATTATCCCCTGTCTGGAGTGTGACACTAATCTAGATGACTGTTTGTTTCATTGCAGCCTCTTTTTTTTCAATCACAATAAAAACAGAAGTGGCAGGATATTAGAGACAAAATGGATAGTGCTAAAAAAATTACAGTTTAACTTCTCATTTATCAATGTAATTGAAAGTTACTAGCAGGGTGTGTGGTGCCAGTGTTTCTATCAGGGCATGAGTAATCTATTTATGCAGCATAATTCATCCTTCTGAGGTTCTAATGAGGACTGCTTAATTCAGGTTTTAATCAAACCTGACAAATCATCGTTGAAGCTGGCAATGGGCTTGTTCACAGGTGCCATTTCCCTGCTAGTTCAACAGAGCTTAGATTCATCTCTCGCTCTGCATGTTCCTTTCAAGCTTCACTTATTATAACAACAACAAACAACAAAAATACTGGTTTCTCTCAACACCTAAATGCCAAATGTTTCTGATCTTTTTTTGGACTACTCAGGGCCATTAGTAGCAGCTGTTTTTAATTTATTTATTATTATTATTATTATTATTTTTAAAGATTTTATTGGGGAATTATGGGAGGGAAGAGTGTTGGGGAATTGGGGGAAGAGGAACAGACAAGTTGCTGTCCTTAGGTTCTTCAGTCTGATTGTGGAGGACGTCGCTTCACTGGCCCATGTTGGTATTATCATTGCGCTCTTCCAGTGTGGGGCAGTTGCTCACCGGCTATTGGACAGCTGCTCACAGTGGCTCATGGCAGCTCACGCAGGCTGCCAGCCACTCACGCTGGCTGCCGGCCACTCACGGCAGCCCACTGCAGCCCCACTGCAGCCTATGCCATCCCCGGCAACTCACGGCAGCCCAGCACCAGTTCGAGCTGTTGTTCACCATCTTAGCTGTAGAGGGCGCAGCATCACTGGCCCATGTGGGATCTGAACCAGTGGCCCTGCTGCTCAGAGCTCGAGCTCCCAAGCCAACTCTTAACCAATGAGCCACTCAGCTGGCCCTATTTATTGTTTTTTAATGTTGGAAATAGTGAAGAAGAAAAAAATGACTTTTTTTTTTTGTACAAACAAATCTATCCTGTTTTATAAAACATGTGCATTCCTTGAGTAGGTTCATGTTCCACATCTTGCTTTTATCCAGTAATCTTCTTGACTCAGACAAGATCCATCTGTTGATGACCGGTGGGGACGATGCTCCAGCTCAGATGCACTTAGAAGCTCCAGAGCCTGAAAGCTGACATCTCATTTGAAAAAGTAACCCAGCGTTTTTCCAGGAGAGGACACACAATACAGAGGAGGTTCATAACTCAAAGATAAATGGTGGCTTAATGTATAGATTTTAATATTGCAAAAATTAATGTTAGGGCCTGTAAACTTCAACACTAATAGATTATAGGGAAAAGATGTTTAATCAGTTAGCTCCATGCCCCCGAATAGGATTATGACCTCTAAAAAGAGCAAAGTATATTCTGCTCACTTAAGTTGCTCCCTAAAAACAGTTTTATAATTACACACTGGCTTTCAGTTTCCAAATCCCTTTAACACCTATCATTTCATTTTTCTGCACAATAACCTTTTGAAGAAGGTAACACAATTACAGCATCCCATTTTATAGGTAAACAAACAAAATCAGAGAGGATAAATTTTTTGCCCAAAGCTATATAGTTAGAAGTAATGGAATTTCATCTGAAATCCAAGTATGCCAGCTCCAGGATTTGTATCCTTTCTACTGTGACACAGCACCTCATGACTTTAGGGGAGACCAGCCTTTGATAGAATTCTTGTTGTACCTGAAAATGATATTCACCATGAACTGGGAAATATGATTCTTTACTTAGGTCACCTGTAATTCTTTGGAAGGTTGTATAAATAAGACAACCCCTAAAACTTTATTAGTGATTCTAAGCCATTTGCTATTTATCAAGCCTGTCTTTCATTATAGACTATCAAATGCAGACACTTTTGGCTTACAGAGATACTAAGTCCTAACTGTGGGCACCAAACATGCTGCTCTAAAATCAGATGTTTCCCCCAAGCATTCTGGCAAATTTCCAGTCTTATTCCTTTTCTGTAGCTCCTAGAAATATTTAGCTGGGAAGAACCTAAGAGAGTACACAGAATAACATTGTTATTTAAAGCAAAAGAGAGAGAGGACCAATGAGGTTAAGTATTTTATTTAACAGCAATTAACTACTAGAGTCTCTTAACTACTGGATCATTTGAGTTAACAGTCATTGTCTCTGTGGATGCATTTAAAGGATGATTTACCAAAGTTCTACTCTGGGCATCACTGAGGGTGGTTTTACTCAGAACTGGGGTAAGATGCTCTTCTGGATGGACTTGTTCCTTAAGCGTTGGAGGAACAAGAATCAGAGCCAGTTGGGGATTAAGCCAGGCTACAACCTCATCTTCTCTATCTGGCAAGTACCTACTTATTTTTCTGCATTACCCAGGAAAACACTGATGGTGTTGTTTGGAAAAGTTGCCTTCATTTTCATCAAGATGACAGGTAGGATCTTAATAACTTCGCTTCTAGCCTATCAATACTGGATGCAGGAGGAAATCCATGGGGCATGAAGTAGAGTTGAATAGCATATGGAGGAGGTAGGCTGGGCACACTGAGGGAAGACCGTCTCAAAGTTAAAAGTAAAGACCCTAATGATTCGCTGACTTTTCCTGATAATGTCCCTTACTGCGATGACTTTGGGAGATTGCTGAAGCGGGGAAGGAATTGTGAAGTGCTAAAATCAGAGAAGGCATTTAAAATGGAGTCAAGAGAGCAGGATAAGCACATGATCTTATCTTCCTTGTCTGTTTCAAATCCTGAGAAATTACAGACTGATTTTTTTTTAACTCATAAATATTTTGGAAATCTTGAAAGAAGCACCAGCATAGAAGAACACATTTTGAAGAATTTCTGAAAGATTAAAAGCAGATGGGATCTGATTTGCAGGAAAACCAGAGTAGAAATAAATTAGCCTCAAAGTGGCACAGAAAAGAATTACCAAAAAGGAAATTTTGGATAAACTTCAAGCTTGGAGTTAGGTGTACAGATCAGAAATGGGCACTAATGCTATCATTAGGTTAATTAACTGAATGCCATACCAATCAATAGGCTCTGCATGTAGATGTAGTTCTTATATCAGATAATGAGGAAGAACAGAGAAGCAAGGTAGATTCTGAGGTAGCTGTGGACCTTTACAATAGTTGAATAATAAAAAAAATAAGATAGCTCTTTTTAGAAGTAAAATATACCAATGTATTTCACTTCCTCAGAACTTTCTTTTCTTTGGCAAACTTGGGAATACTTAGCTTGCCTGATGCCACCCAACCATGAACAATAAGAGAGCTTATTAAGTGACTCACCCCCATACATTTATACAGAACCTATAGTGAGAACCTCCTCCTCCTCCATGTAATACAGGAAAAGAAACATCAGAACCTTAAAGAAAACTCAAGTTGTGTTCTTACATTAATGAATCTAGATCTTCACATATAAATAGGAATAGAAAATGAATCATCAAACATTTGAGATGAATCAACAGTACAGAGAGAAGGACCATATGAATAAAAGGATGAACTTAAGTAAAAAGAGATAATGTTGAAAATAGGTTATAGCCTCACACAAACTTTATTAGTTCCCCAGAGGTTAGGGAAAAATTTACATTCATAAACAATACCAAGAAATGGTATTGAAAAATGAGTAATGAGAAAATGAAAAGTGATTTATATTAAACAACAAAAATTAATATATACAGTAAAATAACCCAAAGAAGGGCTTAAAATTTGAATGGCTTTTGCCAAAAAACAAGTTATTGACCTGAAAGTTAAATTTGAAATTTAAGGTGAAACCAGAAAGGATGAAGCCAGGAAATAATCAAAGAAGTTGTAGAAAAAAATTTCCCTGAGTTGTACAAATACTCAAGTCTTCAATCGTAAAATCTCACCATATACAAAGCTGGAAAATAAAAATAAACACCTAGAGAAATTCTGGTTAAACCTATGTGCTCTAAAGATAAAGATAAACATTCTGAAAGGTCCCAGAGAGAACAACAAAAAATTAACAAAAAAGTTACTTATTCAACAGGTAGTGTTGCTCGCCAGTTATCCATTCCCCCATCTTTCTTTCTTTTTTTTTTTTTTCTTGCCAGAATAACCTGCTTTTATCAGGTGACTGTTAGGCTGTGTAGCTCTTTAGGGAAGGTAGATCTTTTCCCCAAAGGGACAATTATAATACTTTTATTCCTCATGCAAGGAACAGTTTGGACATGGAGATGTAATTCAGTCTGGTTCATGGAACATAAAGAATTCTGTCTCCAGAAGAAAGGTTTGCCTTCTTGGATAAAGATAAAAGGGGAAAAAAAAGTCAGTCCCACCTCTGCTATAAGATGTTCTCAAGGGTGCATGTGATTCCTCGAATTATGGCGGTCATGTCTTGTCCATAAGGACATTTGACCAATGCACATTAAGAAAATAGGAAAGTAGTTGGGTCCTTGGCAACACTGAAAATTAATCCACACTGGTACTATCCTGCCAGTAGCCTAGCATTTATGGTGAGAAAAGAGGTTTTCGTTTTTTGTACTATTTGAGTTAATTATTCTGTAACTTGCAACAGTAACAGGCTACACCTGCAAAAGATAAAGAATATGGGTGGCACCACAATTCCCATTTACAACCCTAGCTACTAGAAGACATTGAAAAATAACTTCAAAGTGATAAATGATCTCTTAACATAGATTTGTCTATCTAGTCAAACTATAACCAAGTGTGAGGATAAATATTCATTTTTGCAGAGCTGAGAATTCCAAATGTTCATCCCTCACACATGATTTATGGAATAAAAAGGTGATTTGGAGACATGGTCCTACACCATGAAAAATAAATGGAAATTAGAAAAAGGCATGCATTACCAAAAAAAGAGTAGAAATTAAGTATCACCCAGAAAAAGTGAAGCACATTAGAAATAAAATGAAAAAAACAAAACACCTCTTATGTTAAGCATTATCATCTCAAAGATTTACTTTTAAATAGCAAAGTTTTAATAATATAGGATTATATTTCCTTCTCTGAGTGTAAAAATACAATGACTATAAGCACTTCACTATCAAAATAATAGTGATGAAACTATGGTATTAATAACAGAAACAGATTGTATTAAAAATGAAACATAATAGAAAGTTCTTTTTTTACAGAAGATACATAAAAAAATGGCAGGGCTATATTAAATACAATGAGTTGAAACAAAAATATACCTAGTACATACTAACAAAAAGAAAGCTGATAAAACACTTAAAAAAATAGATTTTAGGTCTAATGATTGCATGAGAAAAATATGTTTTCTATTGAGAAAAACTTAATGAATCAGAGTTTTAATTTTTATTAACCTTTATGTCCTCATTATCATAATATTAAGGGATATAAAGCAAAATGTAGTCAGAGAAATAAAGATATCTATCAATCTAATGGGAAACTTAGAAATTCATAGATGAGGGAAATTAGAAATAAGGTAATAGAAATAGTTTGAATAACAGAACCACTACATTCAATTTAATAGGTGAGTATATGTAACTTTGTATTAATAAACAGAAGGTACACATTCTTTTCAAATATCCATGCATTATATATAAGAATTGAGCTTGTTATTATGCTACAAAGATAATCTCTACAAATTCAATATAGGAAAAATTAAATGAGACAGATTTTCTAACACTAGCAATAAAAATAGTAATTAAGCAGAAAAGTATATTCAAAATAAATACATTAATTTTATATTCAAAATAAATTTCTGAAATTTCATGGAAATTATTTAAAAATGCATTTATCTAAGTGGATTAAAGGGAATGCTAAAGTATGCTGTTACAAACTTTTTAAAAATAAGGATAAAATCACATTTAAAAACGTAGTTAACAAAATTTTCAGAGAAAATTCATAATCTTATAAACTATGCCTTCAATTGAAAAAAAAAAACCAAATAAACCTATTGCTTATAGGAAAGGAGAAAAAGAAGCTGTATGCAAGTTAAAGGAGAGATCAACTAGAGAAATGAAAGCATGAACAGGCTGAGTGAGACGAAGGGCAGCTGAGGTCCCAGGAAATGCTCTTAAAAACCAAAGCAAGCACAGACTTACTTGCTGATGGACTTACTTGTCTGAGCTCCAATGCTGGGTCACTAAAAAGGTACCAGGGACATATAGGGAGGAACTGAGTTGTCTGGCTCCAGGATGAGGACTGGAGGGTTAGCTTCCTTTCAGAAAGAAAAAATGGCAGAATCCATTGTTTCTTTGTTGAGCCCTCCACCCTCCCGGCATGCAGATGCAGGTGGCTACTGTATCTGAGTCTCCATTAACCTAGCTACCACCCACAATTCATCTGCCCTACCCAATTTGCAGACCCATGCAAGCCACTTCCAGTGGCTTTTCCATACAAACAGCTTGTCTTGGCTTATGCTGTGGACTTTCCTAAAGTCTCTTAAAAATTCCCAAAACCAGACAAGCAGCATCTGCCTTTGGCATGCCCTATACTTCTTGCTAAGCAGCCCCAAGCCCAGCGCTATAGGCAGGTGGCCTTGGTTTGTGGCTTGGCTTCTCCCAGGCACCTCCAAGCCCAGCACGAGTAGCGGCCATCTGCAAATTGCTTTGTGGTTCATGCCATAGCAGGGCACAGGCTGTGGCTGAACTTGGCCTAAGGTGGGGTCCCACACAGGAGGCCCTAGGATTGGCAGCCTGGTGTCCAGCTTCGGAACTAGCCATCTCCAAGGACAACACACCCAAAGGGCAGACTAGGCAGACAACAGAGCCTTGATAAAGCCAACCCTGCTCTGTCGGGTCAGCTCCTGCACCACAGCTCCTTCACTGTAGTGAGTGCCAATCCTTACAAACAATGAGTCCAAGAGTGAATCCATCCCACTGACATGCAAACAACAACCAAGGCTTTACTACATCAGAATGGCACCACAAGCCACACAAGGGACACACTTGGAGCACCCAGCTCATGTGACCAGGGAGACTGTGTCACTGGGACCCATAGGACACCTACTACATAGGGCCACTCTACTAAGACTGAGAGACATAGCAGCCCTAACTAATACATAGAAACAAGCACAGGGAGATGGCCAAGTGGAGAGGCAAAGAAACATGTCCCAAATGAAAGAAAAGAACAAATCTCCAGAAAAAGAACTAAACAAAATGGAGAAGGAATCTACCAGATGCAGAGTAAAAAAAATCAGTGACTTCAGGGAGAACTTCAACAAAGCGATAGGCATGAAAATGGAGATAGAAAACGTAAAAAAGAACCAGTCAGAAAAAACGAATACAATAACTGGAATGAAGAACACATTAGAGTGAATCAACAGTAGATTAGATGAAGCAGTGATTTAGAAGATAAGGTAGCAGGAAGCATCCAATCAGAACAGCAAAAAGGACAAAGAATCTAAAAATTAAGGATAGTTTAAGGGGCCTTTGGGACAATATCAAGTGTCCCAACATTTGAATGATAAGGGTACCAGAAGGAGAAGAGAGAAAGCAAGGAATTGAAAACCTATTTGAAAAAAAAAAAAAATAGAAAACTACCGTAACTAGGCAAAGGTAATAGCTATACAAGCCCAGGAAGTGCAGAGAATCCCAAATAAGATGAACTCAAAGAGGCCCACACCAAAGACACATCATAATGAGAATGCCAAAGGTCAAAGACAGAGAGAAAATCTGAAGAGCAGCAAGATAAAAGCATGTTAGTTGCCTACAAGAGATCTCCCATATGACCATTAGCTGGTTTCTCAACAGAAACTTTGCAGGCCAGAGGGAGTGGCACAAAATATTGAAAGGGATGAAAAGTGAGGACCTACAACCAAGATTACCCAGCAAAGCTATCATTTAGAATCAAAGGAAAGATAGAAAGTTTCCCAAACAAGAAAAAGCTAAAAGCAGTTCATCACTACCAATTACAAGAAATTCCAGAATTACAAGAAATCTTAGAGGGGCTTCTTTAAGACAAAAAAGATATCAAAATATGAATAATAAAATGGCAATAACTACATAACTATCAACTATTACTTTCAATGTAAATGGATTAAATGCTTCAGTCAAAAGATAGGGTGGCTGAATGGATAAGAAAACAAGACCCTCACATATGCTGCCTACAAGAGGCTCACTTCAGATCAAAAGACACACACACACTGAAAGTAAAGAGATAGAAAAAGATATTTCATGAAAATGAAAAAAAAAAAATGCTGGGGTAGCAATACTTATACCAGACAGAATGGACTTTAAAATAAAGGCTATAGCAAGTGATAAAGAAGGACTCAGTGATCCCAGTAGTGGGTATTTATTCAATGAAACCCAAAATGCTACTTTGAGGGTACATGTGCCTTGAAGTTGCAGCATTGATTACAATGGTCAGGATGTGGAAGCGGCCTAGGTGTTTGTTGATGGATGAATGGATAAAGAGGAGGTGGTACATATACAATGGAATATTGTTTGGCCATGGAAGGGAATGGGTTCTTGTCGTCTGCGGTGACATGGATGGACCTGGAGGGTATTGTGCTGAGTAGAGTAAGACAGAGAAAGACAGATGCAATATGATTTTTGCTTATGTGTGGAATCTAAAGAACAAAATAAACAAAACAGAAACAAACTCATAAGTACAGAGAACACTTCGATGGTTGCCAGTTTGAGAGGAGGGTGAAAAAGGGGAAGGGATTAAGAAGTACCAAGTTGTTGTTACAAAGTCGTCATGGGGATGTAAGGTATAGCATAAGGATATAGTCAGTAATGTTATAATAATTATACATAGTGTCAGATGGGTACTAGATTTATTCAGGTGATAGGAGGAGACTTGGGGGACAGCGTGAAAAAGATGAGGGGATTGAGCAGTACAAATTTGTAGCTACAAAATAATCATGGAGGTCTAAGTTAAAGCATAGGGACTATTATCAATGATATGGTAATAACTATGTATAGTGCCAGGTGGGTAACTAGACTAGTCAAGGGGATCACTTCTTAAATTATGTAAATGTCTAACCACTATGCTGTACACCTGAAATTAATATAAAATAATACTAATTGAATGACAACTGTAATTAAAAAACTAAAAAGGAGAAAAAGTGAAAGGGCATAGGAGGTCCGGTTTTCAGGTACAAAACAGTAAGTCATGGGATGTAATGTACAGCATAGGGAATATCGTCAATAATGTTGTGATAGTGTGGTATGGTGTCAGATTGCTGGACTTATCATGCTGATCACTTGTTTAGGTAAATACATGTTGAATAACTATGATGTACACCTGAAACTAATATAATATGTTAGCTATATTTTAATTAAAATTTTTTTTAAAAAAAAGCATGAACAAACAGCATTAGTTATAAAAAATAAGGTACAAATATAGATGGAGATATAAAACTTAGAAGACTGTGTGTGACTTCATACCAATAAGTTTGGAAACCAAGTCATGAAATCAAGAATACAGATGTTTTCTAAGATATATCATAAATCAAGGAGGGGCAGAACACCCAAGCAAAATAAACTGGATAGTAATGAAAAAATGTAACCTTTAAAAAGACATCAGGCCCAAAGATTTCACAGTGATTTTATCAAAGCTTTAAATACATTATTTAAAACATTCCTGAGCATTAAATAGATGTGATGCTTTTATATTATTCAGGATGATCCAGTAATAAACATT
Source organism: Hipposideros armiger (assembly GCF_001890085.2). Lineage (NCBI taxonomy): Eukaryota > Metazoa > Chordata > Mammalia > Chiroptera > Hipposideridae > Hipposideros > Hipposideros armiger. The sequence goes on from NW_017731504.1 coordinate 3,060,970, forward strand.
CCAAAAATACCAGTGGTTTAAGATAGAAAATTTGCTTGTTAAATTAAATCTGATGTGGGCATAAGTGAGAGTTTCAGGAAGCTCTTTTTATTTTATTTTATTTTATATTTTATTTTACTTTACTTTTATTTTATTTTATGAGGAAGAGCCATGGTCATTGGTTACACATTGCCTTCATGCTACAATGGCATAGTTGACTCAAGGACGGCATAGCTCATAGTGGCCCTTGTGGGGTTCGAACTAGCAACCTTGGTGTTATCAGCAGGACACTAACCAACTGAGCTAACCAGTCATTCCCTCAGGCAGCTCTTCTTGATGTGGTGAATTAGTCAGCAGGGCTGCTCATATTTTGTCTCTCAAGTATTTCAACCTACTGCTTCCATGTTCGCTGCTATCGGGAAAGGGAAAGCATGGAAAACTGGAGGGGAGAGGATACCTCTTGAAGTTTCTCAACTCATTTTGAAACTAATTCATGTCTATGCCCAAACTGTATAGGGGTGCATATACATGAAATAAAATTTAAAAATGCAATAAACTGAAAGAAAGGAAGATTTAGATACATCTCGCTTATTAACAGAGATGCAACTACTCTAAGCAAAACCCTGACTGTTCAAACTCAGCTTTGTAGTAAAGAGAGTTTTATCACAAGTATACAATAGCTTTTACTCATTGGGTACTGTAATGAACTACTTACTTTTTTGTGTGTTTTTGTTTTCTCCAGCTGAGCCATCCTGCTACCTGTTGGCAGCTCAGCAGCTGCTCAGCTCGGGCTGGACTCGAACTGCTGTTGCTCAGAGCTCAAACTCTTGAGCGAGCTCTTAACCAACTGAGCCACTCGGCCAGCCCTTACTTAATGTTTTAAAAATAAAAAAGTTTTTAATAACAATGCTTAGTAAGCTGTACAAGTAGGAAACTTCTTTTAGCTTAGGATGTAAGGGAAATCTTAAAACTATAGAAAACTAAGTTCTCAAAGCCAAAAACATTGAAAATATTAGAAGTATTTTAGCTAAAATAGGAAATAACAAAAGCAAATTTGTCTTTAGCAGCACTGTAGATATTTTATAGATAGTTTTATTAAATGAAATGCAGCTTGTAAACAGGATGAATTCTAGATATTAGAAAATAAGAAAAAAAAATCTCACTGTTTGGGAACAATATGAAAAACTATCTGGAAAATACCTGAGAGTTAACTAACTATATATTGGAATAAGAGAGATAAGCAGAGTGACTCAAATTCAAATGGAGAAAAATGTGTTTCCTTATGCACTAGAAAATAAAAGTAAACTGGGGAGAATATCATACACACCTATGTATACAAACACACAATTACCTGAATTTAAAAAAACTATAAAAGTTTAAAACTTTATATAGGAAGATATTAAATGAGTCTTGAATAAATGTTGAGACATCCCATGTTCCTGTAAGTGAAGAGTCTGTTTTGTAAAGTACCCATTTACCCAATGCATCTATAAACTATATACCATTTTGATTAAGATGCTAATGGATTTTTTTTTAGGTGATATGAATAAGTTTATTTTCATTTTCCTTGACATCTGCTGAACTATGGAGCCAGGCTCCTGTAGTTAGAGCTGTGTCGTGCCTTGTATCTGTCTGCCTCCTGAAGTTCTGTTGACCATCTGCAGAAGGCTCAGCTTTTCGAGAAGCTGAAGGTACGTTTAGAAAGGTATGTTCCCAGGATGAGAGAGATTTGGAGCCCAGGCTGATAACATCAAATACACTGAATTTATCTCTTGGTCCATCCTGTTCTGGCTTCAGAGAAGTAAAACAGTTGCTAGTGAGACTGGTGCCATTTGGTGTAGTTCCGGTACCTTGATAACCTCGTCTCAGAAATCTCATTTCTGGTCTTGTTTATGTTCTAAGGGTTCATTAAGTTCTCTTTTTCTCTGGACATGGCCTCTAGATCTTTGACTTTGAAACCAAATTTGGACTCTTGACTCTGGCACCCCAATTTCATTAGCAAGTTGCTCTCTGGAATCAATCACAGGATAAGGGTTGTTTGTAAATGCCTGATCGCGGTTTGTAATTGGGAGGGAGTGCAGCTGGTATAACACCGTCTATCTTCCCACTAAGAAGCTTCTCTTCAGCGTGATCTTGGCCTTGGCTTGTTACTAAGTCCTTCTCAGGTTCTGATCTTTTCTGAATTTGGTGCCTAGCTCTTCGATTCTGAAACCAGATCTGGATTCTAGACTCTTGAGTGTTAATATCTAAAGCAAGCTTTTGTTTGGTAGCATAACCTGGGTAAGGTTTTTGATTGAATGCTTCGATGAAAATTTTCAACTGGTCTTTTTCTTTTGGGAATTTAGTGCAGGTTTGTCTATGATTCCTTGCTGTGGTCTTGTTTGGAGAGTTGTCTTGGGCCATGTTGGAATAGAGTCCTGAAGCCTTCCACCAGCCTTACGGATTTTTTAAAATAGAAAATGACAAACTGATTCTAAGCTTATCTGGAAGAGTAAATGCACAAGAAGAAACAATAATGGGGGGTGGGGTGGGAATGGGGAACTTTTGATGCTGCATGTTAAAGCAAAGATTATTAAAACAGTACTGATAGGGCCTAATGAACATGTAATATAAGAAGAGCATTCCAGAGCCTATATGAATTTAAATAGGATGTATTACATACCAGTGGGGAAATAAACTGTTCAGTTAATGTATCTGACAATCCATTTGTTCAGCAGTATAAATAAAGCTAGAATCTCTTTCCTCACCATATACAAAAATATTCTAGAGATATTAAACATCAAACACTTAAAAATTATGAAAATAATAGAAAAAGTACTAAAGAATACTTTTATAAATTTTTAACAAGAAAGGCCTTCTTAAAAAGAGACATAAAAGTAAAAAAGCCATAGAAGAAAGGCTTTACAAATGTAACCAGATAAAACTAGTGACTAAAAAAAACCCCTATTTCTAATAATAATAACAATAATAATAATAATAATAATAATAATAACTCCATAAACAAAATTAAAAGGCAATTCAAAAATCTAGGCCAATTTTTGTAAATATTTAGCAAAGGAGTAATAAGCATACTACATAAGGGACACCTTTAAGTCAGTAAGAAAGACAACCAGTGGAAAAAATTGAAAAAGGATATGAGCAGCAATTCAGACAATAGAAATACAAATGGCCCCAAAAAATTATTAAAACGGTCTCAGTCTGATGAGTAATGAAATCATGTGTTTTTAACCCATCTAATGGACAAAGTTTAATACATGGAATTAGCGGGAGTGTGGGAAAGTAGACATTTTCATTCTCCCTTAGTATTAATTGGAACTACTTTTTGATGGGCAGATTGATGGTATCAAAATTTCAAAAGCACACATACTTGAAAAGAATGATTTCACTTCTATTATGTACATGTAGAATTATTTGTTGTAGTTATATTTGTGATCATGAAATATTTAAAGCAATTCAAATACATATGAAGAGAGAAATGGTTAAATAATTATAACCCAACTATAATAGAGAAGAATGTGCAATAGTCAAAAACATTAAAACATTTTTGTACTGAAATGAACAGATCTCCAAGTGATTTATATATAGGAAATAGAGGGAAGCAGGAAATTAACATGTACAGTATTATTTAATCATTTAAAAAATCTGCTTATACGAATGTTTGTTTGTCTAATGTGATTGTGTCTGTATCATCTTTATTTTCTATGTCTTTATCACATGTGAATGCACAGAAAATGTCTGGATGGAGTACACCAGTGTCTGAAGAGTGGAGTAGGTGTTCATTAATGAATGAATAAATCAAGAAAAAAATAAATTTTAAAATGGCCCATAGTCCTCCATAGTGGTAACCCTAGCCAATACGTTTTTACATGCACATGGTAATAAAAAATAAAAAAAAAAATCATCTAACAGTGGAAAATATCAAATGCAGAAAAAAAGTATTTTTTACACCTGTTCTTTTACCAATATTAGTTTTATCTAAACTTAATCATTAAGAGTTCTGTTACACAGAAATGTAGATTTACTCAGTGCCCTATCGGTGCATTTTTTTCATGTTTTTACTATTGTAAACAAGGCTTTGATGACTATTTTTAGGTTGGAATTCTATTAGAATACACATAGGGTTAATTTTTAGTAGATAAATTACTAGATCATATGATATAAGCATTTAATATTAATAGTTATTGCCAAACTGCTTTCTAGAAAGGCATTCCCATAGTGCATGAGAATGCTGAGTCATCAGTATCATCTGTGGCATCCGTTTGCTGTTTCAACTGGGATTATATAAAACATATTGAATAAATTATGGAGAACTCATATCTCGCAACACTGAGCATCTCTCTCCAAGAACATGATCTATCTTGCTTTAATTTTTCTTCTTTATTTCCCCTAGTTTATTTTTATAGTAGTTTTCCAAGGCTCCAGCACATTTCTTAAATATATCCCCATCTGTTTATTGCTATCATAAAGGATTATTTTTCTTTTCATGTATTTCCTAACAAATTCTTTGCATATTTGATATTATTGATTTTTATGTATGAATTGTGTAACTAGTTGCTATACCAAATTCCTTTTATTTCCAATATTGTATCAATTCTCTGTTTTCTACATAAGTAAATCCTATCGCTTTAAACAATGATCATTTTCCCTCTTTTCTTAATCATGTTTCCTTTGCTAATTTGATTGGCTAAGACTTTGAGAATAAGGTTAAATAATACTCGAGAGAGTGAGCACTCTTGCCTTGGCTTTAACTTTTTTATTCCATGTATATTGCTTGGGTCAGTACAAAAGCCATGTATCGCTTTTACATTAAAAAATAATAATAATTAAAATATTTTAAAAATCTTGGTTTGTCTCCAAAATTATATCTTTGACTAAACCTACCAAACCATAGCTGTCATGCTTTCCAACCCAACATTGCAACATTAAATATCATAAATATCTTAACATTCTGAAAATCATACCAGTTTGTGCCTTTTTTGTTGTTGTTGTTACCCCCAAATCCTAATACTAGCAAAGGGCATCATAGTAAAGATTCAAAAAAATGATCACCCTCTGGGGAGCAGATGTAATTAACACAGTATATTTTTGACATACACACTGTCAGTTAAGTACTGCAAGAGGGAATTACTGCCATGGTTCAGAGGTGATCAAAGATGGCCATTAAGTGGATGGCCATTAGTAAAAGATGAGTAAAAGGGTAGAAAAATGGAGAGCACTTAACTTTAGGGTTCACGTGTTCTATAAAATAGTTACCCAGGCTTGTTTTGATATTTTGGTTGCTAAAAATCAGAGCCATTACCAAACTGGCATCCTGGAGAAAAAATAGGTCTAAAGAGTATAATTCGATCATGGATAAAAAACATTCTAAAGTTCTGGATTGGAAAGTTGATTTGGTTTATTACTTTGACTATCAAACATTTTCGTTTAAGAAATATTTCACTTGAGGTAAAGAGACCATAGTGTTCTTATACTTAGCTTATTCCCAGTGGCACTCAGCATTCTGAAAGATGCAAATACTGTATATCCATCCCTTCTTCTAATTACCTGACCAATTTATTTTGCCCTGCAGTATAAGGGAAGATACAGGGGAAAAGGGAGAGTCAGGTTTAGGTAGGGAGTGTTTTAGAGAGGGTGGAATATATATTTCTCAGGAATGCATCCTCACAAAATTGTACAATTACTTAAAGATAGTAAGGTATAATATTTAGATTTCAAAACATATTTTTGCAGGTTATTTTTAAGAATTAAGTAATGTTTTTGATTTTCTTGTTTAGGATAAAGTCACAAACCAATCTTAGGACAGACTTAAATAAAGCCTGCAAACTGTATTCTGCCATAAGTAGATTATTATGCCTCTAATTTACTCCTGAGCTGTAAGTGTGCAGAAAAATAATTAGTAATTATTATAATGGGTACGTCTTTATCCATTTTTGCTGGCAACTAATTTATCTCTCTAGATATCTATTAATTGTTCAAAATTGTGTTTTGAATTCAAAGCTGTGTCACAGTTTATTACCTAGGATTTCCATTCGAAACTTTTCCAGATACTGCCCCAAATTTAGATGTTTTGGGAGAATTAAGAATAAAGGAATAGAAGAGTGTCATCAAAATTCTTCACTGTGAATTCCATGTGTCTCCATGAAGGAGCCCTGTTCATTATCACCCGGAACTCACTGAGCCTTTTGGCACAATGTGGGGTCCTAATGATGCTTCCTGCTGAGACCTCTTCTGCTTTCAAAGCTGCCTCAACAGCTCTGTAAGTGCTGGCCACCAAACTACCTTCTCCTGAGCTCCTCTACCTTTCATCATAAGCTGCTAGCACTCTGCATGGTGATCACTGTGCTGGTGCTGACTTCTTTGGAGACCACAATGCATCAAAGCCACCTTGCTTTCAATGCAGAGGCCAGGATAATGCTCCTTTTCCTCCTAGTCCCTCTTTCATTTAAAGTTTCTTACTGGTATCAAGGAGAATTTGTTGTTCCCTGTATTCGTTTCTATTGCTGCTGTAACAAACTTAGTGCCTTTATAACAACAGGAAGTTATTATCTAAAAGTTTTGTAAATTAGAAATCTGACACAGGTCTTACTGGGCTCAAGGTGATGTCAGGACCATGTTCCTTTCTCAAGACTTTAGAGAAGAATCTGTTTCCTTGCATTTTCTGGCATCTAGAAGTCACCCATGTTCCTTGACATGTGACACCCCTCCTCCATCTCCAAAGCCAGCAACACTGCATCCCTGACCATGCTTTTATAGTCACATCTCCCTATGACTACAACAAGAAAACAATCTTCACTTTTAAGGACCCATGTGATTAATTATATTTGGTCCACCCGGATAACCTAGAATCACCATCCCATCTCATGACCCTCAATCATATCTGCAAAGTCCTTTTGGGAAAATTCACAGACTCCAACGATTAGGGCATGGATATCTTTGAGTGTCATTATTCTGCTAACCACATTCCCCAACAGCAGGTAGAGTTTTTGGTATAAAAATTCCTTTAATTGTGTTTTTGAAGCCTCCCCCGCGTTTGAAGAATTCAGGCAATAGCCCATTTATTATATTTTAGGATATCTTCTGTGAAACAGATTTACTCTTCTCTGTCAATTCTCCTTGAATACAATTCTGGTCATTGCCTGTTTGCACTAAGATCCAGGCCCTGCTCTATTATGTGCCCTGTCTTGTCTGTATTTCTATATGTTGTCTATATTATGTTCTCAGGCTTCTAGGTACATGTAGCCTTATGGGAGGCACCGGTGGAGTACTAGAGGGTTGGAGGAGTACAGAAGCTAAGATATTTCTCAAATTCTTCTGCCTCGGGCAGCAGTTTTAAGAAGTGGTTGTATCTTCAGGGTTGCAAGTTCTATTTGAATAGCTCTCCCTTTGTAGACGGAGCTCCTACCAGGCAAGTTCTGCTATGGTTTTAGCTCCCTCTGAGTCCCAAGCTTTTAATTTCTGGTAGTGCTACCTCCGTACTGCGTTCCTGCAGCCCCAGAGGTGGTGGTGGCTTTCTACTCTGTCTAATCATTCAGTTATCTCATCATGCCCTGCTTGGCTTCTCAGCTCTTTCAGTACCATTGTAACCCCTTTCCTATATTAAGTTCCCCGTGACTAAAACACCAGGAATGTTTCCTGTTTCCTCACTGACCTCTGACTGCTACATAAATGAAGTGTGCCCTCTTGTATGGACATTCAGCTCAAGCCCTCAACCAGCCGATCAGATATGCTCAGGCTGTGTGAATCCCACATGGAGTACAGCTTCATCTCAGTGTCAGCCTCTGCTGTGTGCAAACAATTAGTAATCAAAAAGTTCTTGGTACTTAATAAATCTAGTGGAGCCTCTTATTTGGGTTGGCTGAATATCACGAGATGTCCTGGAATCAATATATTCTGAAAAGGATACTTCAGTTTTAACCCTACTTCCATATAGCTGTGTGGTACAAAAGAAAACAAAACATTATCAACCTGCACTAGAATTTCTGTATAGAACAGTTGGAACTTCTGAAGAAAAATGGTCTGGGAGAAATTCCTGGTGCCAGAGTACTAAGGAACTTTTATAGGAACAAGGACACCCGATACTGAACTTCAAGTTACTTTTGTTATGGATTGAGTTGTGTTCCCTCAATATTCATATGATGAAGCCCTAACACCCACAACCATAGAATGTGACTATATTTGGAGATAGAGCCTTAAAAGAGGTGATGAAGTTAAAATGAGACCCTTAGGGTGTCTCCTAATCTAATGTGACTGGTGTCCTTATACGAAGAAGAAATTTGGACATACGAAGAGACTTCAGGGATGTGCTGGCACAGAGAAAAGACCATGTGAGGACACACCAAGAAGGTATCATCTGCAAACCATAGAAAGCGGCCTCAGAAGAAACCAAACCTGCTGACACCTTGGATTATAGCCTCCAGAAATGTGAGAAAATAAATTTCTCTTTAAATCATTCAGGCAGTGGGGTTTTGTTAAGGCAATCCTTGCAAACTAATAGACTTGCATTTTGTGATGCAAACCTCTTCCATTGCTACAAATGTCAGTAGACTGTGCTACATTCGTAAAAGTTTCATGTGAGGTATGTTATTTTTGGGGGGGAAGGGGGGAAGGGAAGAGGAAGAAGGTGAGATGGTGTCACAAAAGTACTAAAGAAAGAGATCTGTGTTCTATGTCTAGATTAGTAAATTCCAGAGAGAGGATAGCTGAAAGGAGATATTGAGATGGAAAGTTCCACAAAAGCAGCACCATGGGAACACAGATGATGAGGAAAATGTATGACTGTTCTGATCTGACCTCAATACCCTCTCCCACAAACACATACCTCACCCCTACCCTGTGAAATCCTGGAGTTACAGGAAGAAAGCAGGGTTTTCATAATCATAGGGTGGTGTATGCTAACCTACATAGCCAAATTCTATGTAAATCTTCTTTTAATAATTTTTTTATTTTCAATTATAGTTGACATATTATATTAGTTTCAGGTGTACAACACAGTGATTGTCTAATTGTCTAGACAACTTAATGAGATCACTCGAATAAATTCAGTACCCATCTGACACCATACGTAGTCATTACGATATTAATGACTATATTCCTTATGCTTTACTTTACAACTCCATAACTAGTTTGTAACTACCAATTTGCAGTTCTTAACCCCTTCTCCTTTTTCACCTACCCCCCTTTCAGTTGGCAATCATCAAAATGTTTCCTGTATCTAAGAGTTTGTTTCTGTTTTGTTTGTTTATTTTGTTCTTTAGATTCCGCATATAAGTGAAATCATAGGACATTTGTCTTTCTCTGTCTGACTTAACTCCACTCAACACAATACCCTCTATGTCCATCCATGTTGTTGCAAATGGCAAGATTTCATTTTTTTTATGGCAGAGTAATATTCCATTGTATATATGTACTGCCTGCTCTACATTCATTCATTCATTGACAGACACCCAGGTTGCCTCCACATTTTGGCCATTGTAAACAATGCTCCAATGAACATATGATGCACCCATCCTCTCGAAGTAGCATTTTGGATTTCTTTGAGTGAATACCCAGTATTGGGATTATTGGGTCCGTCTTTGTCTTTTGTTCTAGCTTTTGTTTTAGAGTCCATTTTGTCTGGTATAAGTATTGCTACTCTAGCTTTTTTTGTTGTTAACTTTAGCACTTAATTGAACTTTTTTTTACATATCTGTTTTTACCACTAAATTGTGAAAAGTTATTTCTTTCTTCATTCTTTAACTGCATATGGAGAAACTAATGAAACTAAGAAGTGCTGAATAAATATTTGCTGGATTAAAAATTGGTTTGGATGCTTCAGTTAATGAATTTAAGGAAATAAAAACCTAAAATTTGAAAAAATTTTTAATCCACAGTAAAAATTCCATTGTGACTCTTTCCTATTTAAGTATTAGTACCCATGTCTGTAAGAATAATACTTCACCTTTGCACTTGAACTACTCTGTCATTTCATTGTCTTATGTTTGGTTACAGAGGAGGAAATGGTTACAAAGTGTTGGAAACTTGCCCCACATTTTCAGGCAATAAAAACCCAGCAGTGCTTCTAATACTTTGCTTAGATACTAATGTCTGCTACTTCCCTATGAGAGATGTCAATATTATATATATTTGTCAGTGATGTTTCTTTGCATGCAGTGAAGTCCAGTTGAACACTTGCTTTCTTGATGTCTATTCTTTACTATATTCAGATATAAAAGGGATAAAAAGAATTATAAGATGTGATATGGTCATCCCCAATAAGCTGATAAAATGAGGAGATATGTCAGAAGCATAGGACAGTTTTAGATTAGTTGCGTAAGCAAATATATGATAATCCATAAGATAGTGAAAAATAATTGATTATAATATTGTCAGAAATTGCAACTTGATATTATTGAAATTGCACTCTTTTGAAGTGTAAACAATCACACGTGCAGCAAGAAGTAATACAATTCAATAACAGCACTCAATCATTGATAACAATTTTGCCTGAGCTCTGGGCCAATTATGAACACTTCTCAAACTTTGATCTGTTTTGGATTTTGATTACTACTTATGAATTTGTCTTTTATCTTCTGTAAGTGACCCACTTCGGTTTTCAGATTTTTGGCATAAGTCTTGTGGACAAAAAAGAGGCCATATAACTAAACCTGAGAATCTCAGGGGAGGTCTGCATGGTGGATATTACAAACTCAGAGACTGAAAGTAACCACATAGGATGGTCTGAACTTAGAAATTCTTATTTTTTTTTTAAAGATTTTTATTGGGGAATTGGGGGGGATGGGAACAGTGCTGGGGAATTGGGGGAAGGGGAACAGACAAGTTGCTGTCGTTTTTGTTCTTCAGTCTAGTTGTGGAGGACGTTGCTTCACTGGCCCAAGTTGGCACCATCATTGCGCTGTTCCCGGGCGAGGCAGATCAGTCACCGGCTTCTGGATGGCCACTCACGGAGGCTGCTGGCCGCTCACGCTGGCTGCTGGCTACACACGGCAGCCCATGGCAACCCACTGCCACAGGGGCTGCAGCCTCTGCCATCGCCGGCAACTCACGGCAGCCCAGCTCCAGGTCGAGCTGTTGTTCAGCATCTTAGCTGTGGAGGGCAGTGTCACTGGCCCTCATATGTGGGATCCGAACCGGGGCCCTCTGGTGTCCCAAGCCAGCTCTTAACCATCGCGCCACTCGGCCGGCCCTGAACTTAGAAATTCTTAACTAAAAGCACGTCGTGATGGATAGTCATGTCCTGGGCCTGTAGCTTTCTTGACAAAGGTTAATTTTTACTTTACATAAGCCTGTCTATTGTCTTTTTGCATCTAAGGTAACATACCTTTAGAATATCAGAGTAATCCCCCTTTTCTGGATCCCTCAGAGCATGAGACCACAAAACCCCTCATTGTTACTTGTTCCCTGCATACCGTATCTATGTGCTGTAAATGTTAGTTATGAACTATCATATACCCACCGATATAAAACAAGTATTGTCCTCCTAATTTGAATCTAATTTATAAAATACACTACAAAACTTCCATTCTCTGGAGCATTTTCTCAATCCATTGAGATTTTGCTTCCCAGCAGTTGTCATTAGTTTGGCTCAAATAAACTCATAAAAATTCTCTACAGGTTTGGACGTTTCTTACATCAATAGTTTTTTTGTAACCTACCTGGGAAAGGTATAGAAGATTATACAATTCATAGTGATAGCAATAGTTACTATTACTTAGTACATATTATGTGTCTTGCTCTATGTGTTTTATCTTACTCTTACAGTTATCCTGTAAGTAAACATTAGTACTTATATTTTATAAATGAGGAAAATAATAATTTTAAAAATGAAGAAAATTGGGGTCAGGTAAATTTTTCTAGGATTCAAAGCAAAGTGGTGAAAGTGGGATTCGTGCCCTACTATTTTGAGTTTCAAAGCCTACAGTCTTGGCATTGTACTTAGTGGAATTTAAAAGAGAGATTGCTATTGTCTGATGTGGACTAAAAATATTTCATGAAACAGGTGGCATTACTATCATCCCTTGAATGAAAAATACAATTTTGACAGGTGAGGTAGATGGAATTTCATGTGGAGGAAATAAATGAACAAGTACCTATATGATGGTAGGAATGTATTTGAGAAATAGTGCTGATGTCAGTCATTTGAGGAACAGTCGAGTGAAATAAGACTTGTGTGGATATATGGCAGGAATTCTTTGCAATCACTTTGTTCTCTTGGCATGATGGGAAGTCATTGAAAGTTTTGAGCATTGAATGACATGGCAATATGAGAATTACTTTATAATTCTGTTTGAGGGAGGTTATTGGAGATTTTATTTTTCGTGATATTAATTAGAGAGGTGTTAAATAAACAATTGACTTTGGAAACATCGATGGCAAGAGTCTATTGAAGATTAGCTGGGGTACTTAAGAAGGCCTCATGGAAAAAGGAAATACCCGGGAGCAACTGAGATAGCCTCCCTCAGAGAAGTAAGATGAAGGCACTTTTGAAGCTTCTGGGAAGGACCTCAGATGCAGAGCTCTAGATCTGGAAGTGGGTATACCGTATTTGCCGGCGTATAAGACGACCCGCTAACATTTCCACTCAAAATACAGAGTTTGTTATATACTCGCCGTATAAGACTACCCCCTCTTCCGCACACCTTCCACACACCAAATAAAAGGTAAAACAATATCAGATTTGATTTCAACATTTATATTTATATTCAAATGCTTATGACATGCAGGAAAACTGTCACAAGGCTGTATGTAATCAAACATATACATAAATCGCGATTCGCGATTTTGCACTATCATACTGGGTGTATGGTTGGCTGTGTGCGATTTTGCGAGTGTGGTAAAATCGCATAACAGCAAAATCGCATAACAGCCGAGCATACACCCAGCAGCGCTGCTGATGCCTGAACGGTATGTGGAATGAAGTGGGCGGGCATCGGGAGGCCACTATGGCACGGGGCAAGCACTATGGGCAGTTTATCTGAAGTGTACCTGGCGTATAAGACAACCCCCCACTTGGAGGCATATTTTTCAGGGCCAAAAAATCGTCTTATATGCCGGCAAATACGGTAATTAGTGCTTTGTTTTAGAGTGCCTGGGTGCAGAAGTAGCCAGAAAATAGGCAAGGGGAGGAGGTTGTTTATAAGGTGGCAGCTACAAAATCCACATTGACTTCATAATCTGGGAAAAGCGTATGAACTGAGGCGAGGCAAGCATAAGCGTGTTTGTTGAATGGGTAGATCATTTAGCTCTGTTAGCTCTATGAACTCACATTAGTGTCCTGGGGTAACAGCTGGAGTGTGTCTTCAAAAGCAGCCTGCTCAGTAAGCTGCTGTATCTGCTGTTAGCAGTGGTTCCATGGTCTCAGCTGAGCATTTTCCTCTTCTCCCCACTTACCACTAGAGGTTGCCCCCAAAACAATGAACTGCACTTAGGCTGAAATAGTATCAGGACAGCCCAGTGTTTAGTGTTGTTCCTTATGCTGCCCTTTTCTACTGCCCTGACTGTGTGGTGTTCTTATAACCAAATTCTTTGAGATTCACCTGTGGCACCATGTTCCTATAGAGTTAGGAGAAATGGGTACAAGTAATAATAGGCCATTTATTGTTTAAAGATACCTAACAAACGGGGATGGTTTCATATCATTTTTATTTTCTTTTGATAAAGGAAAACCTCTGCTCTTAGTTCTTTCTTCTCTTAGAGCATAAATAAAATTGGCATTTACTTTCTGGTTAAGGAATTGTTGGATAAGCAGATAGAGGTTCATGAGTGGAGCTCAGAAGAAAAAAGAGGGGTAGAGCTAGATTTCGGTCATTCATATTAGAGTGTCATAAAAATTGATAGGTTTGCAGGGCACATACAGTGTGATTGGGCCACCAGAGTTGTGCACTGCACAAACTGGCCAGACTTACACAGTGGCTCTATGCCAAAAGACGGATAATTCTACTTATGGATATTAACTGGGGGAGAGATTATTGACAAAGGAAATGACTCAAATTTAAAGGGCAAAAGGAAAAGGAAGATAAGCTGGCAGGGGGAAGAGGGAGAAGTCAGAGAGGCACGACTGGTCCTGAATGGTGCAATTGTCATGGTCCATGCCTTTTCCTCTACATCATGTTCCAAACTGTCTTCCTGATGAAACCTTTCAAACTGAAAGCACTTTATTGCTCTTTCTTCCCAATGTAAAGCCAGTTTCTCTTTCTCTGTGTGTGTCTCTCTCACACACATATACATAGGTATTTGTCACTCTGTCTGCTAGTTTCATTGTCAGTTCAAATCAGTTTATTAGACCTAAATGATCTTTGGGAAATCACCATTTACCCACAGAAGTGGTTGCTCCCACTTAAATTGATATTAGTTAGGAAACGTCATTTCTTTTTTCTTTCTTTTTTTTTTTTTATTGGGGAATTAGGGGGATAGGAACAGTGCTGGGGAACTGGGGGAAGGGGAACAGACAAGTCGCCGTCGTTTCGTTCCCCAATCCAGCTGCGGAGGACATCGCCCCACCGGCCCAAGCTGGCACCATCTTCGCGCTCCTCTCTGGCGAGGCAGATCAGTCGCCGGCTTCCGGACGACCGCCACTGCGGCTGCTGGCCGCTCACGCTGGCTGCTGGCCACACACGGTAGCCCATGGCAACCCACTGCCACAGGGGCTGCAGCCCACGCCGTCACCGGGGACTCACAGCAGCCCAGCTCCAGGTCGAGCCGCCGCTCAGCATCCCAGCTGCAGAGGGCAGCGTCACCTTCCCTCACATGTGGGATCCGAACCGGGGCCCTCCAGCATCCCAAGCGAGTCCCCAACCATCGCGCCACTCGGCCGGCCCCGTCATTTCTTTTTTCATTCTGTGTAGAAAACTTTGATTTTTAAAGCCTGATCCCCATCTGAGGAATTGCATTTAACTTTTGAAATTTTACGAGAACATTTTGTAGTCACTGAATAGCCATATTTACTTATATTATCTCTATAAAAGAATATAGATATTTAACATGGTAAGCCTTATTTTGAAGTTTGAAGCCTTCCTATCAACAGCCAATCATCATAATTTGTAACCTGTGTCTGAGGTCTTTGGTTCAAAAGTGATATTTCAAAAACTGTGTCCTTAGGGACATTTTCTTTCCAAAAGAAGGGAATAATTAGATGCTAAGAAGTGACACAGCCACACATTGTCAATGTAATTAAACATGCTGCTGCCAAACAGAGAAGACTCATTTCTGTCATCCTGCCCGATGCCAGAGCCAACATATTTTTTGCTTATTATTTTATAATGGGCACTTAGAGAAGCTCAAGGAAGCTTCTTGAATCCCAGGAAAACCATAAAATAAGAATGCCTACCATCCTGGCAATGTCCCCAATGTTAAAACATAGTCATTTAGTCCGCCCCTATCACTTGTCTTTTGCATCAGTGTACCAATTACATAGGAGTTATTCTCCTTTCCGAAACCATCAGAAAAGAGTTTTCTGTGGCTTTCTCTTGTAATCAAAAGCAATGTTTAATGATGTGGATTACCAACGGTGAAAAAGAAATTTGATCAGCATCTCCTGGCTTTAGGCCAAGTCCTAAGCAAATGGTGACTAGATTTGACTTATTTATCTTTAGCTGCTCACCATCCACCATTAGCCATGTTTGTTGTGGAGTGGGGTGTTTATTATTTTTGGCTTCACATGACAATGTTTCCCTCATTCTCTCTCTCTTGCTATCAGACTTTACCCTCATGGTGACTGGATGGGGGTGGGGGTGGGGTTATGACCAAGCATAGGACTGCGTTCCCTGGACAAAGTGATTGCTCCGTGATGGGAACTGACCCAAGTATGCCAGGTTGCCAGATAAAATACAGGACTCCCACTTAAATTTGAATTTTAGATAAATAATGAATGGAATCTGGGTTATGGCATTTTTCACCTCCATGGAAACCTTGTCAAATATTGATAGGAACATATTAGTACTGATATGGACTTATGTAAAAAGTCTTATATTTGTTGTTTATCTGAAATTCAATTTTAAATGGGTATCCTGTGTTTTTGTTTGCTAAATATGGTAACCCTAAAAGTGGGACCAAAGACTCCCTTCTCTATATCTTTTTAAATGAGCATTAGGAGAGAGAATTTCTTTCTGTTGTGGAGGGATGGGAGGGGACTCAATACAATCTGATAACCACTTTTCCTGATGAATACGAAGAAAGAGTCTCTTGAGGAAAGTAAGCCAAGTAGACATAAGCATATATTATTTGAGTGGCAGAGAAGAAAATGACCTCTGAGGTCCAGCTCCCACCTGCTGGCTCTGGCTCTTCAGCTGTTCCTTTTATACTAGGCACTGTCCCCAGCATCCTTCTCAGGTATGTGAGCCAATACATTACTTTTTCTTGTATAAGCAAGTGTGAGTTGGGTGCTGTCACTTTTAACATGTGTGGTTTTCATACTCCTTTAGAGCATGTAGTACTCTCATCCTGCCCACTGGCCTTCTTTGACTTTCCCCCAGAATGTGCATTCTGGGATGCCCTCATGTTTTCGGGGGGGGGGCAGTTGGTTGGACCCTTGTTAACTCAACACCACAAAGGCCTTCACTGGCAGAGACTTTCCTTGGTAAGAGGAGAGGCTGGAACACACCTTCTTTTACTTGCTGCGTGGATAAGCAATGGTGCCTGTAAGGAAAATGTTAGTTACTCAGGAAAAAAGTGGAGTCCAAATTTATCAAAGTATGAACACTGGAAGACAAAAGCTTATAAGAAACAGAAAAGTAGTCACTTTGCTTTATGAATTTATCAAGTAATTTTTAAAATCAAAGGTAAACTAAAATTATTAGTAGAAGTCCTCCAAGCAAGAAATAAATCTCTTTGAAAGTAGCCTTAAAAAAAGAGAATAAAAAAGTGAAGATGAATGAGAAAAGCGCAAACAAACATACACCTTCTTGTTTTGAGCCCCTGTTGGATTAACTGCCAAGCTAAGTCCCTCATGCGTAAATGGGTGCACTCTGTAAGGGTCTAGCATATGAGCTTTCCCACCTTTGTAGAAATCATGTCAATTAATTTCAGCGCCATGGAACATTAGTCACAAACAAGTGAAACTGGTGTTCTAATCTGGCCGTAGGCTACCCATAAGACTAACTTTAAAATTTTTACCATCCCCTCCTGGAGAAAATAGGACTTACAACAGGATGAATGACTAGGCTAGACTAAGTTCAAATATCAAGAATCCTGACATTTAATAGAGTTAAACCATTTGGCAGGTTTAGGGTCTGTGGCAAAGGCACAGATCAGGAGTTGAGTCTCAGATAGGGGTGGACAGATTTGAGAAATCCATCCTTCTGGGCCAGAGACTTCCGTAGTGTAAAAAAAATAACTGCCCTTGACAGCTAATGTAGAGACCAGAACCCACCACTCAGGGTCCTGACAAGGAGAATAAGGTGATTAATATCAGATTGATCTCTATAGTTAGAGATTCTAACATAAACCTACTTCTTTGTTTATGTTTCTATCCCGTGTTGCATAAGAATACTGTAGTCAAGATGGAGGCAGGTAGGGGGGATGTGGGGCGAGCGGGAAAGTGGAGAAGAGAACAGGGGAGGTAAGGGTAAGCCATATTTGCTGAATGCTTTCCAGGAGGGTTCAAGAGCACTGTAAATAATAATACATAATATGCATTGCTTTTTCTTTGAAAACCATTTCATAGACTTCAAAAAGAGTCTATATCTGAAATTTTCACAAGATTCTTCACAAGAATATCTATATCAGGTAAGGTACATATAATAAAAATGGTCCTCAAGAGATTAAGTGGCATGATCAAAGTCACCTGAATAATGAAGAGCACAGTCTGAACTCCAACCCAGAGTATCCTAAGTGATCTTTTAAAGGAATCTTTTCATTTTTGTGCCTATTTAATTTTGATATCCTATTCATATAGAGAGATGTGATGTGGCCTTCTGTTTATTACCATATATCAGGTCTTCCCTTTAAAATAAAGAGTGGCATGTCCAGAATGTCAGACTCAAACTAGGCATTGATAGGGACAATTATGATTGGAGAAGACACCAGGACCTTAGAAATGGCATTTTAGATGTCACCAGAGAAGACCACTTAAAGTAAGCCTTCAAAGAGTTCCAGAAACAAGGTAAACAGAAAGCCATGAAATATGAACACTTTCAGTACCAGTTAAGTAAATAGGACTATTCTTGGCAATGACTGTGAACTATACCTGATGAGAAAGAAAAATAAATGAACAGATGAGGTTGTCTATAATTTCTGTAGATACCTCTTTTATATGGAAGGCGATTATAAACAAGTGCCCCTCCTTGATTTCCATCATTTTAGTTCTATAACATAATGTGTATTCACTTATATTTTCTATTGTACATATGCCCAGGCATAATTAATAGTTAAATTTTTAAAATGCATAAAAGTGATCTCACTCACCGTTGGGACACACATGCTTTTGGCAACAAAACAGGAACAAATTTGTTAGAAATTAGTTTTAATTGGGGTTGCTTAAAGGAATTCTGTTGGGTTGCCTTTGCTTTACATATGACAGTACTGCTGTAGCTTGTGGCTTTCATGTTATGTTTTTCTGTGTACTGGTTGCCAATGATTCTGACCCATGAGACATACAGAGAAGTCTGTTGGCACTCTCTGTTTTCCTGATCTGTTTTTCCTGCTTTGAAGCTAAAAACAGTTATATTGGAACTAGAAGGGAAAGGCCAGGAAAGTTTTTGATTTACTCTTGTCATTGCTGAGCTACTAAACTAACACAAGTTAACTTTTTACTTTCAGATTTTGTATAATGTGATAAAAACACTCTTTATGGTCTAAATTACTCCTAGTCAGCTATTTTATTACTTGCAGCTCAGAGCATTTCTAACTGAATCCTGAATTCCTGTATTTCTTATTTTTTTCTCTCTCTCTTTCTTTCTCTCTCTCTCTCTCTCTCTCTCTCTCTCTTTCTCTTTTCAGAAAAACTGAGTTTGCCACTAGTAGACTCATACTAAAAGAAATTCTAAAAGATGTCCTTCAGGTAGAAGAAAAAAAAATTGTCTTAGATAAAGGATCTGAGTTTGAAAAAAATGAAGAGAAAAGAAAATGGTAAATATGTGGATGAGTTTATGAAAAGTAAATATATAAAACAATAGTAATATCTTATTAAAAATCATTAAAATTATAAAACATAATAATAGCATTTAAGCTATAATAGAGTTGAATGCAATAACATATAAAGTTCTTGTATTGACCAGAGTAAGGGTAATGATAACTTTTAGACTTTCAGGCAAATATGATTTTTTAAATATCTAAGATAGCCACTAAAAGAACAGAAAAAAGGCACAATGTCATAGTAAAGAGAAAAAATAGAATAAAACACACCAATATAAATGGACTAAGAAATGAATGGGGAAGAAATAAAGCAGAACATAGTGGACATAGAGGAAGCACAAAATAATAAGTTAGAAATTAACACAATTTTATTTAATATAAATGAACTAAATGTTACAAGACAAAGATTGTTGTACTGGATTTTTAAAAATCCCAACTATGTGTTGTTTGCAGAAAGCACATCTAATACATAAGAAGACAGCTCCTGGTTAAGGATAAAAATAAAATACAAGTGTGGCAAAAGTATGCTAGGTCAATACTAACCTAAACAAAGCTTGTATAGTTATACTAATATCAGAGAGACTAGACATTAATACAGATAACATTACTACTAATAAGAAAAGTCATTTTATATATAAGATAGAAATAAAGTTACTAAGATAAACTGACAATTCTCTATCATACTGAGATATTAACACATATCTCTCAGTATTTGATACAACAAGCAGACCAAAAAAATCAATAGAGACATAGATTTGAACATTGTGATTAAGAATCTTAAACTAACAGACATATACAGGACACAACACCCAATAACACCAAATAAAATCTTTGAAACACAGAGAAAACATTGATAAAAATTAGCTTTCCCAAAATTGCTAATTTCCAAAATTAGCAAAACCAGTTTCAACAAATTTCAGAATGAAATCATACAGGCTATGTCCTCTATCTCTACAATGCAGTAGAGTAGAAATTAATAGGAAATACCCATATGGTTGGGCTCTCTAAGATCCAATCCTTCTTTTCTCTTTTTAAGCTTTATATCGTTCTCTCTAATGTGCATATTTTTTTAGTCTTTCTGGCTGCCTAACATTTGAATCCCCTTTCTATGTCATATATGTCTTGTTGGGCGACCCAGCCAGCTTTAAACTACAGGAACTAGAAATACCAGATACTCAATTTCTCAGCCTCCCTTGAAGCTAGGGCTTAGACAAATAAGGCTTTTCCACTAAATGTCCTCATACCAGCTTTTGAGTGTGGACCTGGTGACACAGAGAAACGTGGAAAATGGATCATTCTCTGATAAAGGAAATAGGCATAGCAAAACTGTGCCGTGCATATCAGTGACAGCAGTAGCTAGGATAATCAATTATTCTAGTCCTTGCAGAGGCAAAAGTCCTTTCTTTATCAACCCAGCTTTGCGGCCTAATTTGTGGCATTGTTTTAAGATGCATAGTTGTGAGCAAGATAGTTCAGCTCTCCTGGTGACTCAGAGAGCCACCCAATATTTTTTTTCCTGCTTAATCAGTCATGGTTTCTCTTGTTTGCAACTAAAAACCCTACCTGATATATTTTCTATCTCCTAAGCCAAAAGAATAGAGGTCAGAGGAGAGACAGCCTAGAGAAATAGAAACACCTCACCATTTTTGCTTGAGTAAGCAGCCACCTTTCACAAATGAATTTGCATGTTAAATAAGCTGACAGGAGAAAGGAAAAAGAAGGAAAGAAGCCCACGCATATGGGAGTCATACATTTAAGGACTGTGACGTTTGAAAGCAACCACATATTCAGGGTAATTTGGAAAGTCACTGTGTATGTTTGGGAGACGTGCAGACTCAGAAAATTCCTGAGAAGACTTTAAATCTACACGTTGGGCTGATCCCTGACATTGGAACACTGTACAACAATTAAAAAACAAACAAACAGGGCCGGCCAAGTGGCATGTTGGTTCAGAACTGACTTGGGATGCCAGAGGGCCCTGGTTCAGATCCCACATATGAGGGCCAGTGACACTGCCCTCTACAGCTAAAATGCTGAACGACAGCTCGACCTGGAGCTGGGCTGCTGTGGGTCACCAGCGATGGTGTAGGCTGCAGCCCCTGCTGCAGTGGGCTGCCATTAGCTACTGTGTGTAGCCAGCAGCCAGCGTGAGCAGCCATCCAGAGACCGGCGACTGATCTGCCTCGCCCGGGAAGAGCGCAATGATGGTGCCAGCTTGGGCCAGTGAAGCAATGTCCTCCACAACTAGACTGAAGAACAAAATGACAGCAACTTGTCTGTTCCCCTTCCCCCGATTCCCCAGCGCTGTTCCCCTCCCCCAACTCCCCAATAAAATCCTTAAAAAATAAACAAAAACAAACAAACAAACAAACAAACAAACAAACTAAATCCTGGAGAAGATGGAGAAACTGATCTACAGAATCACCACATTATTAGATTCAAACATCCAGTTTTAAATAACAACAACAATGAAATCACAAGGCATACAAAGAAACAGGAAGGTATGGACCGTTTAAAGGAGAGAAATGAATCAATAGAAATTATCTCTGAAAAAGAACAGATGATGGATTTCCTAGGCAATGACGTTAAAACAACTGGCTTAAGGATTGCTTAGAGAGCTAAAACAAGATGTGGACAGAGTCAAGAAAATAATGTGTGAACAAAATGGAAATATCATTAATGAGATAAAAACATAAAAAGGAACTAAAAAGAAATTCTGGAGCTGAAAATTACAATAACCAAAATGAAAATTTCAGTAGAGGGATTCAAATGCAGATTTGGGCAGCCAGAAGAATCAGTGAACATGATGATAAGATGGACAATTGAAATGGTCAAGCCTGAGGTACAGAGAGAAAAAAAGATTGAGGAAAAGTTGACGGAACCTAAAGTTTCTTTGAGATACTATCAAGTGGGCCAATAAGCACATTATGGGGGCCTCAGAAAGAGAGAGAGAAAGGGCAAGGAAGATTATTTGAAGAAATAATGCCCAAAAGCTTTCAAAATTCAATGGAAGACATGAATATAAACATCCAAGAAAGTCAACATTCTCTAAAAGGATAGATTCAAAGAGACACTCACTGAAACACATTATAATCAAACAATTTAAAGCCAAAGCCAAAGAGAAAATCTTGAAATTGGCAAGAGAGAAGTGACTTGTCACATACAAGGGTATCTCCAATAAGATTATCAACAGGCTCTCATCAGAAACCTTGGAGATCAGATGGCAATGAATTGATATATTTAAGCTGCCTAAGGACAAAACTGTTAACTAAGAATCCTATGTCTGGCAGAACTGTCTCTCAAAAATGGGGATGCAGTTAAGACATTCCCAAATAAAAAAAAGCTTAAGGAGTTTATTATTACTAGATCTGACCTGCAAGAAATACTAAAGGGAGGCCTTCAGTTTGAAATGAAGGGGACTAGACAGTAACTCAAAGCTATATGAGAAAATAAAGATTTTTGGTAAATGTATTTACATAGACAATTATATAAGATAGTATTACTATAACTTTGGTTTGTAATTACACTTTTTTTCTGCATCACTTAAACTACTAAAAAAAATAATGATTAGTCTATGTTTTTGCATACACAATGTAGAGATGTAGTTAGTGACATCAATAACTAAAAAGGGGTAGGGATGGAGCTGTAAAGAAGCAGCGGTTTTGTATGTTATTGAAATTAAGTTGGTATAAATTCAAATTAGAATGTTATAACTTTAAGATGTTAAATATAATCCCTGTGGTAACACAAAGATAGATGGTAGAATAGTAGTTTCTTGAGGCTGGGGTTAGGAAAGAATGGGGATTTACTGTTTAATGAGTAGAGGGTTTCAGTTTTGCAAGTTGAAAAACTTCTAGAGATGGATGGTGGTGATGATTGTGCAACAATCTAAATGTACTTAATGCTACTGAGCTGTATACTCAAAAGTGGTTAAAATGGTAACTTTTATGTTATGTATATTGTCCAATAATTTAAAAATAAATATTTTAAAATAGAGCTAATACTCATGAAATTAAGACGGGAACAGTTGTTACAGTTTTGTGTCTTTTCTGTATTCCAATTTAGTTGTGTGGGTGCAGTTCCACGACAGGTCCAGTGAAGATGTGACTTTCCCAAGGTTATATGACAAGATGACATGAGAAAGGGGTCAAGGAGGTAAGAGTATGCAAAGGGTGATTGATTGTGGAATGAAAGCAGGTCACTAAAACGATAGCCATTAAGATCAAGCTGGTAACAGGAGGAAGTAGGAGACAGCAAAAGGCCCCTGGCCCTAATGAGTCAACTTCTTTTAAGCAGCCTTCCTGCATGTCCTGGACACTTACCTTTTAGAGAACAGAATTAGTTATATTCTACACATAGCTATAAGGGATTCTGGAAAATCTGTTGTTTTATTCTGAGGAGCAATGTGTCTTGCTGAAAACCACACTATTTACTAGGGGTAAAGGGGAGAACACATATAGAGAATACATGTCGAAAGCAACTAGCCTCCTCTGTCACAGTATGAAATAATGTCCTGCCTAATGAGTCTCTTTGGGAAAGAGGACTACAGAAGAGTTGATTTAGCCTGGGGGAAAAGAGTCGGTTTTCTTTAATCAAAACTAGGCACAAGGCCATTTAGGCAAAACATGTGAGTTAGACAACTATATGCCTTTGCTCATCCATCTATCTCTCTTCGTCTTCTCCCTCAGGCACATTTACCTTTCAAGTCATAAGACTCTTCATGTAGTTCTCATTTCTCATCCCTTTACTTACAGAAGCTTCTTTCAGGGAAGGATCTGATAAACTCATTTTCATTATGGTTTAAATGATTGAAAATGTTTTGAGTCACTCATCGGAACAGGGTAATCATGTTTAAAGGGGATGAAACCTTAAGCTAAAAGGTGTGACGTTGCATTGGAGTGAATTGCTAGCTTAGGAAGTGTAAATAGTAAGGGATATGGGGAGCGTCCGGTAGCTTCCGTAACGATGCCTTCGTGGCCATTCCCTAGCTGAATGCTCCTCAACAAGGATACCACTGGCCAGAGCTGATTCAGTCTTTCAGACTGTCAATCTGGCAACAGCTTTCCAATTCAGTCTGAGACCAAATAAAAAGGAACATTTTACAATTGAATTGAATAAAGGGTAATAGCATAAAAGATGCAGAAATCATGATCAGATAACTGTGGGACTCATACTTTTCAAGACCAACAATCAGTGAATGCTGGGAAGTTGAGTTAACCTCATGGCATCTAGCAGAATTGGCCCAGGACAAATTTTTGCTTGTGACAGAAGCACAATTTGTTTTCTGGTCATTGAATAGGCCAAATAGAATTGACTTAACGTTTTTCCACATATCATGGAGAGATACCTTAGCGCATCTGATAGGCAACAGAATCAGAATGTTGCTTAACATGAATTATATTGCATCTTAGCACCTGCTCCAGCCAACAGTCATTACTATCTAGGGGAGTCTGTGCTCAGATTGCTATTATTCCTGTATCTTTGCATTTGTATTCTGCCGACTACTGTGCAAGGTAAAATTGATAAATGGAGGGACTGATTGTGAGTGGCAGAAACCCGTGGCTGCAAGTTTTTTGCAAGTCTGGAATATGAGGAGAGGTTGGGGGGTGGGGATTGTTTATGCAACTGGAATTATTGTCTGGATACACCAGACTTCCTCTCCCTCTCGTTCAATCTGTTTCCTTCCCACCCTCCCTTCCTCTCATCTCTCTCTTCTCCATTAATTTTATTTTAATAAGTCACAAGGAAAAATATGTAAGAACCAGGACAAAACCCACCAGGACCAAAATCCAAATCTCTGATCAGTAGTATAAATGCTGGACTTGTAGATGGCCATGTATTAGAGCCAGGCATGGTGCTCAGGGAAGCCAGGCCAGTTGCTGAGATACTGAAATTCCTCCTTGACGAATGGTCTATATCTGCTGACCCAAGCCCGGTGAGTATATTCTTGCCACAGAGCTCCTTGGCGGGTCCTGAAGGGTCCTAGAGTCATTAAGATAATCTCAATAGTTAGAAGCTCAAGAGTCAGACGTTGGCATGACGGGGATCAGCAGGAAGCAGCTCCCAGTGTCTAATCTGATTGTTCTGACCCCGTATTATAGCAGTTGTTAGCTGCTAGAATGCCCTCCAAAGAATCAAGCAGAGAAGGCTGCTGTGCGGTAGGAAAAATAAAATGAGTTGTTCCTTTGTAATGTACTGGCTCTTTGTTCTTAGGTGTAAAACTAGGCACTTAGCCCTCTTGGGCCTTCGGTGAGGAGCTGAATCAGCATTCTTTTGCTTATCAAACTGTCTATTTTTAAGCAGGGAATATTGACTCTGAGTAAATGAAAAAAAGCAAAAGAACAATCTTAATTCCTGGGTCAAAGACCCCTACAGATCTAAGCGATGATTCAACTCATTTGATGTGGCTTATTGTAACCCTTGCAATCTTTGCTTTTTAATCTGTACAATGGATTTATTACTATATTATTTTTAGGTGCCCTTCTCTTATTGAGAAGGTCAGCGAGACTCCCAGAGGGATTTGAATTTTACCATTTGGACATTTCTTCCCTCCAAAGTTGAGAAGGCATAAAAACGTTTAGTATCTTTAGCAGGATTCATGTCTTTTCAATCATAGTTAACAATAATATTCTTGACAGGAAGTTCATCCTCTGCCACCTTATTACATGCATTTCTTTGAACCATTTGTACATTGTGTATGATTGGGTCTGTACAGATTAAAGGAGCACTGAGAGCCAATTTAAGGCTTGGGATGAGTGAGCCTGAGCATTAGAGACATTCTGGCACACACACGCGTCTCGTAAATCCCATTGTTAAATTTGCAGTGGGTGTGATGGAATGTGCAGCTCAGGCACTTTACTCTTGTTAGTGCAAAAGTAAATTGTGAGGGCTCTTACACAGCTCCTTGGGGAACAAAGAAGGAGAAGGAATGGAAAAGATTTTCCGAAATCTGATAGCTATCCCCCTTGGTACCCTGAGATGCACAAACACTGACCAAAAGGGCTAATATCTTTGCTAATTTTAGCCCTGTATAATAATTAAACACACACTATTGTTTAGTAAAAGGAAATCAGAATGGCTTTCAGCACACTCATAATGGAACTGGTACTAGAAACGAGCTTTCTATAAACAGTTTATTGATAAGATATGGTAAAGGATGGGGGAATTGCTGAAGATTAGTCTCATGATGACAGGTTGGGGGATTAAATATTTTCTTCAAAAATTTGTATTGTTAAATAACAAATGTATGAATCTGATGTGATTATCTGTTAGAGCAGTGGTTCTCAACTTTGTAGGGACATTAAAACCTCCTGGGGAGCTTTAAAAATTGCTGACATCTTGGGCCTACCCAATGAGATTCTGATCTATTTGGTCTGGGGTATGGTCTGAACATCAGAATTTTTAAAATATCCCTGGTGAATTAAAAAGAAAAAAATTCCACCTTTTCTGAGGTATAATTGACAAATAAGATTGTAATATATTTAAAGTATACAACGTGATGATTTGATATATTTAAATATTGTGAAAAGATTGGCACAATCTAATTAACCATCTGTCACATCTCACGTAGTTAGATTTTGTTGTTGTTGTTGTTTTATTGTTTTTTTTTTTTGATGAGAACACTTAAGGTCCACTATCTTAACAAATTTCAATTGTACAATACAGTATTATCAATAATACTCACCATCCTATACATTTGATTTTCAGAATTTATCCATCTTATAACTGACAGTTTGTACTCTTTTACCAACAACCTCTCCTCATTTCCCCGACCCAAAACCCCTGGCAACCACCATCCTACTCTCTGTTTCTATGAATTCAACTTTTATTTTTCAGAGTCCACGTTTAAGTGATACCATAGAGCATTTGTCTTTTTCTGTCTGGTTTATTTCACTCAGCAAATTGCCCTCCAGGTGCATTTGTGTTTTATTATCCAGGGTAAGAACCATTGGGTGAAACCACTGTGAACCATTTAGTTTAGAGTAAGGTGCCTTACTGACACACATGCTTTAAAAAGTAAGAAATCATGCATTTATAGCTGTATATTTGTAATATACATATATTCTTCAAACTGTAAGTGACTCTGAAAATAATTGTCTAAAACTTGAAGGCTTAGAAACACTTGAAGTATTCCATTAAATTTTTAATGGAATATATCTAGAAATAGTGTTTCATAGCTTTGTTTAAAATTATAAGGCATAAAGTTTATAGAACCCAGGACTGTATATCTTTTAGATTTTATAGTATCTTTAAGAAAGCAAAACTTCTGAGCACAAATAGTTAATCATTTTAATGAGACTGTTTCCCTGCAGGTATTTAGCAAGAGCAAAGGTATTTCTATATAACAAAGTGATATTTGTTTTTCATTGGAAGAGAGAGACAATAATCTCTAGATAGAAGATAATAGCTGAATGCTGTTGAAGGTTTGACTGATTTCATTACAGTTAATTAAGAATTTGGGCATTTCTGAGACTCAGAACTGCTCTATATCAGAGGTGATGGGGATCATTTTGACACTTCAAACAGTCTGTGAGTTGAGTGAAGTCTATTGCAGTTTTGAGGTAGAGAAAGGCTTTGATGTAATTATTTCTCATTGCTTGGCTACTGGCACAAAGAATAAATTCACTTCATTAGTAACCTAAAACCCTATTGGCAGGGCCTATTTAAAATGTCCACTGAAAAGCATTGTGGGACACTTTTTCTTCTTCCAGAAACAAATCACCTTTCTCACCTGTTTTTGCTAAATCTGAATAGGAAAAAAATGTGAATATTTAAACTGATTTTTTATTCTCCAATAAGACAGTAAATGGCATTCCTAGGTAGCCCTCGTCAGCTAGGAATCTATTTCCATTGCAGCATTTCTGAGGCAAAAGGCTATTAAGAGAAAACTATATACCAATTTACACTGGGGAGGAGCCTGATGGTTGGTGGACAACACTCTCGCTGTGTTGTCAACGAACATGTGTTTTAGAGCTAAGAATAGCAGTTTTTGAGAGTGCATTAGGCAACATGAGAGGTTTTTGATTTATCAATAGTTATGAAACAAACTCTATTCACTTTAGAAAAGTTTCAGTAAGAGATGTCACAAGGCATTTTGGTACAGCTGATGTTATTGTCTCCAGAAAGAATCTCTAAGAACAAAGTGAATCCCCAGGGATTTCAGTTTTTTTCTTTCTTTCTCATAAGTTCTATATTTTCTCTCCTCAGCTTATGTGATGGTTAATTTTGTATGTCAACTTGACTGGGCTAAAGGATGCCCTGAAAGCTGGTAAAACATTATTTCAAGGTGAGCCTGTGAGGGTATTTCTGGAAGAGATTGGCATTTGAATCTTAGATGGAAGATCACTCTCATCAAAGCAGTTGGGCATTCATCTA
>NW_017731504.1:3091498-3093010 GCF_001890085.2 Hipposideros armiger
TTCTAGCCTAGACATGAATGAAAAATAGTTACAATATTTAGGGGCTTAGTGAATCTTGTACAAAATGATATGAATAATGGATGATCTTACAAGGAGACCTGACTTAAAAAAATTAATTCTTAGTAAGGCATATGTTATTTTTTAAAGCAGTGTTAATATTTAACCATAATTAGTCTTTAAACTTACGCGATTATTGTAAAGTATGCTTCATGAACTTCTTGAACCATAACTTAATTATGGAAGATGTATTTATTTTTAACTTTGAGGCTATCTTAAAGTATCCTCAAATATATTTAATCTATAATATATTTAATCACATTAGTCAGGGCTTAAAGGTAGAATAATATGACTAATCACAAAATAGTAGTTCCCTTACTTCATCTATCCACCCGATTTGTTGAAGAACTAACTTCCTGAAAATTCCCCTCAAATGATTCTGATAACAGGCTGTGTATACTTCACTGATAATCCAATATATGTCCCGTGCTTGGCAACCCCATAACATTGGCCTTTCCTCCTCCTCATTATTGGCTCACTGGGTGATATATTCTGTCTTGCTGGTATCCACATCAGGAGGCAGGCTACTAATGAGCCTCAAGATGCCACCTGGTCTGGCACTGATGCCTGCAAACATGCTCTGAGGTTACTAATGTGTTATGCTCAGACCACTGATGATTGCACCAATGGGCTTTGTGTCCAATGAAGCCTTAGCATGAAGAGGCTTCTGCAGCCAATGTTGTTCAAAATCTTATGATGGTGGGGTGTAAAGGATAACTATTGCATTGTTTTGTACACCTGAAACTAATAATAAAAAAATAAAAAGTAAAAAATATAAATTATTGGGCATTTAATAAAAACAAAACAAAACAAAAACAAAGTCTTATGATGGTAAAAGTTATATTACTGTTGGCGACAGTAAGGATCTCCACTTGGGCTGACAATCGCCAAAAATGAGGATGTTATTTTCACTACAGAGATTGTGATAACACAGCTTGTTCAGGATTTCCCTCTCTTTTGCTGTAACAATTCATGTGTGAGTCCTTAGGATAGGGGCTGGGAGAGAACAAACTCAGTTGGTAATAACCAGGCTCTCTTCAGAATCCCTCTATAAGCCTGACTTTTACCCTATGTCATGTTACAGACCTCAATTCTGTCTTCCTTTTGGGAATTCATAGTTCATCATTCAGTTGTCCTTATGTTTGCAGACCTGGAAGTTAATGTGAACAAGTGATGATGATTAGACAAAAGTGAAATCAAATGTATTAGTCTTGATAATCACATAAATCTCATCTTCATCCTGTGGAAAACTATGCCGAAGAACATAAATTAGCTAGAACCTCAAGGGGGTGAGTCTCTCGCCTTTTACCCTATACATGTCTCTTGGTATATACACTTTTCTATAGAACTAGTTTGGGGGCTACTAAGGAATATGTAGGAGTCAAGAAACATATTTGCTTGTGTGTATGTGTTTTAAAGATGGGTGATACTAGAATATATTTGAATGCTGATGGG
>NW_017731504.1:3093615-3096562 GCF_001890085.2 Hipposideros armiger
TTGCTAGGAGCATGTGCTCTCACCAGCTGAGCCATCCTGCCACCTGTTGGCAGCTCAGTGGCATCTCAGCTTGTGTGCAGCTCACTGGCCCATGTGGGAATTGAACTGGCAACCCTGTTGCTCAGAGCTTGCGCTCTTAACCAACTGAACCACTCAGCCAGCCCTTAACCATTTTTAAGTGTTGAGTTCTATGGCATTAAGTACATTCACATTGTTGTGCAACAATCCCCACCATCTCCAGAACTTTATCTTTCCCAACTCAAATTCTGTCCATTAAACTCTAGCCCTCATTTTCCCCTCCCCCTGTCCCTGGAAACCAGCATCTAATTTGTTTATATAGTCTCAAGGAGGAACACAGTGCCTGCCATATACTAGGTGGACAATAAACATTTATTCAATAAATGAGTGAATGTACTCATTAATTTTTGTTAATTTTCCAGTGAAAATTATGAGCAAATGCCTTTACATTTGGAGTGACTATCTCATCTCTATGTTAGTCACATGAAATGTAATATATCAAAATTTATTCTAATCACATTGTGCCATTATTTGATGAAAGAACATCATGATTTTAAAAAGGACTGAATAAAAGTGGATGACAGTCAAACTAAAAAAAATGAGTGCTGGCAAAACAGAGCATTTGGATCATTAAAACACATAAACACAAAGGAATTAAATTATCAGCAACCTTTACAAAGTAAGTACAAGAACAAAAATAATCACTAGTTTCAGAAAAATGCCAAATAAATGGCAATGTCAGCTATCATCATTATGGAATTAGGGCACAAAAAAGATTATACAAGTGAGCTTTTCTCGTTTTTACAATGACATTGTTATTCTATGATTGGGTTACAGATGTTGCTTAGAAATGTCAATAAAACACAAGGAGGTTGATCCTAATAAAACTGTCTGTCTTAATGAATCGTTAGACTGGCTTTTGGGAAAATAAGCAGTTTTAATTCACAAATTTATAGTGCTTTCTTCAATCCTTAGTTTGACAAACATATGAAGCTTGAAAGCTATAATACTATTGGGTTGTCATAAAAGTCATGACGTATCCTGTCTGTTTTTCAAAGATCATTTATTTATATAAAGAACAAAGATCAATCAATGATTTATTGCTCGTTTTGTTTGATAACCTTTTGCCATCTTTCAGTGAGTTTATAATTTCTTGCTCATAGAAGGACCTGTCTTTATTTGTGAAAAACTGAACAAGGTGCTGATTTACAGCCCCATCTGAATTGAATGTTATACCATGCAAGGAGTTTTGAAGAGAGCGAAACAAGTGAAAGTCTGACGACTCAAGGTCAGGCGAATATGGTGGATGTGGCAACACGTCCCATCCATGCTCCAATAATTTTTTTATAGTAATTTAACTAACTTTATTGTGATTTTTAAATAATTATGGAAAAACATATATAAAGGCCTCCCACATGTCTGTATTCCTTATAACCTTTGGTATAGGCATTCTGGCCTTTTATTATTATTATTATTATTATTATTATTATTATTATTATTNTTCCCTTTATTTCCAAGCACCACTTAACACTAATTTACTATATTCCTTCCTGTAGTCAATGTGAGGGTTGTGAATTTTCTTTCCTCCTTAGCATCACAGAATGTTAAAAGTTAGACTTAGGAAATCATGAGATAAGGATTTAACGGATATAGCACAGCATATGGCATTTGCCCAAAATAAAATTAAGAGCTATCCTCAAGAATGGGATAAGACACAGGTTCTTCTGAAACTTAATCCGTTGCTTTTTAGAACATGTTCCATCAACCTCTTGCTTAACCACATGCTAGCCTGTAACAAAGGCAGTGTTATGATTCTTACCAGATCCTGTTACATTTTCCTCTTTTTGGGCACACAAGACTATTTTCCAGTCTTCTTAGATTGAGAGCATGGATTTATTTCTGGGCAATGGGGTATAGTTAGAATTGATTTAAGGTAGTTTCAGGACTTGCACTCAAAATACCCTATATGTCCCTATCCCCAGATTCCTTTTCCCTTCTGGGTGACCTTAGACAACATGTGGCCCAGGTGGTTTAGCTACATAATGGCAGGGGCCCCAATCCCTGCATCATAACTTGAAGGAGAGCCACTAAGTTTTTTTTGTGTTAAGTCACTAAGATTTCAGTATTTCTTACTTCAGCATAGCCTGTTCTATCTACATAGCCTATGACAAGTTGTGGGCTTTAATCCAAATGTATTTTTATCTAGTATACAAACTTCATTTGTTCCTTCTGTTTTCTGTGGTGAAACAACCCATGACTACTTTTAATTATAAAGAACACTGATTAATTTTCCCCATGTTTCTTTATTTCTCCATCTTTTCTTCATTTGACTTAGCTATAGATTGAGTCTGACCTTGGGCAAATTTCTCATGGGCTCTTTGCCTCAGTTTCTTCAATATGAAATAGAAATAATGTTGCCTCTCTATTTATTACTCATAGCTGTCAAAAAGATGAATGAGTTGATAATTATTAAGAAAGTAGTGTATAAGCATAGAGAATTATGTTATTATTATGTTATTCTCATAAGAATAGTAAAAAGTATTCCTATATGGTAGATCTGGGAAATATTATGAAGGAAAGATTTATGATTTGTTCAATGATTTGTTTTTCTTTGTAGAATTCGAATAATTCCTTTAGGTTACATAGATAACCTATTTATCTTAAAACTTGAAGGCATCTTAATATGGCCACATGAATATTGAAAATGCTTCAGGGCACTGATATTAAGAATGTTATATGAGGTAAAGTGATTGATATAAAGAAAAACATGGGTGGCTTTTCATGCAATTTCATAATGCAGTACAAATGTGCAGTTGATTCTAGCCTAGACATGAATGAAAAATAGTTACAATATTTAGGGGCTTAGTGAATCTTGTACAAAATGATATGAATAATGGATGATCTTACAAGGAGACCTGACTTAAAAAAA
>NW_017731504.1:3102232-3142500 GCF_001890085.2 Hipposideros armiger
CCTCATATGT
Source organism: Hipposideros armiger (assembly GCF_001890085.2). Classification (NCBI taxonomy): domain Eukaryota; kingdom Metazoa; phylum Chordata; class Mammalia; order Chiroptera; family Hipposideridae; genus Hipposideros; species Hipposideros armiger. Next base: position 3,102,243 of record NW_017731504.1, read on the forward strand.
GGGATCCGAACCGGGGCCCTGTGGGGTCCCAGGCCAGTTCTTAACCATCGCGCCACTCGGCCGGCCCAAGCTCCAATAATTTTTGATGGGTGATCAGACTTGTGTGTGGTTTCACGTTGTCTCTATGGAACACAACTCCTTTGCAATTAACAAGCTCTGGACATTTCTGGATGATGGATTCGTTCAAACTGTTCAATTCCTGACAGTACACATTTTACTTGGTTGTTTGGTTCCTTGGTGGAAGCTAGAAAAACACGACACCTTTAAAATCCCACCACACTGAGAGCATAACCTTCCTCTGATGAATGTCTGCTTTCGATGTCATTTGAGGTGAAGCATTACGTCAGAACCAAGACCATTTGAGCACCACATTGTTGTCAACAATCCACTTCTCATCAACAGTTATCAGCCACTTCAAAAAAGGATTGTTTTCCTCACATTTAATGAGTACATTGCAGATGTTTATACGTGCCATCAAATGAACTTCTTTGAATTCATGCGGAACCCAAATATCAAGCTTGCTTACATATCCCAGCTTCTTTAGGTGGTCATGAACACTTAAATGATGAATGTTCAATGTTTTTGCAATCTCTCGTGTCATGTAACATGGGTTTGACTTGATCAGTGCCTTTATTTTGTCGTCATCAACCTTGGAGGGCCTCCCTGACTGTAGAGTGTCATTGAGATCAAAATCACCATTGTTGGGACTGACATTCTTGTAGAGCATTGTCACTGTAAACTTGATGCAACTTTTCACAAGTTTGATACACGTTCTTCCTTTTATGGAAATAAAACAGTAAAATATGGCAAAAATACACAGTTTGGTCTTCCATCTTCAATTTGTTGTAAAATCTCCAAAACTCAACCAAATCACTCAATTTTTTTTTAGAATGAAGCTACAACTGTCAGCTGTCAAATGACATAGCAATAACATAGATGCTAATGATTCTAGTACTTCCAAAAATGAACTAGTGCCATCTGTCACAAACATGCGTCATGACTTTTCTGATAACCCAATATAAGGTATTTTTAAACTCAGTGGTGTTTTTTAATGCAATGAAAAAGGAAACATAAACATGTGTTTTCTGATGGTCGTAGGTTAGTTGCAATAATAAATGAATGACAACAGACATATCCTTTCAGATCAACAAATTCCCATTAGCATTAGTAAAACTGTGGTTCCTCTCTTCCTCTGTGCCTGAGGTTAAGAGGTACAGATTGGCATTAAGGCTGCTATGTCCATTCAGCTTTCTCTAAATTATGGGTTAATCTCTTGAGCCACATAGAGAAAAATAATCTAAAGCACAGTGTAAGTTTCCAGTGATGAGTCAGTCGTGTGAAACTGGCACATGTTCCCAAGAATGAAACAATAAAATCTGGTCAAAGAAGGTCAGAGTACTAGTGGGGAAAGAGAGCATTCACAACAGAGTTATGCAATTACATGGTTTCAACCTGACTCCCTCCAATTTCACGGATTTTTTTTTTTTGCAGTGCAAAATGATGCTTTAAAATTTAGAAAGCCATGTGATTCTATAATTTAAGAAATTATTTCCACCATTTAATAGTATTAAATAATAACCTGGAAGTAGCAGGTAATGTTGAGATGCTGAGTTTTAAATGACACGGTGGATTTTAGTTCTTTTTTTTTGCAACTGTGAGACTTAGGCTAAGATATTTCACTTTTATGGGTTTTACTGTCCTTTTCTGGGAAATGAGGAGGAGAACTAGGTAATCAAAGAAATCCCAAAGTTCTATAAAGCTATAAAATTTATAAGCAAAGCAGGTATTAAACTTATTTCTTCCTCATATCAGCTTCATAAAGATTTGGGAGTGGCATCAGGTACACAATATTGAACCTACTGAATTGCCATGTTGTATATATTTCAAATTATTTCAACTGTGTACATTAGACCTATAAATTATTGAGTTATCAACCTTGATCAACACTCTTAGGTTCATAAGATGATCTCATATACTAAGACACACAGTAGAACTGGGTTTAATTTTTCCCAATTCTGAAGGACAATTTATAGTGCAAACATTAAACACTTTTCCTACTGAAAATAATGAGAATTGATTTCTTTACCTCCGATCAAACTTTGAAGTTCCACGAGAAGAACTTTTAAAAAAATTGGTTTTTAAATCTTGTCTTTCTGAGACTGCAAGGGTAAAAGGTATTATGCCATTTAAATGATGGAAAACTGTGTATACCTCATTTTAGTCTTTTGCCCAAGTAAATACTACTTCAGGGACCTTAAACTTTAAAGCAAAAATTCCTCTCAATCTTTACCTTGGCAAAGTTTATTAAGATTGAATGTAGGGCTGAATTTACATCTAAGAAACCTTGAACAGTTTATACACAGGAGGCCAAAGTTGTTTTTAAATTAAAATGCACATTCTTATTTTTCTTTTAATTAGAGTTTTAAATCATCTTCATTATGTCACTTGAAATTTCTTATTTTGTAGCTCTCTGTTTGAATTAAATGATAGAGAAAAAAGTCTGGTGATGAATATGTATGTGTTTTGTTTTTAGAAAGCCCTAACAGACTTCTCTTTTGCCTTCAGTATCAGAACACATAAAACCAAATTTTGTGTCCATTTGAACTGATGTGTTTAGTTCTGATGGTTAGTAGCTTTTCTCAAAGATGAATAATGCCTTTCAGTTTCAGAGAACTCTGAAATTGTTGCCTGCATACCAGTTTCCTGGATGCCATAGTCCTTTACTGACCTACACCATATAAAAACATTTTTTTTCAGCATAAAAGTATACCAAAGATGACCAGCTTCACTAAACACCAGAACACAATAGTATGTATAACCATGGGTGCCTGGCTTTAAGCCTAGAGGGAACTTCTGATTCTAGGGAGGAGATCTGGCTACACTCATGTATAGAAGCATTTAATGCCACAAATGTGTCCTCAGTTTTGTATCATTTCAACCTCAACTACAAAGGCCAGCCGTGGCTCTGAGGTTCTTTACTATTTCCTACAAACCTTCAATGCTATCTCCCTTTCTTCCTCTTCTCAAACCAATATTACCAAAAGTAACAATTAAAGAGATGTTTGGGGAGTCTCAGGCAAATTTCCTTTGAAAACAGCCCTTGGCACCAATTGACAAGGCTTAACTTTTCTCCTTAATGATTTATGACTTAGCTTTTCTAACTATATGTGTGTTTTTTTCCCCTGTAGTAAACATGGTATTTTCTTTCCTTACTTTTGTTTCAAAGACTTAAAAAACTAGTTTCTGTATTTGTGACTTTCCAACTTGGCATGGGCTGAATGTTTGTGTCTTTCCCAAATTCATATTTTGAAACCCTACCCCCTAATACAATCGTATTAGGAGATGGGGCCTTTGGGAAATAATTAGGATTAGGTGAAGTCATGAGACTGGAGTCCCCTGCTCTGCTCTCTGCCAAGTGAGTCAGTAGTCTGCAACCTAAAATCCAACCATGACCTCTGCCTTCCAGCCTCCAGAACCATAAGAAATTAATTTATGTTGTTGATAAGCCACCAGTCTGTGGTATTCTGTTACAGCAACCTGAATGGACTAAGCACTGAAGCTACCTTGAATCCATCCCTTTCTATCTCTTTCTCATTTGCATTCAACCTCTTGAACTTGTCTGTGGCCACATATGAATGACTGCAGGCAAAGTGCTGCTGCCACAGGTCCTGCTCTCTCAGTTCTCGTCTAAAAAGGCCTGAGTGAGTCAGGCTGTTCACCTCTGCATCTCTATGTCTTCAATTCTGAAAGCATGGTATAACTAGCTCCATTCTAGCTTTGGATGGATGTGAGCTGTACTCTTGAAATCCGCTTTATCATTAACAAAGCTGTGCTTAGATTTGCACCAGGCTTTTGGACTCCATTTTTACAGTTGATGGGATCCCACAGTTACCTGGGAGATCGGGTAATTGGTTAGTATCCCACAAATTTCTTAATAGTTTGGAATGATGCATAAAATGCTATGTCAATAGAATTGACAGTTGTTTGTTCTGGTTTATCCAAAGATGTCCTGTGATTGATCACTGATTCACTATGATTTGGAGTCCATGTAGATCATTGGCTTAAGCTCAAAAGATAGAGGAAAAATCAACCTGCTTACTCTGCTCTCTTTTACAACAGTTTGAGCCTGCTTCTAGGACCACCAGGGGTAAGCATAGTTCAGGTCCCTAGAAATCAGTGTGGAAGAACTAAGGTATTACTACTTTTCAGGGAGCATCAGTAGAGCCTGGGTAGGTACAGTAGGTGGTAGGCAAGACATGACAAGCAAGGTTTATCTTGTCTGGTGAACAATCTGTCCATTATCTTTAACACCAAGAAATTTCCAGTTAATACAAGGCCTGGAGGAAAGAGATATAAAGCAGCAGCCCCATTAGAGTAGGCAAGAGGATAGTCCTAATCAGTAGCTGAGAGAGGCTCCTGTCTTCAGTGCTTCTCACTTGACCCACAGCACTAGTGACACGCATGTAAGGAATCACAGACACGAATACGGAAAAGTGCACACAGAGACACACATACAGACATTCACAGATAAGCACAGTCTCTCACAGACAGACACACACAGGGTCGATTTTCTCCTTGAGACTATTGCTTATGCTGTATCCACCCCATCACCACATTTAAGTAAAGCCAGGCTGTCCTTTGAATATCAGCAGTACTGTCAACTCTTGAGTTCCTCAGTGCCTTGGGCATTCATGTCAAATTCTTCTATACTATAAAATTCCCACATAATTTTAAAAAAATTGTTTCCAAAGGAATAATTTTTTTCCACAGCTAGATTGCACTGTGCATGAGAGAAGGGACTTTGTTTTATAATTGGGATTATGTCAACCATGGGTCCCAAAAGACTGAGAATAAAAGATTTCCTTTAGTGAAATGATTGTAGGGGCACGAAGGATGACCTGAGAATACCCCAAGGATGCAACAGATAATCATTCAACTATAAATAAATGAGCACTTTCTTGTCCGAGGCTCTGTGCAGAGTTCCAAGAATATCATATAGAACAGATAAGAGTCCCTGTCTTTATGTTCTTGGAACTTAGAGTCTAGTAGGGAATCAGATAGTTATAAAACTATTTTTATTTTTGATATCTCATTGTGGTTTGTATTTGCTTTTCTCTGATGATTAGTGATGTTGAGAATCTTTTTTTAATTAAAATTTATTGGTGTAACAATGGTTAGTAAAATTACATAGGTTTCAAGTGTACAATACTGCAATATATCATCTACATATATATCACATTGTGTGTTTACCACCCAGAGTCAGTTCTCCTTCCATCACCATATTTTGACCCCATTTACCCTTATCTACCACCCCCTCCCCTCTGGTAACCACTAAACTGTTGTTGTCTGTGTCTATGAGTTTTTGTTTCTTTATTTGTTTGTCTTGTTCTTTTGTTGCTTTCAGTAAAACTTTTTTTTTTTTTAAGATTTTTTTGGGGAATTGGGGAAGGGGAACAGTGTTGGGGAACTGGGGAAGGGGAACAGCCAAGTTGTTGTCCTTCAATCTTAGTTGTGGAGGGCACAGCCATCTCAGCTCCAAGTCTAGTCGCCATTCAGCCGCCCGACGGCAGCTTTGGGACCGTGTTGCTCAGAGCTTGCACTCTTAACCAACTGAGCCACTCCGCTGGCCCTCAGTAAAACAAGAAAGAAAGAAAGAAAGAAAGAGAGAGAGAGAGAGAGAGAGAGAGAGAGAGAGAGAGAGAGAGAGAGAGGAGGAAGGAAGGAAGGAAGGAAGGAAGGAAGGAAGGAAGGAAGGAAGGAAGGAAGGAAGGAAGGAGAAAGAAAGAAAGGAAGTGGTAACTAGTACTATGAGGTTTTAGCAATTATTATATAACTTCAACTAATTAGTTATTTTTCCATTTTATCTACTAATCTATTCTTATTGCACAAAAAGTAAAGCTAGCATTAGCATCTGCCTAAATATAATCCTTTTAAAATGCAAAGTAACTGGGTAATGTGTAACATCATGTGGAGTGAAATGTCATTTATATTTAACCAAACTTTTCTAAACAAATAAGATAATATGGCTACACTATAAACTAATCAGTGTAGGGTCTATTGCCTGCTTTCTAAATCAAGTGATATTTACATATAGCACAAATTAGCATATTAGCACACAAAACAGTTCTCCAAATGAAAGATTTGCTGCCTGGTTTAATCTGCTAAGTGGTTGTAAAATAAATGTTACCTTTAACATTATAAAAAAACAACAACAACAAAAAGACACAATCGCTTGCATTAACCTACCATATGTTTATGCAAACTGGAGATAATTGACATCTATTTAAGGGATCATAAGGATTATAAAAGATTATACCGACACTCTATTAAACTATAATTATCACCTTCCATTAATAATAACATGAATTTACATAAGTATATTTCTCTGCTAATTACCTATAATTGAGATAATAATCCATGGGATAAATGGATTTTTGTTGTTGTTAAATCCCATACAGCTCCTCAATACGTACATTTTAATTTTATAGTGTAAGTTCATTGGCTGGTTTATGTACTAACTACAGTAAGAACAGAGTTTTTATTAAGTGGCAGCCACTGCTTCTGGGTGGAGGCAAGCAGGAAGCAGAGCTGGGGATCCCAGCACTTGGGAAGGCCCATCTGTTCAAACAGAGGAGTGAGAGGGCCAGTGGCTCTTAAGGAAAAGGCACGTGGATGCATTCACACACTCGTGGTTATTCTAACCTAAAGAAAGGTGAGCTCACCAGCCTCAACTGCCTTTGGAAACCATGGTTGAATTATAAGCATTTCCTTTCACTTAGATGCTCAAGGTACTGATGTCAGCAATGTTATCCACTTGAAGGAATCAGTTTTTAAGTAATTTCACCAGCAGCTGCAGTCGTGTTTTTTTAAGTCCTGCTTTCCTCAGAGGAATCTAGCCATTCACTGGCCAAGATAAAATAATTCAATAAATAAAGATTTACAGTGTGAAGGTGACAAGAATTGATGATTTAGCAACTTCTCACTTCTCTCCAAACAATTATGATTCAAACAGTGAATTCATATGGTCTCTCAATAGCAGAAGGAAAACCTGGGATGATCATAATGGATTATACAAAACATTGAGGAAATGGATAATGACGAATTTCTTAGAATTGGCTGAGAGGAGAACAGTGGCTGAATAAAGGCCAATTTGCGGTATTTTCAATAATTTGAGGCAGCATGCCAGGTTTTTGTGGCTAGAGAATACAGAGTGTCAGTAGGACATTAGTCTAGAGGGACTACTGTCAGGGGATTTAGATACAGTCCTGAGGATAGATGATGGCAGAAAGGTTTCCGTCATCTCTGTGGAGTGCTATCATTTAGTGAGGATGGTGCTGTGCTAGATGGGTTATTACTAATCCTCAGAACAGTCCTTATATTGAGATTATTGTAGATGAAGAAACGGGCCTCGAGAGGATAAATTCCATGCCCAAGGTCTCATATCCAGGATATGGAGAAGCCAAGATTTGGCCACAACCAATCTGTTCAAAACCTGTGAGTGCTTCCTCTGTAATGCACAGTATCTTTACGGCAGTTCTGCTTAAAGCTCAACCCATTTCTGTACTTACTGATGTGTATGGACTGAGCATTTGTAATTTTTTTACTGTACCCTAGGTATTCAATCCTATATTTCTAAAAGCATCCTGACCTCCCTTTATTTGTATATAATCTTAGAGGGAGATATGGTTCCTTCTACTCTTTGTCCTTGCATGGATGGAGGAAGATGTCACATTAGGTACATACTTGGAATTGAAAAAATGAATGCTTCCTTGTAGGACTTAGACCCATGAGAGAGTGGTGCTAGCAATAATCAGGGGCTCATTGTCTACAGTGGGATTCAGATCAGACGGTTCTCACAGGTTTGCCTTTGCTGCCCTAGCCTCTAGGGATCTCTTGATTCCTGACTGTTACCCAATATTAATTTCCCAGCCTCCCTTTGATTCCACTGAGTGTATAACCTTCCAGTACATTCTTGTTGTGTGTAGGCTGGTCAGAGTCAGTTTATTATTATGATATGAGAACTTCCTAACCTCCCTGTCCAAAGCAAAAGGCAACAATAAAATGAAAAAAGGAAAAAAAATCTCAAAAATCAAGGTACCCTTTTTGTAAGCATAGTCACCTGTAAATTGCTTTATATAAAATTCCTCAGTAGATGAGAAATGACAGCAATTGAATTCAGAAACTATAAATATTAGCCTTACTGAGTCCACCCCTCAGAGTGAGAGCCAAAACCACTCAAGGGGAACTTTCTGAATGAACAGAATAAGCACATCAATATTGCTCCTTTTTAAGTTTTAGATTTTCGAAACAAATCTCTAAAACTCAATTTGATGTTTGATATTTAATATTCAATTATCCTACTTTAGAATTTTTCTCTTATGTCTATTCCCACCCAATATTTTTCACAAATAACTTGGTTAAAAAAATAAAAATCTAGGCCTTTTAAATAAAAACGTATGATTGAATATGCCTCTAATGTGCATATGGTACTGTACTAAAACACTGGAGTCTGGGTAATGAATGAATTTTAATGCATCATCCAGGGTGGAATTCAAGGTAAACCTGGAAAAACAGCTTATTTCATAACCTTATTTATACATTATTTTTGACCTCTGATTTTTATGGTTTTTGAAGTGATTAAAGTACATGACTTCATTCAAAACAGCATCACAACTCTCAGAGAAAGAGCTGTTGGATTGTTTTAGAATTTCTGGAGGGAAAAATTAAAATGCCTTCTGCCAGAATAAAACCTTAAAATGTGGGTAAAACCTCCACTTTCTGGGCATGAGAGGATGGTTGGAATTAACTCTTTTATTACTGGTTTTAAATTTTAACTATTTTCTGGTGAAATCATCCTAAAATTGTGGTGTACATTTCTCTAGTTTCCTAGGCAGACCTACCTAAAAGTATCTTTTTCTACATTTAGCTGCAGAAAGCTGCATCAGGAGGCTGTAATTTCATGATAGCTCTAGTTGATCTTTAAGGACTAAAGGACCTTAATCAGATCTCAGCTTTCTGCAATGAATCCTTCTATGTCCCTTTTAGCTTCTTCTAAAAATAATGATAGTGGATAAGAGGGAATAAGTGTGCAAGCCCTTGGAGTCAAATTGGCTGGGTTAAAATCAGGCTTATTATTGACTAGCCATGTGATCTTTGCCCTGTTAGTTGATTTCTGTCTCAGTTTTCTTACCTGTAAATGGGGGATCACAGTCCATCTCACAAGATCATTCATTCACTAGTTATTAAGCACATATTGTAAGCTATTTAATATTAAATAATGGGAATACAGAGGTGAGAAAAAAGAGGCAAAAACCTTTAAAATATTTAACTTCATGGAGCTCACATTCTACTACATAATAGCTAACACCTACTCAATACTTACAGAGTCCCAGGCACAGTTCTAAATAAGAAGTGTATATATATCACTTAATATTGACAACTACTTCATGGGGCAGACACAATTGATATTTTTTATTACTTTAGGCACAGAGTCATTAAGTAACTTGCTCAAGATCACACAGATTGAAAGAATAAATGTTAAGGGCTCAGAGAACTACCTGTCATATAGGAAGCACTAAGATAGATAGATCGATAGATAGATTTGATAGTCAGATAAATATTAGATCTTATATATTGTTTACATATACATACATATTTTTTCTTTATCACAAATGTAATGTTTAAATAATACAGAAATACACGAAGTAAATATAAAACTCCTTGTAATGGTCTCCCATACATACTGTTAAGAGTTTGGCTTATAAATTATTTGATGGACTTTCCTTCCTAGGGCATATGTGAAATTAAGTCCTAGAATGTAAGAAGACAAAAGTTTTGTTTACAATCAGTATTCACCTCAGAAACATCAAGTGATTTCTAATATCAAAGAAAATCACCAACAAGTAAGAAGTAAATTGCAAAAGGGGCAGTATAAGGAATGTTTAAGCAATTCCATAACTGGCATTTTTTTTCATTCACCTTCCCATAAGGGCAATAATATGAAATATCTATGTTCTCTGTAGTATAGAAAAGAAAGGTCTATTTTTTCCTATTTGGATTGACTGCCAATAAATTGCGAACTTTTAAATATAAGTAGTTATTTAGTGTAACAACATACTTCAGGGCATATGCTCATTTTTATGTATGAGGAGTCACAATCTTAACTCTCTTGGAAGCAAGAGAAGAATTATTCTCTGTAGCTTTTTACACATTTTAAACCAAAATTGCTTGAGAACCTAGCTCTAATTTTTATTTTCTTTCATTTTGATTCAGTCCAACTGAAAGGCTCTAAATCTGATTTTATAGAAACTAATGTTATGCTGTTGTAATTACCAAGAAAATAGTCTTGGTAACATGATTAACTAATATAATTTTCCCATCTTTCAAACATTAATGGTATATCTCTATGTTTTAAGTAAGTAAATACTTACTGAAAAAACATAAACAAAACAAAACAAAATGTGGTTTTTTGAAGTGAGATAATACTTAATAGGTGCCAGATGGACCCACCCAGAGCTGTGTACAAATGTGATCTATTATATTCCACATGTTACATAGTCAAAGAAAGGGTATAATCTTGGGAAAAATAGGGCATTTGTGTGTGTGTGTGTGTGTGTGTGTGTGTGTGTGCGCGCATGCGTGTGTGTAGGTGTGTGTAGCAAGGGATATGCAAAGCAATTGGGGCAAGGAGGAAACTTAAAAACTTTTGTCAGTATTATTTTAGTCTACAAAATGGGGAGACATGCTTTTCACGAAGATGGCGCCGAAAGCGAAGAAGGAAGCCCCTACCCCTCCGAAAACCGAAGCCAAAGCAAAGGCTTTGAAGGCAAAGAAAGCAGTCCTGAAAGGACAAAAAAGAGAAGATCCACACGTCACCCACCTCTGAAGGCCCAAGATGCTGCAGCTCGGAAGACAGCCTAAATATCCTCGGAAGAGCGCCCCCAGGAGAAACAAGCTTGACCACTATGCCATCATCAAGTTCCCCCTAACTACCGAGTCAGCCATGAAGAAAATAGAAGACAACACACACTTGTGTTCATTGTGGATGTCAAGGACAACAAGCACCAGATCAAACAGGCTGTGAAGAAGCTCTATGACATTGACGTGGTCAAGGTCAACACCCTGATCAGGCCTGATAGAGAGAAGAAGGCATTTGTTTGGTTGCTCCTGACTGATGCTTTGGATGTTGCCAACAAAATTGGAATCATCTAAACTGAGTCCAGCTGGCTAATTCTAATTTTTTTTTGCTGTACATGTTTCTTTATGTTGATTTCTGGTTGTGCTGGGGGGAGTCCATACTGTGGTATATACTCATACACAATAAATAATGGGGTTTAAGCAAGAAAAAAAGTGGGGAGACATAAGACTCGTTAGTAAAATTAAGAAATGGCCAAAAAAGATTGCTGTGAATAAATTTGCATTGAAGATAAGCATAAGCAAAGATAAATTGGAGAAAATGATGCCTCTCCTATTCCGATATCCTTTTCATCAGCAATATTGAGAGGTAGAACAATGATAACCTAATCATATCTATTAGGAAGCTCTTTAAAAAATGAAATGAGGAAAACTATTTGAAGTGTGGCTTAATATCCACATTATTAATGATGTACCTCACCCTGGATGCATCTTGTGCCTTGAGATATTAGCAATATATGTGATGTATAATGTGTAGATATAACAACACTCACATACCCATGCACTAGGAGGCCTTCTTGACATTTTTTTCCCCAAACATTAAAAAACATTTGGAGAACACTGGTCCAGTGAAGATAATAACCATCTTCTTTCTTTATCGAAGGGTGAATTTATTAGAGGGAAGGTATTATATATACCAGAGCTTGCAAACACACCTTATTTGAGCCAAATCTTGTTCGCAGAAATGTTTTATGCCACTTACATGGTGTTATTTTTTACACTTATTTGCTTACTTTTGGAACTCATGAAATTTTACATTTTAAGTACAGATCTCTCTCTCTCTCTCGCTCTCTCTCTCTCTCTCTCTCTCTCTCTCTCTCTCTCTCTCGCTCTCTCTCAAAGCTCTGCCAATAATGTGCTTGCTTTTCTGCATGGGAACTATGCTACCTCTTTAGTCAGAAAATATTCTTTCAGATTCCCTACAGTTTACTTCCTATAGTTGTATACTCCACTCCATTCATTAATGTCCCTGTATGCATTTGAGCCTGTGAACTTTGGTATAAAGGCTAGCTGTGGTATAGACAGCTAGCTTGTCCCACAAGGATTCAAACTACCCCCACATTAGGGAGTATAGAGTGAGTACTGGGAAGCAACTGATGAACCAGGAACATTTCTTTATTCCTCTCTCATCTAGTAGGGCATTGTGACTAGTTTTATCAATGGAATATGAATGGAAGTGACATATGTCCCAAAGAACTTTTTTCTCCCCAACACTTGCTGACTGAAAAGAAGACCCTAGCAGAGGGCAGTCACATCAGCTGGTACAAGTCTGGTATCTGAGTTACCATGTAGAAGGCTTTTTGCAAACCAGGAGCACACTTCTGCTTTGATAAGCCAGAAAATTTGTGGGTTTATTTGTTGCAGCAGTTTATTTGTTTCAGTATAATTATTAACACACACTAATATTCATGAAATACTTATATCCTGATTAATTTAGAGAGCACTGTCATGTTTACTGATAAATGCCATGAAGAAATGATTAAACTGAAATGAAGCCTGCAGATGCAATTTGTCCACATATTAAAAAAAAGCTAGATTTGGAAAAAAAAAGTTTACTCAGTCACTTTTTCATTATTTAAAGAAATGAAACTAAATGATGTCAATGGGGTGCGTTTAAATAATTAGCAAAGCAACAGATTAAATGTGTCCTTCTCTGTCAAATCAAAGATTGAAAAATACAATGAACTTAAGATCAGGTGTTAAGTTTTGAAACTCTTAATAACTTTTTTAATTAGGGTATCAAAATCATTTCATCTTCTCTTGTCAGACTTTTACCCTCTTTATTTTTAGCATCAGATATGCTGCACCTTAACAAATATGGAAGAGAAAGAAAACCTGTTCTTTCTAGACTAAATACATTGAAAACATCTATTTGCCAGGGATAGGACTTAAGAAAAACCCTATGCAGCACTGTTGTCAAACATACTTTATTCCAAAATAATGTGAGGTGAAATTTAAGAAAGAAGAAGAAAAAAAAAAAAAGCTCCCCTGATGGGTCAACTTGAGAGGGAAATAAATAGGTTAGAATGAGCTGTCCCAGCACATGTGCTGTGTCTTGGGCAGGAGAAATAGCCTTGATCTCATGTAGGGGAGGTTTGTCTATGAATTGTTTTGAATCTGGCCTGTAGTGCATGCACATGTGTGTACATGTATGTATGTGTGTCTTGGGTGTGAGCAAATGAAGTCAATGTGTGGCTCTAGAGGCCAGAATAGAGTTGGTTAGTCCTGGAAACTGAACAAACCAAAGAGCAAAGGCAGATGAGCAGGAGAGAGGAATTAGAGTTGGGCATTAAGCAGGAGTTCTGGAGGCGTCTTGCTGCTGATGTGTTCACCTCGCCATACAGTTGTTTATGGGGAGAGAATCATTCATATTTTGAGGCAGCACTTAACCTACATGTGGGAGCTATAGAGCTTTCATCTCCAAGATCAGATGCACAGGGGGACAAATCAGCACTGAACACCTTTAACTTTGTTCACTGTTCCTCCGGACTGCTGAGTTTAGTTGCTTCCTTTAAGCACCAAGGATTTACCAGCCCCGACAAGAACAGGGTGATTGCTTGGTCCAGTGCACTCCAGATCCCAACAAGGAAAACACGTGCAGGAGCGCTGCATTAATAGAAAGCCACAGATTGAGACAAAAAGTATCTTTAACCCAATAATATATAAATTGCCCGTTTTTTGTGTTTCTGAGCATAAAATTAGAATTAAAAAAATTGCAAAATCTGTAACACTTGGAGTAGTTCCACAAATTGGAGTGGATTTCCTGCTAATCTCTGATACTCCTTGTACTCAGAAAAGTCCATATTTCTATATACAAATCTATGTTGGTGTAGAAGATTAACTAAATGACATCAGTATTTTTCTGGCAACATACAAATTTAATGAATTTAAAGGGATTTTTTTTTTTTGAGTTTAGAGTTTCCAAAACTTCACTACTTTCAATTTGTTTCTTCATTTGTTCTATTCACTAATTTAACAGATACCAGGGATGCCAAAAAAATGTGCACACGTGACTTGTATTCATCTTTTGTTATTGGTACATATTGAGTATTACAATTTTAATACAGTTTTTTCCTTTCTTAAAATGTGTATACATTTTTTTGCACTCTCTGTATTTGTTGAGCACATACACTACTCCAGGTACTGGGGGGTTTCAAGATGAGCAAGATATAGTATCTAGCCTCTAAGAACCTATAGGACTAAATCACCTGAGACCTGTAAGTTAGGTTATACAAGTGAAGGAAAAAAAAACATTGGCTTAACCAGGGTATTACTTGGATTTTTCATGTGGGTAATATTTCTTAAAATGTTTCCAATCTGGATAATATTTCTTAAAATGTTTTCTTTTTTTATGTTATTTTTTAAAATTTTATTGTTAGTTTCAGGTGTACAGAACAATGCAATAGTTATCCTTTCACCCTCACACAGTAACAACCCCCCTCCCCCATCTACTGCCCTCCCACCCCCGATATCATGCTTATCTGTTACAATTCCATTGACTCCATTCCCACACTCTACTCCATGTCCCGTGACTATATGTATATATAATTATAGTTGACATACATTATTATTCAACATCAGCTTCAGATATACGGTGCGGTGGTCAGGCCTCTACACCAACTATGAAGTGGTATCCTTAAAAAGACATGAGTCCATCTGGCCCCCTAAAAAATATTTACAACATTATTGATTATATTCCCCAGACTGTCTTTTCTATCCCTGAGGCCATATTGTACTTACCAGTTTGTATTGTCTCGTCCCTTCCCCTTCTCCTTCATTTAAAATGTTTTCTTTAAACTAGCATCCTGAGATCCTGAGTTTATTTCTCTGTCCCTCACTCTCTCATTCTTTTTTGTTTTGTTTTGGGTTTTTGTTTGTTTGTTTGTTAAATAATCATTTAAGCAGATAAGATCTTGAAAAGTATATGGGTTAGCTTCATTTGTTTGCATTGCAAACATTTAAAAATATTTTCACGTATAATTAATGTTAGAGAAGTGGTACCCTGTGGCAAGGGCTGTAGGAACACTGGAGTGGAAAGATTGTCAAATATATTCCCTAAATAAAGTTTAAATGTGATTGCTCTAAAGGCAATTCCTTGCTAATAAGTCATGAGTCATTGATAAAGCACCTGAAACTCTATCTTATGACTCCAAAAATCAATAGCTTGTTAGTCACATGATTCCAGAACAGTCTGTAAGTGATGTGAATAATCCTTTCATATGACCACATAGGAATATCACGTAATTTATTCAACATTTCTTCAACATTGCCTGAGGAAGGATTCTACTAAAAATCTCTTTGTTTTCGCAGAAATTTGAATGTAATGTTGGAAAGTAATATATAGCAATCATGGCTACTAATGTACTTTAGGAGTAAGGGCAAGAAGGAGAAGTTTTATATATATAAAGGAAACAAAATATATTTAACACCCGTCACAGTAATAAGTCTAGGTAGTTTGAAGGAGAATGTATTTGTGTACATCTTAATAAATAATCAGAATCAACACTTTAAAAATAGGTTATATTTGCATTAAAATAAAATTAGATGTGTCAGTGCATATAAAAGTATGTCACAGTAATTTATATGAAAAGAAACAGCATATTGTCAGAATATTAATCATTTGACACCAAATTTTTAAACACATTTGTGCCGTCTAATTGGATTTTATTTCTGTAATGTCGTATAATGAAGATGAGAAATAAATGATTGGTTTTACATATTCATTCTAGTAATATAAATTTCCCTTAAGAGAACTTTTACAAAGCTCTGTCACAAAGTGGGCAGAGAGACAAGAAGTTAGATCAACAGACTTAATAGAAGGAAGAGAGCAATAAAGCATTGTGGTCAAGGGTTAGGCTTTGGAGTTACATTGCCTAGATTCAAATTCCAGTTCTGTCACTTTCTAGCTGTGAAACTTTGAACAAAAAATTTACCCTCTTGGTGCCTCAGTTTCCTTATCTGCGCTCCACAGCACATCAGGTCCTTAAATAGCATTTGTTCAGTGTCATTTCATTATAATGTTGAGGATATGACATAGGAACTTAATTCTTGTTTATATCAATTAGCCTATGGTAAAATTGGTTTTGTTATATGTCATTTTGCTTAAAGTTGTAGAACCTATCAACCACATTAAGTGAGAGCTTACCATACTACATGGGTCTGTTGTAAGACAAAATGAGTTTACAACTCCTACTGTTACTGCAACTACTACCACTGTCACTTGTGCCATCACCACTGCAGCTATGGCTACAGGATAACCAAGAAAGAGTTGAATTTTGTAGAAATCAGCTAAGGCATAAATTGTCACACGGAGGCCATGTTTCTAAAGCAATAAAGTACAGCACCTAAGGCAGTTAAAGATTCAGGAATAATGAAGATATGTTAGAGTGGTCAGCTATATCAGAGGCTATTATTTAGATGCTCTCAATTAAAGTCTCTAAGGCTGCTCTAGAACCAGTTATGATTTAATTGCGGTTGGAGGATAAGTGGTTAACTATGATTGGGGAAGAGTAGAAGTATTGAGGTCACTAGGAGGCCTGTATCCAATTCTTATCAAACGATATTATTTACTGTAAGAACTTAGTTTTCCCATATTTAAGATTAGGGTGTTGTAGAGGACTCTAAAGTCTGAGTTTTAGTATTCAGAGTTCTTAGGAAGTATATGAGTTGCTCAAGTCTATATCATTTGTGAATGATAGACTTAAACTAAGTATAGAAAAAAGAAAAATGTTATAAATGTATTGAAACAATATTAACCTTAATTCACTTTCACATGAGGATGTCTAAAAAACTAATTAAAAACGAAGTTAAAATCACAAACCTCTGATAGTCATGAAATGATCAAGAGTCCAACAATTTGGCTTTAATTCTTAGACAGCGTATTGATTTGAAGTTGGGGCACTGGACCCAGAAGATTGCCCCAACTTGAAAGAAAAACACAAAATAGAGGACTGTTTCTGCTGGGTTCAGTAAATATATATAAAAAAGAAAAACAAGCACAATTTCTTGAGGTTTCTACCTCTATGTGACTAGCCCTCTAGGATATAATAAGAGCCCACAGAAAGTTTTAGCACAACCTCACCATTAAGAAGAGGTATGCATATGGATGGAAATTAGCTTGACATATTCCCAGGGAATTTAGGGTTGACAGAGATAAATCTGGAATTTAGACAAACTGAAGAAGGCTTCGTTTCAGGCATAACAGTCTTGCTCAAACCTCAACAACTGAAAAATGATTAGGTGAAATATAAATACCTTTTGGGTAGATTTTATTATTGTTTTCAATTGGTGCTGCCTCTCCCTGTGAGAAGGTGATATTTTCCCCACTGTTGGCATAAGATTTGGCTGTGTGTCTTAATTTAGTCAATGAAATGTGAGTAAAGAGATGTGTGCCACTTTAGATCCAAAGATTGAAAAGCTCTCACATGGTTCCACCACTGTTTTTTCCCTCTTCTGAGAGAATGGCATAGCCTTGATAGAGATTGCTCCTATGGTGGGGGACCCAAAATGGAGCAAAGTCAAAACTGACCAGTAATGTACTTGTAAATAGACATGAACAAAGTATAAACTTTTTTGTCAAAAGTCATTGAAATTTTGAGATTGTTTGTTATTATAGCAGAAGCTAGTAAAGACTGGTTAATACATTTCTTTCTCCAGTAAAGGTACTTTTAGTTGTTTACATTTGTATATATTGCTCTTGGTAAGAAAAATAAATAAATAAAAATGAAAGTGGAAAATGTCTCTGTTGATTTGAATTCACTATTAAGTTTTGCCAAATGTGTTCTCTTAATAGAAAAAAAAAGTGGCCTAATAGAATAAAAAATAATACATTTTTTCACCATAGCCAAGAGGTTAATTACATAGAAGTAATAGTTTGTTTTGGCATAGTATGGTTTTAGAAATGGGAAAATAATTTCATTTCTTTCTGAGGAAAAATGAAGCTTTCATTTTAAAGTTAAAATACTTTAAATGCATTGGCACCCATAATGATGCTTAGAATGAATTGACATGATTTCTGTTCCATCTGGAATGGCTGTTCCATCATTTTTTGAGGAGGCAGATTGGCATTGTGCATGATCATTGAACACAAAGGGAAAACATTTTCAGTATGTTCAGTGACAGCTGTAAATGGAATGGCTCAGCAAAAGCAAATTCAATTTACTTTCTTTGGAAGTACAAATACTATGAATAACCACAAAGTCTACAATTACGGCTGGCTAATCTATGATTCTGAGTTACACTTCCCACATAGCATCTTCTTTGAATCTCAGGCATTATTCTAGAGAGACAATTCCAAGGGTAATGGATTAGTTCTAAACAAGAAAAGTAACAAAAATCTTTAGAAAAAAATAAGAGAAATTCAGGACTGGAAAAAAATAAGTGGGCAAAGAATTTGCTGTCATGGGTGCCTTTGAAGATAATTATATACCTTCCTGGTCCCCATCAATGGCACCCACTTATGCTATTTTGAGAGGAAGATAAAAAGAAGCAGTGGGCTGTTGTGTCTATAGATTTAACCTTAGAGTTTGACATCTTGGGCTGTTCAGAATTTTTCATGGAGGCAGTGAAACCTACTGTTTACTGAGTCAGGAAGAATAAAACTGTGAGCAACCTGTTTTACTGCTAACACTTCCTCCAATCCCAGGACAACAAAGTTATATTAGTCAGGTTAGACTTACGCTGTAGTAAACAGTTCACAAATCTCTTTTTATTATTCATGCTACTATCCTATGCAGGTAGGCTCGTCACTCAGGGACCCAGATTGTTGAAGATTCTATCATCTATTTTAGAGCTATACTATTTGGAATACGTGGTCCCCACGTTTCTCAGCACAGCAACAGTAAAAAAAAAAAAAAAAAAGCTCGAGAGTCTTTCACCAGCAATTAAAATGCTTTAGTCCAGAATAGATGCATACCTCAAACTACTGGCCAGAACTAGTTGCATGGCCTTGCCTAATTTCTGAGAGGTAGGGATATAAAATCATCCTCCCATTTACCCAGCAGAACATGAGAACTAGTTATGAATGAGCTGAATCAGAAGTGCTCAATCATAGAAGTGAACAGAATCCAACCTTATAAAAAAAACCTACCGGAAACCCTAGGATGAAAGACACAATCACTAGACATATGTAAAGAAAAATTATACCATTGTAAGTAGGATTTGAGAAAATCAAATGAGACAGGATAGACTTTTTCCTTTGGAGAATTGTGTTTACACCTGTGTCTCAGAAATTTGTCATCCATGCATTGTTTCAAAACTGTTTTGGTCATAATATATTTTAAATGATGTTTTGAACTGGGAAACAGATTAAGGTCTTTTCAAAAATAGCAGCCTATAACTATAGCCAAGCTTTTTAAACTAGAAGAAATTGTAATAATAATAACAACAACAACAACAACAACAACAATAATAATAATAATAATTATAAAAGGAACATTTTTCCAATATATAGATTTTGGCAGCAGCAGGGAAAGAATAAGGAATAAACTGGTGCCAAAGAAATAGTTACTGAATAAAAGACAGTCATGGGGGTTGAGAGAGATTAGTTATATCATGCTGAGTGATTTGTTTTTCTCTTTCTGTTATGAAACTATACAAGAACAGAGAACCATCTGTAAAAATCTCAATATTCTGTTTGACCAAGAATGCTAGTATTATATGCTACTTATAATAGGGAAATTGCTGCAGAATGAGTTATACTTTCTGATAAAGATCATGGACCTGAGCATCAATACAATTTAAAACCTCCTTCTGGGAGTTTAAGGTAGAACCTTGGCAGTGGAACCAGTGCTGTAAATGAAGCAGGAATCATGTCTTGTTTTATGCACCACTGTATTTTTAGAGAGTAGCATAATCCCTAACATATAGTTGACAGTAAAAATTTGATGAATAAATGAATGTTGATGGAATGAGTATATCTGGAAAAAAAATTTGTAACATGTAAAATACTCTGTAGACATAAGCTAACACAGGCTTAAAATGAGAAATGTAGTTTTAAAAGGGAAAATGAGTTAAAGTAAATGTTAGTCAACTTCTCTTTGACATTGATCGGCTACACAAGGTCATGAGAGATATGTCTATTAGGTAATTAAATGGAGGGCTGTTCCCCCTCTCTTTCTGAGAACCATGAGATAGCAAATGTTAGCACTGAAGTAAGAATGACCCACTATTCATTTAGATGCCTGACTTTTCACAGAACGTGGTTACGTCTGTCTTGAGAGAGCTATAATTAAACCACACATTATAAGAGTAATTAAATATAATGACCACTATGATACTATGCTTGGTACTTCTTTGGTTTAACTCTCATAATTTCTTGCCACTTGTCAATTTTAACTCTTTTCAAACACTTCTGACTAATATTTCTGTTACCTTGATGAGAGAAAAAATAGAAAAAAAAATGGTGCTGTCTTGTGTAGATTCCCATTTCATTCAAGGCCCTTTAAAAAATCATTTCTTCTACTTCTACCTGATTCAAAATTTCCCTCTATACTTGTCTTACAAGATTTTTTCTTCTTGTCTTCATTCCCTTTCCCACATTCTGTCAATTCTTCTGCTTCTTAAATCAGCCTCAGAGTTGTATCTCAAAGTCTTTTTCTGCTTCATTTTAGGTTTCATGATTCTGTACACAGTGAGACAGAGAATTTCTTAACATAATAGAGAAGTACCTTCAGGGTTTAAATTTAACCTACTTTTCCAGACTTACACTTCTTTTCTCTCAACATTCACTCTTCCAGACCTCCCCCTTCCCAAATATGCCCTTAGTTACACATGGCATTTTGACTGTTTCCCAAATACATTATGCATTTGCACTTTTATTCTGCATCAATTAGAATGTTTCAGAAAACATGATTTAAGTGGCTTAGATAAATAATATTTATTATTTCACATAAAGAAGCCCAAAGAGAATGATTCTAATGTTAGTTCATTCAGTGGCATGATGGAGTCATCAGAAATCTTGGTTCATTCCTTTTTCCTCTCTATAATCTTCAGCACATTGCTTTTGTTCTCTTTATGGTCGCAAGTTGGCTGAGCCAGCTCCACAATCGTATTTTCAAACAAAAGGGTCTGCAGGCAGCAAAAAGGAGTTTTCTGTCTTGTATAGTTTTCTAAAGGATTGAGAAAACTTTCTTGGAGGTCTTCAGGCATCGCCTTCTGTCCCACTGGCTAGAATTGCATGTCATGACCTTGCTGATGTCTTAGTGAGAGGAAGATTGGCTTAAACCAGTCTTAATTCACCTACAGAATTTGGCGAGAGACCATACCTCCTTCAAACGACTTAACGGAGAAGGTTGAACAAAATTGGGGGTTTCTTGTTAAGTAAGAAGTTGGGAAGTAGATGTTGAGTGGGAAACTGTGTCTTTCATAAACACAACCTTACTTTTCTACTTGCAATGTTCTCTACCTGTCCCCTTCCCATTTAGGTAAAATTACAACTCAACCACCAAGACTCTCTTCAAATTTCATGTCCTCTGTGAAGCTTTATTCAAGCCCCTGTAGAAAGAGTTAGTTGCTTCTTTCTTTATTTCCCAAACCATTTGTTCATGCTTTTATTAAAACACATTGCAAATTGTATTGCATATATCTGTTTCTTTCATTAGGTGGAAGATACTGGAAATCAAGGTCTTATTGGACACTGAATTCCTAGGATTCAACCTTTTTCCTTACTCAGAGTAGATATTGAATAAATGTTTGAAAGGTTGAATGATAAAATCAAATTATATCCAGATATCTCAGATAATGTGTTTTTTATGATTTATATAATCTAACTTATAACAAGTACTATTATTCTAAGAATGGCTGTTCCCTTATAATTTATAGCTGAGCTGGAAATAATGGATTTCCTATCCTTTGAAAACTTCTTTGGATGCTTTAAATAGACCTTTAGAAGCCAATCTCACCTGGACATTTAATTTCAAACTGTATATATCTGATGTTGTCATAGGCTTTTAGGATAGAAAATAACACAGGTATAGACCCTACTCTCAGGGAGTCCAAAAATCTAGTGGAGGAGGTAAGCTTTTTAAATAAGTAATGAAAATGCAGTATGTATTTGGAGAAATACATCCCAACAGAAAGCAGGAACTCCAAAGAGGAAAATAATGAGAGAGGTTACCCTTTTGGATAATGCCTATCTATAGTGGAAGTGATGCCTAACTTTGGTCTGGGAAGAAATTAAGGACTTTTCCATGTGAACCATGGAGCAAAGGAATGCCAGGATGAGGCAGGAGAGTTCACAAAGGCACAGAAGCATATGATCATATGCATAATTAGAAAGTGCAAGTAGTTCTACAATCTTGGAAAACATATTTTGAGAAGAACAATACCAAAGGAGGTAACTTTAGAGGGAAATAAAGGGTTGGATTGTGAAAGGTGTTATGGGAAGAATCTAGAACTATTCTGATGCCTTTTCTGGGAGCTGGCTAGTTTAATTTGCATTGCCGCCAGGGGAACACTCTTAACTAACAAATGCACTGTGAGTTCTCATTGGACGGATGGTGGTAAAGTCTTTTATTGGCAAATTAGAGAACCTCAGCAGACTAAACTGATATAAAATGATCAACTTTCTCTTTTACTTTTAAAATAATAGGAAATTTGAAATGGATCCTCTCCCCCTGAGCATTTTTCATCCTTTTATTGTCACCTGGGGATGTTGATCCTTTTGGACTGCTGCCTGCAGCCTTGGCTTTGCACCCTAAGTGGATATGTGGTGAAGGCAGTATTCCTTCATAGAGAGAGACTGCTGATTACATTTCCATTAAAAGACCAGAACTACATCTGTCTGCTAATTTTCCTGCCAATAAGAGTTAGATTTTTACAATGGCCAGTTAACTGTGGAGAAGAACCACTTTTCTCATCAGAGTGCAAAAAGAATATGACATTTAAAATTATAGCCTTTATTAACAAATATCCTAAATAGAATTTCTAAAGTATCATATTTCTAAAGTATTCTTTATGTATCATTTTTTTTTTAATCGTGTGCCTTTATTTGTGGCAAGTTATACTATTGTTTATCCTTTCAATTCTGTTTCCCCACTGCAGGCATAAAAATGAAAAAACTGGAGGTAGAGAGTATAATTACAGTTATTTATTCATACAACATTTGTTATGTTCCAGGCATTATGATAGGTGTCATGGCTTTTAAAAAAAATGGACTGACTGTTGCCCTCAAAAAGCTTACAATCCAAGCCTTCCCACCTTGAGTGTAAAATATTTTGATAGTAAATGCAAAAAAAAAAAAATCCTGATGGAGGAAACAAATCTATCGCAGTACTATGGTTAGCAAGAGAAACCATAAGTAAAATTCTAGTATCAAGATTACCATTAGTGTAGATTTAATTATAATATAATAGAGTCTCTGTAACAACACTTTTTACAATTTCATGTATCTTTTTTATTTTTCTGATTATCTATTTTTATGGACTGTTTGTTTTCCTCTCAAAATTCTTTTTTTTAAAATTATTATTAGTTGCCCCAAAATTCTGATGTTGAAACTTTAACTTCCAATGTGATGGTATTTAGACATCAGGACTTTGGGAGGTAATTAGGGTCAAATGAGGTGGTGAGGGCGGGGTCTGAATGATAGTATTAGTGTACTTGTAAGAAGAGACACCAGAGAGCTTACCTCCCACCCCTGCTTTCTTGCTATCTCACTGTTTCCAAGTGCATGTACAGAGGAAAGGTCATGTGAACACATAGTAAGTAGGCAGCTGCCTGCAAGCCAAGAAGAGAGCTCTCACCAGAATGTGACCATGTTGGCACCTTGATCTCAGACTTTCAACCTCCAGAACTGTGATAAAATAAATTTTTATTGCTTAAACCACCTAGTCTATGGCATTTTATTATGGCAGCCTGATCTCATTAATATACCCATCCTATGGTAACCCCCATACCTGGCACTTTTATGTCTACTATTAAATGACATCACTTCATGGCATAGATTCATTCTTTGTTCCCATATATGACAAAATACGCTACTTAGATATTTGTATTCTAACTTCCCAAACCTCTCCTGTTTTTTTTTTTCATTTCAAAGTTAGTAATAATTGCACAAACTAAGTTGTGCTTGTTTCTAAGCATTCTATATACTTGACAATAGTATGTCATTTATAAAATGATTTAAGGGGCCATAGAAGCTGGAGAATATTTTTTTTCTGAGATCCAAGTATCATCTTCTTTACTATTTAATTTTGTAATGACAAGGGAAGCAATATAACTTGTCTGACTCAATATGATTGCACATTCATCATATGATTATTGAGATTCTTCGGCTCTGTTTTTATTTACTGTGGAAATTAGGTGATGATATGATTCAGTGGCAGGTGGAACTGTCAGGTACATGATTTAGGAAGTCATGTGAGTATTCTGCTGCTTTTGATTGGTTTACTTCTTTGGTCAGTTCTGGTGCAGCTTTTCAAATATGGGGGAGATTTAAATTTGGTAGTATTTTCCTTTTCCAGTATGTTTTGAACTTGCATATTTCCTTTTTTCTTTCTCTTTTTTTTAAAAAATTGAATCCAGGAAGGGGAACAGGCAAATTGCTGTCCTTCTGTTCTTCAGTCTAGTTGTGGAGGATGTCGCTTCACTGGCCCATGTTGGTATTATCATTGTGCTCTTGCCGGCTGAGGCAGACTCATTGCTGGCCATTGGACAGCCACTCATGGCAGCTCATGGCAGCTCACGCTGCTGTGGGCCACTCATGCTGGCTGCTGGCTATTCATGATAGCTTACGGCAGCCCACTGCAGCCCCACTGCAGACTACGCCGTCGCCTTGGACTCACAGCAGCCCAGCTCCAGGTTGATCTGTTGTTCACCATCTTAGCTGTAGAGGGCAGTGTCACTGGCCCATGTGGGATCTGAAACAGCAGACCTGCTGCTCAGAGCTCGCACTCCCAAGCCAACTCTTAACCAACGAGCCACTCAGCCGGCCCTTAGTGTACTTCTTGTCCTTATTAATTCATGAGCAGCATTTGACACCATTGATCATTCCATTCCTTTGAAAGTGAAAACCTTGGATTGCAAGTAACTTGGTTTGTGAGTGTCCCACAAGATGAGCAAGTATTCCTAATACACTTTATCTTGGTAAATGAACGATGTCTTGCAATATGAGTAGCTTGTTTCTAGAACAAATTATGCTTGCAAACCGAGGTATTACTGTACTTTAAAAAAATTCTTTCAGGATATCACATTCACCTGTTTTTCTAGTTTATATCGCTAGCCACTCCCTCAAGTTTCCTTTGCTGATTTACTTTCATCTATTAGATTCCAATATGTTGAAGTATCTCTGGACTCAGTCTTTGTACCTCTTCTCTTTTCTTTGTATGTTTTATGCATTTGATGATTTCCCATAGTCTCATGCCTTCAGATAACCTGTTTTATGTGTCTATTTCTGTGTAACAAATTACCCCCAATTTTTTAAACATTTAGTGGTTAAAATAATGACAGCTATGTAGTTTTTCTCAGTTTCTCAACTGAGTGCTTCTGGTTTGAGGTATCTTCTGAGGTAACAGTCAGATGTTAATGGGAGCTACGGTCACCTGAAGGCTTGATTGGGGCTAGAGGATTCACCTCCAAGGTGACTCATTCATATAGCTTCAAGTTGACTCTGTTATTGACCAGAGGTGTCAATCATTCTTCATGTATCCCTCTGGATTGGAAGTCATAGATTTTCATTTCTACTGTTGGTCTCACAGTCCCATCCTTGATTTAATCTGGGAATGGACTACATAAATACATAACTGCCAGGAGGCTTACATCATTAGGGGCCACTGTGAGACCAGCTACCATCATCTACCCTGTGACCCCCAATGATATCTCTTCCACATACAAGGTATACTCACCCTTCCCCTAATACTTTCCAAAATCTCATCCCTTTAGACTCAGGTGCAGGCTATTGTCAAGCATAGCCTCATCTAAATCAAGTCCAGATGTGACTGAGGTGGCTCAGGTTAAGTTTATAAAGTACACTTCTTCAACTTAAATTCCTACTGATATGTGAACTAGTGTGACAAGTCATCTGCCCCTAATGTATCCAATATACATTGGTGGGACAGATGAAGGATAAATGTCCTCAATGCTCCCTTTTGAAAGGAAGGTAAATATTGTAGGTGGCCCACAGGAGTAACTGCTCTCAAGGAATTCTGAAATCCAGCTGGGCACATGTGACCAGTATCTTGGTTAAGGCACATCCTTACTGCCTTGATATTATTCATTTAACACTTAACTCCATAATTGGAAATCTTGGTTTTATATTCTGGATCATCCTTTTTTTTTTCATAATTAGTGTCTGATGTTTGTAACTTAGTTGTTTTTTTAGCCTGCTTCCAGCCCATAATAATTTGAGAGTGCAGAGCCATCTTTCCTTTGTGTTGTCTCTGACCCTTTTATGCCAAGAAAGCAGCGTTTCCACAAATACAATTCACTTAAAAATATTTTTGGCTCTCTTAAGAATCATATTGGGGGTTCACTCAATGAGAAAAAAGCCACATTGATCAACAAATCTTGTTGCAATAAACCACTCTTTACCGTGGGTTTCCTGTAAGGCTGATATGAGAAAACACAGCTAAATATAAATTATACTCTAAGATTCTTAGAAGTCTCATTGTTTAATGGAGCTGGTCTGTGAGGCCTGCCTCTCGGATCCTTAGATGGAATTATATTTCTAAGGTTTTGATAAATGATTTTACAATCATACCCTTCGTCTTTGGGCAGTGTTTTCCTGACAATGCCTTAGACTTTATATTTTTCTGGAAGCCATTTTATTATTTTTAGCATTGTTTACCACCTGGAGAGGCAGAGCTTAGGTGGTTTTATTTAGAACCTAGAAAACGTTGGATAATTTATATATTTAATCATTTTTCCTTTTGCTGATCATTTTGTTATAGGTAACAAGAAGTTAGGTGACACTATCAACACTCTACCTAGAAATATCTTTAGCTAAATAAACCCATTTATTTAGTATATTTTGTATTTCCCATGTTATTGCAGATAACAATGTTGCCAAATTTGTTATTACTACATAACAATTTCCCTTTCTCCAGCTCCCAATAACATTTTGTCACTTTCATTTAAGTACTTGCTCACAATCTATTTGAGAGCCTTTGGGTCTGCTGACAGTCTTTTCCTGGTCCTTAACAATTTCACTAATACTACCTCGAGGTTCTTCTAGCTTCTGGCTGTTACTCAATCACAAATTGACATACGTTAGATATTATTCTGATGGCACCCTATGCTTGGTACCAAAATGTATACTTTGCTTTGCTCCTGCAAAACAAATCATTCAAAACTTAGTTGCCTTAAACTATCAAAATAGTTGATCTTTTAAGTTTTTACATGGGGTTGCTAACTAAGAGTGCTTTAGTTGCATAGTTCTGGCTCACAGTCTTTCATGCAGTACTTTCAGATATAGCTGGGGCTCCAGGCCCTGAAAGCTTGACTGGGGCTGAAGGATCTAATATTAAGGTGGCTTATTGAAATGACTAGCAGGTTGGTGCTGACTAGTTTCCAGAGACCTTCTTTTCTTTCTACATGAGCCTCTCCACTGGGCTGATTGAGTGTCCTCAGGGCATGGAGGATGGCTTCCCTGATAGCAACCAATTCAAGATACCAAGACAAAAACTATAATGCCAAAAACAAAAAAACAAACAAAAAAACAAACTATAATGCCTTTTTATGACCCAACCAGAGAAGTCACACACTGTCATTTCTACCAAGCTCTATTAGTCACACAGGGTTAGATATGATTCATTGTGATGCAGAATTCAAAACACTGGTTATAAGAATGCTCAATGATTTCAAGGAGAACTTCAACAAAGAGATAGGAAACATAAAAATGGAGATAGAAAACATAAAAAAAGAACTAGCCAGAAGTAAAGATTACAACTGAAATGAATACATTAGAAGGAGTCAACAATTGACTAGATGAAGCAGAAGACTGAATTAGCAATTCAGAAAACAAGGTAGTAGAAAACACCCAATTAAAACAGCAAAAACACACACAAAAAATACCCCCAAATCGGGATAGTTTAAGGAGCTTCTGGAACAACATCAAGTGTACCAATACTTACATCATAGGGGTATAAAAAGGAGAAGAGAGAAAGCCTATTTGAGAAAAATAATGATGGAAAACTTTCTTAACTTGGTGAATGAAATAGACATACCAGCCCAGAAAGTGCACAGAGTTCCAAACAAGATGAACCCAAAGAGGGCCACAGCAAGACACATCATAACTAAAATTCCAAATGTTAAAGACGAAGAAAGAATCTTAAAAGCAGCAAGAGAAAAGCAGTTAGTTACCTACGTGGGAACTTTCATAGACTGTCAGCTGATTTTTCAACAGACACTTTGCAGGCCATAAGAGTTTGGCATGAAATATTCAAAATGATGAAAAGCAATGACCTATGACCAAGATTACTCTATCCAGAAAAGCTATCATTTAGAATCCAAGGACAGATAAAGAGCTTCCCAGCCAAGAGAAAGCTAAAGGACTTCATCACCACTCAACTAGAATTACAAGGAATCCCAGAGGGACTTCTTTAAGATGAAAAAAAAAAAGATCAAAACTATGAATAATAAAGTGGCAATAACTACATATCTATCAACAATTACTTTCAATGGAAATGGATTAAATGTTCCAATAAAAAGACATAGGGTGACTGAATGGATAAGAAAACAAGACCCTTACTTATGCTCACTTCAGACTGAAGAACACACACAGGCTGAAAGTATAGGGATGGGAAAAGATATTTCATGAAAATGGAAACAAACAAACAAGCAAACAAACAAACAAAAAGCTGGGGTACCATACTTATATCACACAAAATAGACTTTAAAATGAAGGCTATAGAGAGACAAGGGAGAACCCAGTAATCCCACTTCTGGGTATTTATCTGAAGAAACCCAAAATGCTACTTTTAGGGGACATAGGCATCAATATGTTTATTGTAGTATTGTTTGCAATGGCCAAGATATGGAAGCAGCCTGGGTGTCCATCCATGAAAGAATAGATAAAGAGGAGGTGGTACATATATACAGTGAAATATTGCTCAGCCATGGAAGGGATTGGGTTCTTGCCATCAGCAGTGACTTGGATGGGCCTGCTGAGTGGAGTGTCAGACAGAGAAATACAGATGCAATATGATTTTGCTTACATATGGAATCTAAAGAACAAAATAAACACAGAAACAAAACATAAATAAGCTCATAGATACAGAGAATATTTTGATGGTTGTCAGATGGGAGGAGGGTTTGGGGGTGTGTGAAAAAGAGGAAGTTTTTAAGAAGTCCAACTTGGTTGTTGCAAAGTATTCATGAAGATGTAGGGTATAGCATAAAGAATATTGTCAATAATATTGTAATAACTACGAATGTTGTCAGATTCATTAAGTGACAGACTGGAGTGGGGTTGAGGTAGGGTGAATCAGGTGAAGAGATTAAGAAGTACAAATAGGTAATACAAAATAGTCATGGGATGTAAAGTAAAGCATAAGGAATATAGTCAATTATATGGTAAGAACTATGTATAGTGCCAGGTGAATAGTAGTCTATTCAGGGGATCACTTCTTAAATTATATAAATGTCTAACCACTATGTTATACACCTGAAATCAATATAAAATAATATTGAATGTCTATTGTAATTGAAAAATTAAAAAGGAAAAAGATGAAGGGGATTAAAAGTTTCAAATTTCCAAGTATAAAACAAATAAGTTATGCGGATACAATGTATAGCATGGAGAATAGAGTCAATAATATTGGGGTAGCATGATATGGTGTCAGATGGTTGCTATATTTATCATGGTGATTACTTGTTTAGGTTTATAAATATTGAATAACTATGATGTATACCTGAAACTAATATTGTATACTAGCTATATTTTCACCAATATCTTAAAAAGTAAATAAAATCAAATCAGTGAAATAGAAATGTCCAACTGAGTCAATTCATTCTACAGAATCATTCTACAGAAAATGATTTTTTTCCCATATTATTGAGATACACTTGACATAAATTATTGATTTTGAAGCCAGTAAGTTTTGGTGTTGCTCTTTGTGCCTCAATAGTGAATAGAAACAAAATTTGTTTTCAGAAATAGAGTGATGTTTTACGGAAAACCTTAAAATATGTAATGTTGACTCTGAATCTTGTCAGTTTGAATCTTCAATGGTCTCGAGATTTTTAGTGAAGAATGGAAGGATAGGAAGAAATTTTTATTGAGGCCTGGAAAAAAAGAAGTGTGTTATGTAGTGGAAGAAACTTTGGCAATACTTTGTCACAGTTCGTTGTAATGTGGAAGACAGAAAATATACATGTAATTTGGTCAATGGAATTTTCAGGGACTTTTCAGAAAGAATGTTAAAAATACCATTTTGTTTATTTAATTTGCAGATGATAAGTCATAGATATATCAATATATAGGAAAAACTAAAGAAAAATTGCTTAATTTTTCAAATAGAATTTTAAAAAAGCATTTTTGAGTTAAGTTCAGCTGGGTTCAAAAATGAAACCAGTCTTTCCTGGAAAAAGATTTTCAATGAATGAAATAGCCTCAGGGAAAATACGAAAGCCAGGGTTTTGCCAGTAAAATGTGATTTCAGGGACAAGGTCTCAAAGGTGCTCCTTTAAGATCCTTTGTTAAAATTTCAGAAAAAAAAATTGAGGCTGTTCCATATAGAGTTGCTCAGCTCGGCAAAAAAGGCTTCTAGGAGTCATGGCATCATCACCAACCTTTTATTCAGGGTATAGGCAAATAAAATGGAAAGAATGACTTCAGAAGTTTATACTTGAATAATAATATAAGGAATATGCCTGGGGGATCTGAGAGAGAAAGAGAGGGAGGGAGGAAGGCAGGGAGGGAGAGAATGTTTAATGTTAAGTAATCCCCCCCAAATTTATAATGCACTTTATACATAGGGGTATATCCCCCTTTTTCTCTTAATTTTACTTCCCACATTATTAAACAATAAAAGCAATGGTCATTCTTTGGTGGTATATTCTAGAATAAGGGTTGGTAAACTAGAGAAGTGGGCCAGCTGCCTGCTGCTAATTTTTACAAATACATTTTTATTGAAACAGAGCCATGCCCATCCATTTCCATGTTATGTGTATTATGTCTGCTTTCACACTGCAATCACAGAGCTGACTAGTTGTCACAGGAATTGTATGGCCACAAGCCAAAAAATATTTACTGGCTAGCCCTATTAGAAGTTTGGTGATATGGAGCATAAATTTCGTGAGGACAGGGACCAGTCTCTATTCAATTTTAATGTTCATCAATGTCTAAAATGGGATCCTACTCAGAGTCCACTGCAAAAGGAGTCTCTGAATGATGGGATGAGTACATAAATTAATTCTTTCTAGCAGGAAACAAATCAATAATCATATTGAAAGTACACAGAACAGTTTTATACAGATAACCTTTGTACAGAAAGCATTCATCCTTTCAACAGATATTAAGGACATGCTTTTTAGACTCTTGCAGAAAAGAAGACTTTTTAGAAAACTTAATTTCATTGTCTCAGCATACACTGATTCTTAGCTCAAGGAAGATAGGGTGACTCAAAGACATTTATAGGTGTGATGATCCTGCAGTGGAATGCATTATAACTTATTACAAAATATGGTCACATTTTTTTTCTTTTAATTGGGGAATTGGGGGATGGGAACAGTGCTGGGGAATTGGGGGAAGGGGAAAAGACAAGTTGCTGTGCTTTTGTTCTTCAGTCTAGTTGTGGAGGACATCGCTTCACTGGCCCATGTTAGTATTATCATTGCGCTCTTCCCAGATGAGGCAGATCGGCTGCTGGCCTCTGGACGGCCACTCACGGGAGCTCTTGGCAGCTCACACCAGCTGCCGGTCACTCACGGTAGCTCATGGCAGCCCACTGCAGCAGGGACTACAGCCTATGCCGTTGCTGGCAACTCACAGCAGCCCAGCTCCAGGTCAAGCTGTTGTTCACCATCTTAGCTGTAGAGGGCAGTGTCACTGGCTCTCATGCGGGGTCCAAACCAGGGCCCTGCTGCTCAGAGCTGGAATTCCAAGCCAGCTCTTAACCAACGCGCCACTCGGCCAGCCCATATGCTCACATTTTTAATGGGATTATTGCAGTTTATAATGAGAGATACTCAACATGAAAAGAGGCACAGTACTGGTTCAGAATGAGTAAGTATTCACTGGATATTTACTTTAATCTGGGAAAATTGGAAGGATTTTCCACGTTTTCATTTGATATCAGCCATGTTCAATAGATATTAATATCTGTAATTTTGAGGTGATAAAACAGAAGCTTAGAGAGATTTGATAATTTAACAAATGTTTTATCATTAGACAGTGGCAGAATTAAGAGTTAAGTTCAGATGTTCTGACAAAGTTCAGTATTTTTTTGGTGTTGTGTCAGCCATTTTACACTTGAGATCTGTGCATAAAAACAGACAAACACAGTTTTGTCCCATTGAAACATAGTTTAACATAAGGTCAAAACATATCCTCAAGTAGTAGACAGTGGAGCACAAAGTATATAAGGGAAATGGGTAAGAGGGGCTTGGGAATTACAAGAATGATGGGGATAGTATGGTGTCACTAAAGAAAAACTTATTTGGTAGAAGCAGGTCTAGTGTCGGTTGGTGGAGGGGACAAGAGTGCAATACAGGCAGAGAGCAATACGAGCAAAGGAGTGGAAGAACAGTGACTAAAACTTTCAGGCTCTTGTTCTGGCTTGAATGGAGGGATGCAATGGAACTTAAATGTCTTGCTTGAAAGCTGAGAAAAGTAAAACATTGAGAATAGAAGAGGAGGTGTTTTTTTTTTTTTTCTTTCCTGACATTTGGTAAATTCTTTAGTTGTTAGCATTTCTAAAAAAAACTTTGAAGAAAGTGTGAAATCCAATTAAGACAGCTCATCCACATGGCACACTGAATAGACAGTGTTTTTGTCCATTTTGGAAAGAGTATGAAGGATGCAAAAAGGTACACAAGATTGAAAGAAGATGAGCTCATTGTACAGAATGTCTGTTTTTTGTTTTATTTTTTTCCACTAGAGTGGCCATCTCAACTGAGTGCTCCTTAGAATCCCTTCCAACAAGTCAATCAAGTAGTGGAGAAGAGTGCATTTCAACAAAAACATTAAGGAAAGATCATATCCTCATTACCCAATATAAACAAGAAAAAAAAAAGATAACAGCAAAAAGTTGAAGAGCCAAGTAGAGTTAACTACAGATACTTTCATAGTCTGTAAGCTAAGTGCAATGTGGAGGAGGAGAGCTTCCTCGGGGAGCTGGGGAATTGACTTTGAGTGCTGGTATATTAATCCTACTTAGAAACACTTATCATTGTAAATAATTAAAACCTTTGATTTGGGGAAACAGTCTATGCTAAAGGAAGTTCCAGGAAGATAAACCGAATAAAATAATGGTCTCCATGGAATAATCTGAGGATGGAAAAGTAGAGAAATCATTATAATATTATTGTTCTTGGAAACACAATGTCCCAATCTAACACAGACATTCAGAAAAATGACTGAGGACTTGTTCTTCACCAGACAGTTAATGAATAGAATGAGGTGGGACTTAAATGGATACTGAATTACAACAAGGAGGTGGAGGGAAGCAAGGATGTAGTTGTGAAGGATCCTCAAGTGTAAGTGGATCGAAAACAACATGGAATAAAAGAAAGTTAGGATGTGTTTGATTGTGCATGCCCTTCAGCACATCTACCCAAATCCCTCAAGTAATAAATGGAAAAATCAGTTATAAAACTAGATGTCAACATGTATGTTTTGCTGTTTAATGTAAGGGTAAAAACAAGTAAAAATTTATAAATAGCCCAGTTTTCTATGGGGGAAATGGTGATTGATGTTTCCCCCTTAAGTGTAATCTTTTTCCTCAATCAAAATCACTCATGGAGCAGATTTGTGCACTGGTTGACATGTGTGATCCAAAGGGAATTGAGTCATAATAATAAAGGAATATAAGAGATAGAAAACTCAATTTAGTTTTTGGATAGCATCTTGTTATGCATTCAGAACATTTCTAAAGTCTGATTTTTTCTATAGGAAACTACCTCCTTTAATTGTATGCGTGACAAAATAACTTCTTAATTGTAAGATCTTTGGCATCTGAAAAATCAAATATGAAAGTTAACAGAGTCATTGGTCCTTTATTTCACTGTGTAGAAGAGATAATCTGATAGGGTCCCTAGAACCAAGCTTTAAAAGAGAGTGCATTAAAACAGTAAAACGAAACCAGGATCTCTTGTCACCCACCAACAATTCTTCACTGATTTGGGAGAACTCAGATGACAAACAATGTTATGTCCTTTTCACACCTTTATATATGATTCTTTAAAACCTGATCTATGATTAATAATTGTTCATAAACCTCTACTTTACATGAATGGCATAAAGGTTTAAAAACTGAATTAATATTTTTAATATTTTCTGAAGAAAGGGATTGCTGCTGTTCGATGATGCCTTGAATTTTACTTAGTCTTAGTAATGACAATCATAAAGTTCACATAAATTATTCTTTTCATTTGCTCATTCTAAACCATAAAAAGAATTATGGGAAATCAAAAATAAGATCACATTTATTTACAACTCATAATACAAACTTAAGCAGTTGCTTTTGTTGTCTGTATTTGAAGATGAAGAAACTGAATCAAGAGCATTGCTATCTTGAATAATTTCCTTAATCGATATATATCAGCTCACAAAGTAAAGTTGAAATTCAAACCCAAGGCTGTCTGACTTCAAATACCCCTTTTCCCTAAAAAAATGCCACTTTCTATGAGGACAGGAACATTCATCTATCAGCACCAGATAGGATGAAGGGATTTTTTTGTTTTGTTTTGTTTTTGTTTAAAGATTTTTATTGGGGAATTGGGGGGATGGGAACAGTGCTGGGGAATTGGGGGAAGGGTAACAGACAAGTTGCTGTCGTTTTGTTCTTCAGTCTAGTTGTGGAGGACGTCGCTTCACTGGCCCAAGTTGGCACCATCATTGCGCTCTTCCCGGGCGAGGCACATCAGTCGCTGGCTTCTGGACGGCCGCTCACAGCGGCTGCTGGCCGCTCACAGAGGCTGCTGGCCGCTCACAGAGGCTGCTGGCCACTCACGCTGGCTGCTGGCTACATACGGTAGCCCATGGCAACCCACTGCCACAGGGGCTGCAGCCTATGCCTTCGCCTCACGGCAGCCCAGCTCCAGGTTGAGCTGTTGTTCAGCATCTTAGCTGTGGAGGGCAGTGTCACTGGCCCTCATATGTGGGATCCGAACCGGGGCCCTCTGGCGTCCCAAGCCAGTTCTTAACCATCGCGCCACTCGGCTGGCCCTGTTTTGATTTTTACAATTGTAACTACCATGGTATTTACTCTCCAATGAGGCCTGGTTTCTTCCCTCTGCATGACATTCAGTAGATAAGTATCTTGCATTCTGCTCAATCACTGTGGTTAAAGGGAGAGACCACCCATGGAACCTCAGAGGAAGCTAGTGGGGGTTGGGAGGGGGCAGCTTTGGCCATTTCTGGGTTTATTCAGGCTCTATGTTTGGTCAAAGATCATAGCTTCAAGTTTTACTAAGTACCCATCCTCTGAACCTGGTACAGATCACAGTAACAATGAGGAAAAGAAAGAATGATATCTAGACTTTCTGTGATGTTACTAGTGTTTTTGACCCTTAGGTTTAAATTTTTTTTTTACCAGTAGCTATCATTCAACACATTAATGAGCTTATGGCATTTCTGAGGTTATTAATACTGAAGCAAAAGTGGATTTTATTTTTTAACTAATTGCAATTATCGCAATGATTGCCTTGTTTTCTGATTATTCTTTTTCTTTGTTACCTGTGATAATATTTTAGATATTATTCAAAGTGATTAAAGTGTTTCTATGGGGATCCATTCTTTTTATGTCCTTCATGCTGTTGATACTCTTTAAATATCTGGTGAGTTTTCATTGTGTGTGTGTGTGTGTGTGTGTGTGTGTGTGTATTCATGACTAAAAAAACTGTGATGATTAGAATGATTAGAACAAGTAGGTGTTTCCCCTGACTTTGTATAAGTCTTTTTCTCAACAGATCTTTCTCTTGAATGAGAGCTGGGGAAAGGAAGCCTGTGTGAGTTAGGGGAACATATAGGCAAATCAGCTTCCCTATTGGATGTGCGAAGGTAATGTATTTGATGACATTGCAGTTCACTTTAATGTAGAAGGCAAAAACATGACCCAGGATTATTATTTATTGGTGATTCAGTTCAGAACTCATGGTGTGTTGAAACTTGGCTTGTCCCATTCTTCAGCAGAACCCTTTTCTAGTAACTATTGCTAACCTTTTAAGTCCTTGTGTCCTTTCTCCAAACCTTTTTTTCTATATGCTCTTGGAATGAAACTCTGATAATTAACCTTTATCAGGAAGGCTGTTTGTTTTACTGCTCTTTCAATAAATATCTGGTTATTAATAGAAATATTTTGTATTCTACACGAAGTTCTTATTGCTATCTCGAATTTTCACCATGGGAAAAAAAGGGGGACCAAGAATAAAATAGAAGTGATACATCCTCAGAAAAAGAAGGTGAATATCATTTATCAGTAAAATGTTTCAGAGCTTGTTGGAAAGCATTTGAGAAAACTAAAGGAAGTTTAAAAAACCTATAAAATATAGATGAGGCAGAACAATCCTTCCTGGATGGATAGACTTGAGAAAAGTTTTTAATAACAAGTAACATTAATGAAAAAAAGCATGTTTAAACACCCTCAACTCTTGATTTTGTTCTTCCTAGGTCTCTTGTAATGAATGAGTACTATACAAACAAATGAGACAAGGTGATGCTTGTCCTTCACAAGGACAGTCTGAAAAGAAATCCGGGTGAACTCTTTTGAAAAATACCTCATAGCCATCTAGTGTACTGATTTGAAGGCCAGGCTTGCTGCCTTAAATACTGTGCTCAGTTCAGTGTCATAATGTCAAAACTTGTTAGACTTTAATTTATTTTCATTTTGTTATTCTTTAAAAAGCAAATCATATACTTTCCCAGCTTGTGCTAATTTATGATTAGAAAAAGTGACTTTCATGTTAAAAAAGAGGCAAAACCTGTATTTCAATATATGGAAATATATTTTCTAATTTCTAACTTAACTCAAATATTATTTTATTACTATTATATTATTTTCTATTTTTGTAATTATACTTGACTACAAAAGCAACAGCTGGCCTATTTACTAAATCAAATATTATTTCATTATTAGAAAAATCACCTGGCACATCCTGAGAGCTCATGTTTTAATAACAAGTGGAAGGTACAGCCTAAATTAAAAAGTGACAGTACAATTGAGCTGGATTGAATTCACTTATATGAAGGCCCAATATGCTGTTTTGATGTTCTGTAGTTCCTGTTGCCCAAATGCATAGATTTTCATTGGTTTAAGGTAGACATGGGGTGAAAGAAAAATAAAACTACTGAGCTACTATAGCATGCATGTGAAATGTTTTGGGGACAAATCTTATCAATCATTGCTAAGTTGGTCCTCTTTATCACCGACACTTTATCTTATAAGGTATACTCGTATGCTAAAATGCAAGGATGCAAAACTTACTCAGTAAATCTTTGACAGGAGTTATTGCCACTGTGCTGATTAACTGAGGAAATCTGCCACAGAACAAAAACCTTTACTACAATGTTTGTTTTTGTTGAGCTTTGCGCATGCGCTCTCTCTCTCTCTCTCTCTCTCTCTCTCTCTCTCTCTCTCTCTCTGTATATATATATATATATATATATATATATATATATACACACACAGATAGATAGATAGATATATATATACATATATATGGGGTTGTTGGATAAGTCATGATGCATGTTTGCAACAGATGGCACTAGTATATTTTTAGAAGTACTAGAGTCATTTGCATCTATGTTATTGCTATGCCATTTGATGGCTGACAGTTCTAGCTACATTCTTAAAAAAAATTGAGTGCTTTGATTGAGTTTTAGAGATTTTACAACAAGTTGAAGATGGAAGACCAAACTGTGCATTTTTGCCATATTTTACTGTTTTACTTCCATAAAGGGAAGAATGTGCGTCAAGCTTGTGAAAAGCTGCATGACGTTTACGGTGACAATGCTCTACAAGAACATCAGTGCCAAAGATGGCTCATGAAATTCTGTGCTGATGATTTTGATCTCAACGACAGTCCTCAGTCAGGGAGGCCCACCAAGGTTGATGATGACAAAATAAAGGCATTGATCGAGTCATACCCACATTACACGACCTGAGAGATTGCAGAAACATTGAACATCCATCATTCAAGCGTTCACGACCACCTGAAGAAGCTGGGATATATAAGCAAGCTCGATATTTGGGTTCTGCATGAACTCAAAGAAGTTCATTTGATGATGCATATAAACACCTGCAATATGCTCATTAAATGTGAGGAAAATGATCCTTTTTTGAAGCAACTGACAACTGTTGATGAGAAGTGGATTGTTGACAACAATGTGGTGCGCAAACAATCTTGGTCCTGACATGATGATCTGCCTCAAATGACATCAAAAGCAGACGTTCATCAGAGGAAGGTTATGCCCTCAGTGTGGTGGGATTTTAAAAGTGTCGTGTTTTTCGAGCTCCTACCAAGAAACCAAACAATCAATTTGAATGTGTACTGTTGGCAATCGGACAGTTTGAACGAATCCATCATCCAGAAACGTCCAGAGGTTGTTCATTGTAAAGGAGTTGTGTTCCATTGCAACAATGCAAGACCACACACAAGTTTGATCTCCCATCAAAAATTATTGGAGCTTGGATGGGATGTGTTGCCACACCCACCATACTCGCCTGACCTTGTGCCATCAGACTTCCACTTGTTTCATTCTCTTCAAAACGCCTTGCGTGGTATAATGTTCAATTCAGATGAGGCTGTAAATTAGCTCCTTGTTCAGCTTTTCACAAATAAAGACAGGTCCTTTTGTGAACGAGGAATTATGAATCTCACTGAAAGATGGCAAAAAGTTATCGAACAAAATGGGCAATACATCATTGATTGATTTTTGTTCTTTATATAAATAAATGACCTTTGAAAAACATAGACAAAATACATCATGACTTTTCTGACAACCACATATGTATGTATGTGTGTGTGTGTGTCTGTGTGTGTATCTTCCTAGATTGTGCCAGTTTTAGACTAACAATCCAGTTATTTTATGTTTATTGTATAGCTATAAAACATATAAAAAGTGCCATTAAAAGTAAACAATGAGGTAAATGTCTAACTGTTACATTATTTTGTACACCTGAAACTAAAAAAAAAACAGTAAAAAGTGAGAGAATATCATGGTCTTCACTTGGCTGATGTCAACTGTAATTAGATTGTGCCTAGGAAAGATGTTCGCTTTATGTACATCCTGAAAACGCACTATTAACAAGTGAAATGACCGTACTGAGCCAAATGAGGAGAAACTTCACCTATTATTATTTTATGATTCTAAGTAATACTGATCTTTATGTTAGCTGATAATAGGAGTTTTGAGTCTTTTTTTTTTTTTTTAATTCAGTAAATCCTGTTATTCTGAGTGATTGTGTCTCCTGGGACTGTATCACATGCTCTAGCAACAGTTTACCATGTGTCTAATACAGAAATTTAAACAGACCTTGGCTCCCTGGCATTTTGCTTGGCCAAATAATCTCTGTGAACCAGAGCCTCTCTCTGGTGTCTAGTGAAGCCTCCAAAGCTGACTTTCTTTGTTTAAAGGTATAGTAAATGTTAATGCATTTGGAATTAAGTTTTATTTCTCTTGTATAACTTGCTTCCTATGTGTTTTGTTTTTGCACTGGCGTATTCAAAACATATCATGATTTAAGGTTAACCTCAAATATAAAATAGAACATTAGCTCCACAAATGTCACGTCCAGCGTGGCAAGGGCAAATGGGACACGAGAGGGGCGGTGCAGATTGAATAAGTACAAGAGACAAAAGTAAGATTTAAGAGCGAGACCAAGGGACTCAGCCTTCAGAGATAGACTGAGCCGCCGAATCGGGTCGACGCATGGTTTTTATTGATTCTTTTCAAGGAAGTAAACTGCTG
>NW_017731504.1:3146690-3167844 GCF_001890085.2 Hipposideros armiger
AGGGGAGACAGCTGATATCATTCCATCAGGTCCCAGTCAGGCTGAGACGCCCCCCGAGAGAGCTTTACAGATATCATTCCATCCGGCCTCAGTTTTCCGAGGCCCTCTCTCGACTAATGGGTCAGAGGCTAATGCAGGGGGGGTGGTCTAAGAATCGGCTGTAAGGCGACACACAAATACTTGGGAAACATGGGTCATTCTTGCATGGATTATTGCAAACTTCCATAAAAATATGGCACATAGATGTAGCCTGTGTCTGCTCTCTAATCTTTAAGTTTATGTGTGCAAATCCTGTCTACTCAGGGCCTAGTTTTGAAGTTTTAAAGTTCCTGCTCAATATCAGTCACTATAAACATGATTGGAAGGTCTAATACATAAACATAAAAGCATTTTTATATTAAGCAACATTTAGAAAGGACCCCTGCATGCATTTTAAATCAAATATTTATGTACTATATATGTATAATGTGCATGTATAACATTACAAAATGAGTTTGGTTCATTTTAGTATAGACCTTTCGCTCTTTGTATCAGTAGGGACATAGTCATGACAAAACATACTGCATCAAAACTACAGTTTTCAAGTCATAGCTGAAAACCTTTTCATAAATTCTATTCATACTATATTTACCAGTATCCCTAACTCAGTTGCACTTGAATTTTTTCACTCAGCTGCCCTGAAATTGAAAAAGACGCCCACACATAAACATCATTAATATAGACATTTAAATGAAACTTTCAAAGGGACTGAGAGAGATTACAGAATAGGAAGGCATACAACCTTCTGCTAAGTACCTCATTTTCAAGGTATTTTACCTCCTTGATGTGTAGCTACTGAAGGTTATAAGAAAACAGTTCCTATGGAGAGACAAAACAATAGTCCTGGTGTGATATGCATGACAGCAACCAGGTTAGCTATGGAACAAAGAAGATGTTTTTGAAAAGCATATTGTATATATTGAATATACAATCACATATATTGTGATAAACTTCTTTAAATTCATTTTCAAAACCCACAGAATAAATTAAATTGACACTATGATTCCTTTTAACAGAACTCAGCATGTGTCTGTGCTATTATTTTGAAATCTTAAAAAAAAATTCCTATTACTTATTGCATAGAAGGATAAAACACAACCCCTACCTTGAATATCTTTGTAAAAACAAAAACAGTATACTTCTCAAAAATAATTTCACATTTCAAGTTTGGGAACTCTTGTTCAGTAAAATATTAAACGTTGCCTTCACTTTAACTGTTACTGCATTAAGAATCCCTGATAAATTAAGAAAAATCCAGATCTCATGAAGGAAATGAAAAAAAAGAAAAAGAAAAGACAAGACAATGTGCTTTCCAACTGAAAGAGAGAAGTTTTAACAAACCTTATGAAAAGAGATTTTTGGAACTTATGGTCTCTAAACCATTGTGTAGAAAAGCTTTGTTTTGTGGGTCAAAGAAAAACACTGATATTGAAGGCAATATCGAAACAAAATAAATATTAAGAACAGTTATTTAGAATATGTTTACAGAAAAACAAAAACTGAAAAATTAAATTTCCTGCTTTGCCCAGACAATGTGACCAGGTAAGTCATGGACTTGAAAGGTATGGATTTTTTAAAGTGGCTGGGGAGTGGCCCAGAGGAGGTGGCGGCAGCTGGACGAGTAAGGGACGGAGCCCAGAGCCACAGTCCGAGCTGAGGGTGCCACACAGCCGCTGCACAGTGGGGTGGGATGGGATACCAGCAGACCCAGACGAGGATTTCATCACCTTAAATGTCTTTGAACCAATGAAGGTGGATTCTGTTAAAAAGACGGACAACCCATCCTGTGAACTACAGTTTGTGGACAGATTTACACTGGGTTCATAGTGGCGTAATGCCTGCAGACTCCTGAGAGTTCCCCTAAGTTCTTAGAGGACGGCTTTGCCTTTTGAATCAAAGAGTCGCAAAATTCGATAAAGAATGGCCCTTGTGGACAAGCACAAAGTACAACAACAGCAACTGGACAGAATTCGTGAGGTATCCATCCCCCGAATAATGAACGGGCCACCTGTACCCCCTCGCCCCTGTTGGCGCTGCTGGAAGGCAGGGACTGCACCATGGAGATGCTAATCCTGAACGACCTGACCACTGTGGCCTTCTGTGAAGCACAGTCCACGAGGGAGATCCACGAGAAGGTTCTACATGAAGCTGTCAGCGGCATGACGTACCACACCATCACCGTCACCAAGGAGGACCTGGAGAAGGTGAAAGCCCTGAGAGTGATCGAGAGGATAGGCAGCCCCTACAACATCTACATCAAGCTGCCAGTGAGCTCGGGATCGCCATGTGCAACATCCGGTCGACGGCAGTGGAAGAGACGGAAGATTGCACCATCTGCCACATCCTCAGTCTGTACCAGCGGAACACGTGGTTGTACCAGGCACTGCCAGAGGCCACGTAGGTCCAGACCATCCAGGAAATCCGGGAGGTTGCTTGGGGAGCAGCCCGCATCTGCCGGGAGACTCTAGGCCTCATTGGCTTTGGTCGCACAGGACAAGCAGTCTCTCTTCAAGCAAGATAAGTTTGGATTCATCGTCATCTTTTATGACCCTTACTTGCAGGATGGGCTAGAGTGATCCCTGGACATGCAGAGGCTTACATCCTGCAGGACTTACTGTATCAGAGCGACTGCGTCTCCTTGCACTGTAACCTCAACAAACATAAGCACCATCTCATCAATGACCTTACTATAAAGCAAATGAGCCAAGGAGTGTTCCTGGTGAACATGGCCTGGTGAAGTGGATGATGAGGAGGCCTTAGCCCAGCCTCTCAAGGAAGGCAGGATACAAGGTGTCCGGGAGGACCTGGGTCAGACCTCCATGTGCACATATCAGAGCCTTTCAACTTTGCTCAGCATCCCTTGAAAGACGCACAGAATCTCATTTGTACACCCCCCACACCCTGGTATAGTGAACAAACCTGAGTAGAGATGCAGGAGGCCACTACCACCGAGATCCACTGGACAATCACAGGTCGCATTCCATCCAGGCCACTTAAGAACAAGGGATTCTTTGTCACAACAGCTCACTGGTCAGTAATAGATCAGCAAGCAATTTATCCAGATTTGAGTGGTGCCACATACAGATAGATACCTGCCAGGCATAGTGGGCGTGATCCCAGGAAGACCTCCTGCAGCCCTGGAAGGGATCATCCCTGGAGGCATCCCGTTGACTCAAAACCTCCCCACAGTTGGCACACCCTTCTCAAGCTCCCTTCCTAACCAACACACAAAACACTGGGACAATTGAGAGCACCCGAAAGAGCAATAGCAGAGAATGACAAAAGGTCATCATTCAGATAAACCTGGGACCAAGAGAGTGAAAAATAGATAAACTAAGAGGAAAGGAATTTGATAGTCTTTTTAACTGACCTGGACATTTGCATCACTGACGTTGCAGTGTTAAAATTGCAAAAGAACTTGAAGCTAAGAGTAGGAAAACTGCAGATGCCAGCTAACTATGGAAGTGCAGAAACACTAGGACTGTGATTTATTAACAACCAGCTTCTGTTATCATGTGTTAAGTTTTTCATCTGTGCATCAAATCATAAACAATAAATAGATCTTCTTCCTTTATCAATCCTTTGGGAGCAGCAGGTCCTGAACACCTTGCTCTTGTTGCATCAAG
Source organism: Hipposideros armiger (assembly GCF_001890085.2). Taxonomy (NCBI): domain Eukaryota; kingdom Metazoa; phylum Chordata; class Mammalia; order Chiroptera; family Hipposideridae; genus Hipposideros; species Hipposideros armiger. The sequence continues at coordinate 3,150,356 of NW_017731504.1, forward strand.
AGTTCCAAACATTAAAATGAAAAATATTAAGAGAAAATCTCCATCTTGTGACTCTAGTCTCTTCAATCCATGGGGGCTAGTTATCTCTTTAGCTTATAGGAAGGTTAAATGACTACAAAACAGAAAAAAAAATTGTTTGTCTGTGTTAGACAACTACCAGCGTAGGATTGAAAACAGTACAGAGAAAACCCCATCTGAACTGCATACTTGAGCAGGCATGTTGGTCTGTGAGTTCAGTCATACCCTCTGACGATGCAAAAAAAGTATTAAGTTTCATGAGCTGATTGTACTCAAATATATTTTCTCAGTTCAGATCCTCAGCTATAGTGGAAAGTCTTTAACTGAAAGGGTTCAAGAAGAAGAATATTGCATTTCCTTATGTCTCAGGAAATACTTTATGGCAACTTGTCTGATTGTCTAAAAACAAACATTTTTAGACATTGATAACATGATATTTTATACAAGAACACTTCAGGTGTGTTATTAGATGTGACTGATTTTTAACAAATCCTATTAGATTTGATCCACTAGTTACATGTTGTATTCATAGTCTTTTGTGAGTTATCACCTTTTTGTTTAAAAGATGGCCTATTTTGAGCCTGTGTAGAGGTACATTACTGTTATTCATGACAAAAAACACCTTTAACACTGTCTGAAACAGAAAAATAATGGGTATAAGAAATATGTTTTGTTTTAGTGTGAGTAACTGTTACTGTATTTGTTTATTGTAAAGGTGGTCATTTAGCATTCAGTCTGGTTTTCACTAAAAAGTAAAAAAAAAAGGGAAAGGAATGAACTCGAAGGATAATTATTTCAAATGGTATATCAGAATAAAACACATGAGCTAAAGGCCATGCACTTGTACTCCTGGTATATTTATGTAATGAAAAGATATATTTGATGTTTATGTAATTGCTTAATTTGTTTTCAAGGAAGAGACAAATAGACAGTCCACTGCTAGTGGATGGATGTACATATCCTATGTTCCAGCAACCTTCCTAATGCTTCTAGTACTTCTCATTTAATCATCATGAAACTAGAAAGAGGAAACCATTTAAACCCCTCTTTTACAGATGACATTCACATGGTTTGGAAGTTTGCCTCCAGTTTCAATTCTATCATTTTATACAGAGGCAGAATATCACTATAAACCCTGGTCTTTCTGATTTGAAATTTGATGTTCCTCCCACTTCACTATGCTGACATCTTGTTTTCAAGCCTTATTATTTTTTTATCTTATTTTATTCTCATGAGAATAAAATTGACTCCAAAATTGACTGAAAATAAATGAATATCCTCATTTTAAAGATAAAGTAATGAAAACCACAATAGAAAAACTGACTTATCTTATTTATATTTGTAATGGAGGTGATAGTTTTGGATCCAAATTTCAAATACCAGGTGAATGTTTTTCCCCTATCATATTATACTCCTAATGGCACCATGATGGAATACAAGATACTTATATAGAGAGAATTTATTCTGGGCCTAAGCTATATACTTATTCAGACTTTGTGCATATCCAGGATTGTTTGAGCTATGTTGACTCCAGTGTCATTTATCAGAAGGCTTCTTGTACCTGATAGGACCAACCCTGATGAGATGGTCTCTGGCTGTAAGCTGAGCCCTGGACTAAGACCATAGACATTTTCAAAACAGTGGCCTCCTGTTTTTCCCAGGCAGGATTAAGGACAAGTTCAGGGAACAAGTTAAGTGTGGGGAATCCAATTTGGGAATGAGGGGAGGACTACATTTGAGGGCAAAGGATTGCACTATTACTCAATTATGTCCTGACCAAAATTTCCTCCTCCCAGAATTGATAGAAGGTCAAAGGGGGAAAAACATATTAAAGCATAAGCTAAATAGAAAAAGTAATATCACTAGAGGCACTGCAAAAATTGTGGAGTGTAAAGCCTCACTGTGTTCTCTGGCCTAATAACAGAATTTAACCCAGTTTACGGGAAGGTATTCCCTCAGATTTTAATACTGTAACTTATAAAGCAGGACAAAGAAGTTGAGATCATGTGGATAAAGTAAAGAAAAAACATTCATCTTACCAAAGGTTGAGAATAGGATCACATGGTAAAAGCCCTGGAAATGGAGGTCAGCTCAGCAAGAATTTTTCTTTTTCACACTTTATATTTTAGTTTTGGGAGTTTCCAGATAAAATATAACATCTGCAGATACTGTGGTGGATATTTTAACAATACTGATAGTCAAGTGGTACTAATATTTATTGAGTGTTTAATATATGTCAGAAATAGATCTCTATGTTTCCATGTATTATCTCACTTAGTTCTCATATAAACTATATATGTCAGGCATGATTTTTTGTTTGTTTTACAGATGAAAAAAATGGAGGCATAAAGTAGTTAAATAATTAGTAGAAAATCAAACAACTCAGATGGTTTACACCCAGACAGCCTCTCTAGAGGCCACATGCTTAACCACTGTGTGTTACTTCTTCCCCAGTGAGATGCTTTATCAAAGATTAATTTTTTATTAGTATATCAAAGGCCATTAAAAGAAACAAAGGTAATTTTAAAAAATCAAGTTAGTAGATATAGAAATATGGAAAAATAGCTTTAAAAAATTGTGAATTTTGAACAGGTATGAAAATGACTATTTTAAAATTACACTCAGTAGTTTTAGATATGCTGTGATATTTCAAGTGAAATAAAGAATAGAATAAAACTATTTCAGCGGCATAAATCAAAACTAAAATTTAGACTTTGGTTTATTTAATGAAATTCTATTTTAAAAACTAGTACTTCTCATGTTTCCCAAAGTCTAACTTTAATTCCAGTTAACCACTGTATTGTTCAGTCATTCATTCGTTCATCCATTCACTCTATTGCTAATGATTTATCAAAACCTATGAAAAACTTAGCTCTCTAATGAAAACTTTAACTCTCTGTTGATTGCCAGGTATGGAAACTGTAAAAAGGCCTAGACCCTGACTTTAACTAGTTAACAATTTAATGAGAAAATGAAAAATATGTTAAATGCAGTGACAGAGAAGGAATAAACTTCTGACAGAGTGGTGAGAATCCAAGCTCACCTCTGCTGAGAAGGATGGGGGATTTTCTGCAGAGAAGCTGGAGAGAGCAGCTAAGCTGAGAGAGCCTGGCCTGTTGCAAGCCTAGGACAGAAGTATTCCACATGGAGGGAATAATGATGCGATTTGTCCTCATAAACAGGCTTGCGTTTTGTCAGAACATTATGAAACATCTTGATCCTCACTGAAATGTGTTCAGAAGTTGCTCTTTATTTTTAGACTTCCGATGTTCCTTCTTAAACTGTTCCTTGACCAGGTTTCAGATAGCATACTTTGTTTTACTTTTTTCTCTTTGTTATTAGGCTTGCTAATGAATTTTGCTGCTCACTTCAGTTACATCAAATTATAACCGATCTATCAGAATTGATGTTATTGACAAATGTAGTCTATGGACAAGGGGTTAAGCAGTGACAATTCCACGTAGTCACACCTCTCAACTTTTGTTTAAGTTTAATGATTAAAACAGAGTACCCAGTTACACAAATGTTTCCATGTTATTATTCTTTGCATAGTAGTCAAAGTAACCTTGGCAAAGAATTTTCATACCATCCTATATACTGTTTCTACTATCCCTTTGCTGCACACACATTTCTCTTAAATTTTACTGATCTCTAAGGTTCTCCTGACATTTGAAACAGCACCTTGCTTGATTTCTCTTCATTATATTAATTTTCTATTTCACAAGCTGAATCATGTTTTAAAGTCCTCCTTAGACTCTGTTAGAGCCTTCCTGTCTTTTACAATTTTGTCTCACTTTCCCATTTTGTATCATTTCAAAGCTTATTACATTTATTTAAGAACTGATGTAAAGAGAAAAGGATTTCTGCAGTAAAGGCTACTCTGATTCCCACACACTTCAAGAGATTTTTGCATGTCAAAAGATGGGGGCCACCCAGCTGGGATGCTGAGTTAAAGCATTGGTAATATTGAGTATATACAATTTTACTCAATTTTATATATACAATTTTAATACTTTTTTTCTTTCTTAAAATGTGTATACATTTTTTTGACACCCTCTGTATATTATCTATCATATTAAAGGGTGAGAAAAATCCCAGACTAATGATATCTGTTCAGCACATTTTTAAGTCAATATTTCTAAAATGTATTTGATTAAGGAACCTTTTTAATGTGGTGGTACAACTACCACCTTCTTGTGCAAAACCATTTAGAAAACAGGATCCTCTTGGATCCAACTCACTGGGATTCAATATCTTTCACTGATTACAGATAGAATATGGAAAGTTAAGTACACATAGACAAATGATCCTAAGGAGAATGTGATTTTCCACATCCATTTCTTTCGACACCCTGAAACCTGTCCCTTGGTGCAGCTCTGACATCAGCTGGGACTTTTGCGAACAGCTTCTTTGCACATTGACAACATCGCATTCCAAGTTCCTGCCTGCCTTCTTCACCTCCCTACCCCAGGAGTTTTTGTGAAATCTGGTAGGACACTTACCTTAAATACAGGTCATTCTGAAAGTGCTGAGGTAGAGGGCCTGCGAGGGGGCCTTGTTTCACCTATTGGCAACTCTCAGCCAATAAGGTGAAAGATGAATGCTCCACATTCACCTTTAGATAATCCTGAGGTGAAGTCTGCACAATTCCTCAGAGGGTTCTCAGTGGGATTGAGTTCAATTGCCCACAGTGGTATCTATCTCAGTAACTTATACTTTATTGGGTTTATCCCCATCCCTTTCTGATTTTCATTCCTGCTTCCTGACATCATCTTGCAAATAAGATGAATTCTCATCTCAGGGTCTTCTTTTAGGGAAAACCAAATGAAGACAACCTTTTTTCTTTTCCAAATGGCAAAAAACGAAAGGGTTAAGTTGACAGTTGGAAGGATATATATCCCTGGTTCCCTGATTCCCATATGTTCATGTTATATTTTGAGCTGATTCTTTTCTATGGGTTAAGGTTATTATTATTATGTTTTTAATAATAATTAAATTTATTGGGGTGACAATGGTTAATAAATTTACATAGGTTTTAGTGTACATTTCTATAATACATCACCTATATATCACATTGTGTGCTCACCACCCAGCCTCAGTTCTCCTTCCATCACCATATATTTGATCCCTTTTACCCTCATCTACCACCCTCTTCCCCCCATACCTCCTAGTAACCATTAAACTGTTGTCTGTGTCTATCAGTTTTTGTTTCTTTGCTTGTTTGTCTGTTCCTTTGTTGCTTTCAGTTTTATATCCCACATGTGAGTGTAGTTATGTGGTTCTCAACTTTTTCTGTCTTACTTATTTCACTTAGCATAATAATCTCAAGATCCATCCATATTGTTACAAATGGCAGTATCTCATCTTTTGTTATGGCAGAGTAGTATTCCATTGTGTATATATACCATAAATTCTTTATCCAATCATCTATTGAAGGGCATTTTAGTTGTCTCCATGTCTTGGCCACCATAAATAATGCTGCAACGAACATCAGAGTACACATGTCTTTACAGATAAATGTTTTCAGATTTTTGGAGTATATACCCAGGGGAAGAAATCCTGAACCATATGGTAGTTCTAGTCTTAATTTTTTGAGGAACCTCCACACTGCCTTCCATAGCGGCTGCATCAATCTACATCCCCACTAACAGTGTATGAGATTCCTTTTTCTCCACAACCTCTCTAACACTTGTTATTATTTGTCTTGATGATGGGCTAAGGTTATTTTAAGGGGATATAACCTGATGGCTTCTTAGCCCTGCCATTTTGTCTGAAATCTTATCATTGTGCTTCTGCTTTGTTTTTAAAGGCATTTCCAATTTATAAAACAACAATAACAATACCAGTTATTATTTATAAAGTAATTTTGGCAAATACTGTATAGTATGCTTAGAAATGATTCTATTCTTACAGCTACGCATGTAGATATTGTTGTCTTAATTGTACAGGTACAAAAAGCCCTGAGACCCAGGAATGTTAAATAATTCGCAGAGCATTATATTCCTGGTAATCAGAGCTGGAATTGGAACTTAAGTCTTTGTGATTGTGTGGTCCAAGCTCCAAGATGCTGTGCTCTACTACTTAAAACTCCATGTCTAAGAATTGGCTGGCAGTGATTTTCACTTAGTGATACACCAGTAAAACGAGGTTAATGATGCTGCTTTCCTCACAGTGCCGTCGGAAGTATCAAATAATGTATGTGAATAAAACAATGCCTTACAGTCTCTATAAAAATGTTTACTATTATCATTATTATTATTACTATTATTCCAGAATTTGATAGGGTCTATCTTCTTTTCTTAGGGTCCTTGAGTACATCTTCTACAACTTCTGGCAGATGAGGAAAGAGGACCTGCTCATGAAGCTGTTTCAGGAGCTAAGGCTAGCAGTGTTATGTATTAGTTCCATCTTCAATCGACTGTCCAGTAGCCGTCCAGTTACATGACCCAATTGAAATGCAAGGGAAATTGGGAAATACTGTCTAACTGTGTGCCCAGGAGCAACAAGAAGTGAAGAAAAGTGATTGCATTGCAATATCTCATATGAGGTCTGACAATTAAGCTTGTGAATTGGTTGCAACGATGTTGCTAACCTTTTTTGATAGCAGAGGGGTTATTCACTATGAATTTGTACCAACTGGACAAACAGTTAACCAAGTTTACTATTTGGAAGTGCTGAAAAGGCTGCATGAGAAGTTAGACAAAAACGACCTGAACTTTTCGCCAATTCATGACTCTTACATCACGACAATGCACCAGCTCACATGGCACTGTCTATGAGGTAGTTTTTAGCCAGTAAACAAATAACTGTATTGGAACATCCTCCCTGCTCATCTGACCTGGCTCCCAATGACTTCTTTCTTTATCTAAAGGTAAAGGATATATTGAAACGAAGACATTTTGGTGACATTGAGGACATCAAGGGTAATATGACGACAGCTTTGATGGCCATTCCAGAAAAAGAGTACCAAAATTGCTTTGAAGGTTGGACTAGGTGCTGGTGTTGGTGCATAGCTACCCAAGGGGGGCACTTTGAAGGTGACCATAATGATATTCAGCAGTGAGGTATGTAGCACTTTTTCTAGGATGAGTTCATGAACCTAATTGGCAGACTTCGTATGCATCCATATGTTCATTGCAGCATTGTTTACAGTGGCCAAGATGGAGGAAACCTGGTGTTTGTCAATGGGAGAATAGATAAAGAGGAGGTGGTACATAGCAGGGATGCCAAAAAAAGGTATACCCATGACTTGTGTTCAGCTTTTATTATCAATATATATTGTGTATTACAATTTTTTTAAAGATTTTTATTGGGGAATTGGGGTGGTGAGAACAGTGCTGGGGAATTGGGGGAAGGGGAACAGACAAGTTGCTGTCCCTTTGCTCCTCAGTCTAGTTGTGGAGGATGCCGCTTCACTGGCCCAAGTTGGCACCATCACTGCCCTCCTCCCGGGTGAGGCACATCAGTTGCTGGCTTCTGGATGGCTGCTCACACTGGCTGCTGGCCACACACGGTAGCCCATGGCAACCCACTGCAGCAGGGGCTGCAGCCTACGCCGTCGCCGGCGACTCATGGGCAGCCCAGCTCCAGGTTGAGCTCTTGTTCAGCATCTTAGCTGTAGAGGGCAGTGTCACTGGCCCTCATATGTGGGATCCGAACCGGGGCCCTCTGGTGTCCCAAGCCAGCTCTTAACCATCGCACCACTTGGCCAGCCCACGTATTACAATTTTAATGCAGTTTTTTTCCTTTCTTAAAATGTGTATACATTTTCTTGGCACCCTCTGTATACACAATGGCATATTGCTTGGCCATGGAAGCGAATGGGTTCTTGCCATCTACGGGGCATAGATGGACCTGGAGAACATAGATTGTTCTGAGTGGAGTATGTCAGATAGAGAAAGACAAATGCAATGTAATTTTGCTTATTTGTGCAATCTAAAGAACAAAATAAGCAATCAAAACAGAAACAAATTCATAGATTCAGAGAACATTTTGATGATTGTCCAATGGAAGGGGGGTTGGGAGGGTGGGTGAAAAAGGGGAAGGGATTAAAAAATACAAATTGGTTATTACAAAGTAGTCATGGTGATATAAGGTATACAGCATAAAGAATATAGTCAATAATGTAATAACCATGTATGGCATTAGATGGGTACTAGATTTGTAGGGGTGATGGAGGGGGTTGGGGTAAAGGTGAAAAAGGTAAAGGGACTAAGAAGTATAAATTGGTAGTTACAAACTAGTCATGGGGATGTAACATAAAACATAGGGAATATAGTCAATTATATGGTAATAAGTATGTCTAGTACCAGGTGAGTACTAGACTAGTCAGGGGGATCATTTCTTAAATTACATAATAGCTAACCATTATGCTATACACCTGAAATTAATATTAAAAAGTGAATGTCCAAGAAATTAAAAAGTAAAAATGGTGGGTTATACTCAGTCTTCCCCGCACCCCACCCTCCCCCCTCCAGAAAAAGTAAAAAATACAAATAAAAATGTTTTGTTCAGTCAGAAAACACATCAGCCACAACATGGCCAAACTATGTCTCCCCCTGCTTAAAGTTCTCCAGTGGATTTCCATGACTCTTAGAATAAATGACGAATGCCTTCTTTATCTGTCCCTGTCTACATCTTTTATGTCGTCTCCTACCAAACTCCTTCGTACCTTAGGACTGTAGACTTGCTCTTTCTTCTACTTGAAATACTCTTCCTCTGCATCTTTATACAAATCCCTTCCTCAACTCTTTCAGGGCCTCAGTATCATCATCTCAAGGAGACGTTTCAAATCATTTCACCTAAAATATACCTCAGTTATTCTCCAACCCCTTAATCTAGTTTTTTTTTTCATAGCACTTAAAATGCCTAGTAATATATTGTGTATTTATTTATTTACCAGTTTATGTTAGTGTTTCCCAATTAGTTTAAGGTTCTGAGAGTAATGGTTTTCTATAGTTCACTCCTGTATTCTTAACATTAGTCTCTGGTGTGTGGGAAGCGTTTAACACATATTTGTTAAAAGGATGAATGATTGCTTGACTCCCTGTGATAACAACCTTAGCTCTTGCCAGCTCATAGGGCTCATTTTCCTCGTCCAAGGATTACAGTACTTTCTCTCTACCCTGCACTTCTTTTTATTTCTTTTACTTTTTTATTTATTTCTGGTTTTATGTATTCATTTTTCATTTCTGAGGCTCTATAAACTGATGACAATTGTCATGGTACTCATAGTCCAACTCTGTGTATGTCTCAATATGTTTGTTTCTCCCATACTGGATATAAAGAGAAGTGCTATCCAGAGTTTCTGTATTGATTTCTTCACAGTCGTCCAATTCTGCCTGTTGCTTGTGATACCAGTTCAAAGCATTGATGCAATTGTACAAGATTGTCCCTGCCTCTTTTTTTCTTTCCCTTCCTTTCTCTCTGCTTCCCTCCCTCCCTCCCTTATGGAATAGGCATTTGGTAAGAAAATACAATCTGGAATAATCTGTAAAAAACACCTACTGAATGAACAATCAGCATATTTGAATTTTTGCAATATGTCTCTATCATTATTTTCATATAAGCCGGAAACGGAATGTGTAATATTGTTTGTGTGGATACTACTGATACTGTTGCCATGATGCACACCTATAACCAAAAGCAGCTGCTGTCTAGAGGAATTTGTCACTATGTATTTTAAATTCGAAAGTACTATAAAAAATCATCCACTAGTTCTTAGCCTCTTACCCCTCCACACCAAATACGCTTTTCAGAGATAACGCTGTTTAGAGAAGACATGATCATAATTCTAAAGATGTTTCTTTGAACAATTTCTTCTTCTGAAGAAACATGTTTCTAGTAAATTCCCCTGGAGCAAGGAGCAGTACAAGCTTGGTGCTTGCGTTTCCTGATTCTAGGAATGACTGGCTGTGTGAGCACCGCTGGACTTCAATGCTTCAGTTTTAGTTTTACCACTTATGAAATACAAGAATGTGAAAAAATTATTTACCAATTTCTCTTTTAGTTTTTGGCCATAAATAACCCAGGTTGTACTAAACATGATTTGAAAGAATCACATCTATAAAGGACTATATGTTTCATTTATATTTTTATGAATAGACCCATTGTTGGCCAATATTTAAAAATAAACTTTGTGCCAGGATTGTGATATAAACCTACAGTGGAAGATTTAGAAACGAATCAGAATTTACAGTTTTAGATTTGTTTCAGGTCATAACAGCCAACACTCCTTCCCAAATTCAAAAAACTTCCTCCACATACTCCCAAGTATTTCTTGCATTATCTCATAAGAAACAGTGATTTGAGCTGTTCTGTTTCAGTAAACATCAATACAGATTTTATCAGCTTAAAAGAAGTCTATATTAATTTGAAAAATAAGACTTTGATTGCATTACATAAGTAATTCCAAATAAAGGTATTTGCTTTGTGCTCTCTCTTTCCATTATTCAGCTCATAATGCAAACAAAAACCTGTAGGCTAAAATAAAAGATAAAGTTAGCATTTTCCTAAGTGCTGTAGTGAAAATGTCTCGTTGCTTATACCAGTTTTATGATCTTCAACAAAAAGTCATTTACAACATAGTCAATGGCAGCCAATGTTTACCAGGTCTGATGTAGATGCATCCTTCTATTTTAGAGCTGGAACTTAGGCCAGAGAAGATTCTTAATGCTCAAACCAAGGAAAAGTGATTTCATATGTAAGGAAACTTCATTGGAAAAAAATAATAACATATTAGCAGGGATTTCAGATCAGTACTACATTATTCTATTTTGTAGAACATTGGACTGTTAAGAGCCAGAAAGGCAAAATGTACATAACAAGGCTTTAAAAGTTTCAAACCTTGTTTAAAAAGTAACAATCAAACCCTAAAGCACATATATTAAAGATGGCATGTAGACTTATTTCCAGTAGCACTTGGGCTCTCCTCTTTATCACCCCTGAAAGCCTCACCTATTCCTCTCTCTGCTCTCAACATCATGAGAGTTGACTGTCTTCTTTATTATCCTCTCTACTCTTTCTTATTCTATTATGAAATACCAGAACAAAAAAGCAGTAGTAGTACAAAGCCCTAGCATACTAAAATATGAGATGTTATCCACTGAATGCAAATTATCTTAAGAATTACTGTCACTTGAAAAGTTATTTATGACAAGTTTATGTAAGAGTACAATGACACAATGGCAGGATTAAAAAACTGAAAAACTGTAAAGACCCTTGGGTGAATAATGTTTTTGATGAACAAAGAAAATGATACAGAAAGAAGGAAGAGTACTCATACAAATTAGGAGAAATTAAAACCAATATTCCCTTCTGCCAAATAAAATTGGTTCAGATTATTGGCAGGTTGCATGTATTCCTGAGACCAGGAAAGACAACTGCTTTAAGACTGCAGGCCAGCTGGATAACTGACAAACGTCCTAGAGGATAGCAAGAGGCCCCCAGTCAAACATCTTTTTCAATCAGTGTTTCTCAAGATAGTGAAACAGTACTTAAGTAAACCAGAGGTGGTCAATATTTAAATTAGTGTATTTGCTAATCTGAGGCTGAAAATACTGTAAATATAGTGATAAAATTATAAAATTTAAAACCTGGGTCATGGAAGCCAACAATAAGATAGAAATAATATTATGCCTGAAAATGATTTGATAACTTCAGCATAATACAACTGATGGAGTGTCAACTATTTATAAAACAGTGTGTCAGACACTCAATGGGTGTGACAAAGATGAATGAAGTATGAACTTGGAATTAGTAAAAAATCTTCTAGCGAGTTTAGAAATTCACATACTTGAAGTCATTATAAATTCTAGCAAATGATCCATTCCCCTGCTTTCCAACATTTATGTTCAAATATGCAAATAAATATTGATGAAAATATTTATAAAAATATGAATGTTTTGTCTGCAGATCATTCCCGGGGGGGGGGGAGAACTCTGTTATATTGTAATTTGTTTCTAGAGCTCATCTAGGAGATGGCATACATATCTTTCTTAGACTAATTTTCTGTAGGGGAAGCAGAAATATGCCATGGTTAGGTTAAATCAACACTTAATAAATATTTCATAACTTACACTTAGACAGCAGTGAAAGAGCTATCTACACATTTTGCATAATGACTATAATGCCTGAGAAAGATGTTGAGTTCATTGGAGGGAAAGCAGCAAATATCATAAAATTTATGCCATTAAAGACTTGCTATGGAATTTATCATGGAGAAATGCCAGGGGAATCAGATTAGCGCAAATAAACCTGTACTGTCATTCATCTGGTTTTCTGGGGTTCCTTATACCTGAATATGATAGCACATGGTATATTGACTTGCATTTAAATATGTATATGACATATATTATATAATATATTTTATTTCTACATATATATATATACAAAATCAATCTACATATGTATACATATATATTTATCTCTATATCTCTATATATCAGTCTAGAAGGTAAAGAATAAATAATCAAGGAAACCATCATTTATCATCTAGTGAATGTAAAAATAAAGTTGAAAACTACTTCTGGGGGTCAGCCGGGTGGCTGGGTTAGTTAAGAGTGCAAGCTCTGGGCAATGGGGTCGTTGGTTGGATTCCCGCATACGCCAGTGAGCTGTGACTGAGCTGAGCTGCTGCTGAGCTACCAACAGGTGGCAGGATGGCTCAGCTGGTAAGAACATGTGCTCCTAACGACAAGGTTGCTGGTTCAACTCCCGCATGGGAGGGTGGCCCACCTGCAACTAAGATTGAACACAGCACCTTGAGCTGAGCTGCCCTGAGCTGCCGACCAGCGACTGGATGGCTACTGGACTTGGAGCTATGCTAGCTGCGCCCTCCACAACTAAGACTGGAAAACAACTTGGCTGTACCCCTTCCCCAATTTCCAACACTGTCCCCCTCCCCCAATTCCCCAACAAAATATTAAATAAACAAACAAACAAAAAAAACTACTGGCTCTCCAATGGTTGCTCCTTTGTCACTTTCCAGTCTATTCTTTTTCTAGATGCCTCATAAATTTTGGTGTTCCCATATTTCTGTTTTCATACTTTTCTTTTCATGACATACATACTCTGTAGAATTTCATTTATTCTTCTGTTATTTTAAAAAATGAAAATAGTTTTGTCATTTCCAAACCCTGAGGCTTAAAACAACCCAGGTCATTAATAAAAAGAAATTATGCAGATCTCATCATTAAAGGAGAAAATTAAATTCTTCCTGAAATTCTGTCCCTTGAATTGATGTTTATCTATCACTTGTTGACTGATGATTTATACGCCCAGTACTAATTCTTGCCTAAGTTTTAGCCATGCATTAACATCTTGAACTGGATTTCTGACAGGCTATATAAAAGTCAAAATATCCTGAACTGAACTGGGCATAGTTTGTCCCCATCACCCTAATAAAACACCAATATAACTTGGTATTTATACTTTTCCTTCAACTTTCCATGTCCTATTAATTAGTAAGACTTATAGATTTTACCTCTTAAATATTTAAATATTTGCTGGATACATTCCTGCCCTCTGTCCTCATTGCTATGCCACAACTTTAGTTCTCGCCCATATCTTTTACCTGATGTTTTTGTTCCTATCTCCCCCACACCCAACCTGAATTTGTCCTATACCATGGCTGAAGTGATATATCTATTTCAGGGGATATAGTTCAAATTTCTTATCAAGGCATATGAAAGCCTGCATGACTTAGTCCAAAATCTCATAAATGCACCAACTTTCTGACTCAATGCTTCAATAATTAAATCCTTCCTGCTCTATGCACCCCTCAATCCCCACCACACACACACACACACACACACACACACACACACACACACGCAAACACTAAATATTTTGTACTTCAATGCTTCTTTATCTTGTTTTCTCTTCCTGGGCAACTCTGCCCCCATCCATTCCATAACTTAACTCTTCTTCCTTGGGACTCTTACTGCTCCCTTAGGACTCAATTTGCATTTACTTCCTCCAGGAGGCCCTTCCTGACCCTTTCTTCCTGGACATGGTGTTGTTCCTCTGGGGTTCTTCCTCATCATACTGGAAATTCCTTGAAGACTGGGAACATTCCTGTCTCACCAGTGCTTTTCCAGTGCCCCACAGAATCTGTAAAATAACTAATCAGCAAATGTTTGAACAGAGTGCCAAAAAGGATAAATGGAAGTGACTAAGGAAGGAACAGACAAAACTAGTCAACTATGGAATTCAACCCTTAACTCTCGCTATACTCTTTATATTCACCACCCTAATGAGTGTGGCTTCTCACTTCTCATTTCTAGACCAATGATTCCCAGGTTTATAGATATGTCTCTAACCTTTCTCTAGCATCTACTTGGGTGCTCGACATCTCCCAATTGGATGATAGACTTTTACCTTCCTTGTAATGGCATCACCATTCTTCCATCTTGATCCTTTAATCCGACTTTTCCAAGGTATCATCTGTCCTTCCAACAATCTAATCAATAACAAAATATGATATATTATTTTCTTGTAGTGTTTTTTTTCCTGACATTATTTCTTCCTTTTAAATGTCTCCACCATAATTCCACTTTAAATTCTTAGAGCCATGTTCTTAAATAGTAGTGTACTAGAAGACCTCCTTCCTTCCTTTCTCCTCTTTTAAATACATCTTAGTCTGATTTGGCTCCAATCTTACTTTTCTTAATTATTTTTTAACTTATTCAATAAATAAACTTTCTCCCCCAGACAGTAGGATGGTTTTTCACTAAACTCTCTAAAACTCTCCTAAACTGTCTTTCTCTAAATAATGGATACTTTATAATTCATTTCCATCCCCCTCCCCACCCTTTCTTTCTCTTTTATTCTTTCTTTAACTGTCAAGAATTCATACTTGAATTTTACACACAATTTAAAAAGTAATTTGAGGGTAAATAATCATTAATGAATTAATGGAAAAAAACATTCTCGGTTCTCTCTTAGGATCAGTACCCATTGACTCGCTGATTTACATCGTATGTATTCATGTTTTCTGCCTCTGCTTTTATGATGACACCTTTAGCATATCACAATACTTGCTAATTAAAATAAGTTTAGTTTGTGCTTTATCACACTTCATCTAAGGAACCAGGTAGCTAAATAGTGAATATAAGAGGACTTCCACTAAAGAAGTTGAGAAAAAAAATTAGAAAGCCATAGATAATAGTGTCTTGAAAAATTTACAGTTCAGAATAACCCTGATATTTTTCTGTATAATAAACCATAACTATTTGAGTTATATATACTCTTTTGTACATATTGATTAATATTCAATATTGGGGGAAAGCTTTGACTTTGCTTTAGTAGACAGATTTATTATAAATCTTTTGGAAATGATTTAATGTGCATCAAGTTAAAATAATACTAATTGGGGTAGCTTCACAAGGGAGAGACAAATTCATATTCAAAAGTATTAAAACTCCTCAAAGAGTTTTAGTTAAATTCAAGACTGAGCCAGAGGTCCAAAATAGAAGTCCTCTCAGCCCAGTTATTACCTTTTGCGATGCTTTTTCTGTGGTGACTTTGTCTATGGGAGAAGATCCTAAAGCTGGAAAGACTATTTGCTTTTTAATAGCTAGTTGGCCACACCACTGGTTGCTTTATGATACTGTGGCTCTGAATAAAGTTCAGAGTATTAGATTAATGGCTTTTGCTTTGACCAGCAAGAACAGGAGAGTTAGGGAATTAAAAGCAGGACCCCTGTTTTCCCCATTGCAGAATTCTTTGTTCCCTGAACCACAGGGAGGGTTAGTTTGAATAGCGCTGTGTAAAATGAATTCAGTCTTATAGATCCTATCACATTTTATCACTCCAGTAAGGGAGGATTCAACTTAATAAGACATGGTATTAACTGTATTTGCTTTATTTAGGACTTTTATAATATATAGATTAGCACCCTGGACTATTTCTTTGGTTTTCTTTTTTCTTTCTCTCTTTCTTTCTTTTTGACTGATGATAGTGTGATTAGCACTAGAAGGAGGTAATGGCGGCAGGGGTGGAGAGGATTTTGAAGGTGCAGCTTTGATACATAGCAGGGATTTGGGACTCACAGGAAGACGCTGCGTCCCACATCCTTTGTTGGGGAATCTCCGTGATCAGGATCTGCCAGAGAAGTCTCAGTGGTTTCTAGTTTCTGCCTAATGGAAAAGAAGCAGAAAAGATCTGTCTTTGGTTGCACTCCACTCCTAAGTTGTCTATCAGTTGATCTGCAGTCTCACAAACAGAAGCCAAATGAACACAAAAAGCAATTTTCCTCGTTTAGATCCTGGGCCCCCATCCTCAGTTGCAACAGCCACCTCTTTTCCCCTCCTAGTCACAATCTCAGTCTCTGTTTAGTATTTAATTTCTTTTCAACAGACATTTATTGAATGCCAGACATTGCATTAGGTGTTGAAGGGAACTAGGAGATGAATATAAAACCTGGCCCTTGCCCTTGTTTTCATCACCTTAAAAACACAATTGTGTCTCACAGAGTGATTTATTTGTTTAGTAATCTAGATTAGCAGCTAGCCACACACAATACAACTGGAGGCATAACTAAGTAATGACACTAAATATAGCAAGTCTCGGGATACAGGGTTAGGTAACAGCATAAGGTAGATAGATAGGGCCCTGAGCAACACCTGGATACCAAACAACTATAGTGAAGATGCTATCATGTGGATCCTCCCAGGTGACTTTAGTTCTTACTGTTATTTGGAGTTAAAATACACACCCACAAAGTGCTCCTCTCTGAAACTGGATATACATGCACAAAGATATCCAAATGAGTTGATTAGCATCTGACATTTAATAAATTAACAGTTTCAGAATATCTTTTGTTAATTTATTTAAACTGTGAATATCGAAATTGAAATGAACCAAGCCTGTTTTATTCTTTTGTCTTGTTAAGTAATGATGATAAAAATTTGCATAAATCATCTATTTCCCCTGAAGAGATTTAGAGAATACATTACACAAATATTTTCTTTTCGGCTTATATCTAAGTTATAGAATATACAAATATTACCAACTTCATTTTAGAGATAGAGAAAATGAAACATTGAACTGTGTAATGACTTCAAAAAGCAGGAAACCAGGATTAGAATTCCTAATTTTAGAACCATAATCTACATTGGAGGCAGAAATAGATTGTCCTAAAAAGACACTTTTGCTACTGTACTTGGGTCTTAATCAGCTAATGTGCTTTGTGGGTGTATTTTAACATGCTCAAGAAATCACAAGAACAATGTGACTGTACTGGGCAAAGTGCCCTCCTCCCATAATTTGGCAGAGCAGGTTTGATAAGAATTAGTTTGGGAGTAAGAGAAAATCTTTTGAGTATAAACTGGTACTTTCTTCCCAAATTCATTGCATTGGGAAGACAACATAAAATAGTCACCCCTGGCTACTAACTCCAACTTTTGTCTTATCATGATTTGGAGTCTCTCTCTCTCTCTCTCTCTCTCTCTCTCTCTCTCTCTCTCTCT
>NW_017731504.1:3167864-3278887 GCF_001890085.2 Hipposideros armiger
TATATATATATATATATATATATATATATACTTTAAAGATGTTATTGGGGAATTGGGGGAGGGGAAGAGCACTGGGGAAATGGGGGAAGGGGAACAGACAAGTTGCTGTCCTTTTGTTCTAGTTGTGGAGGATGTCGCTTCACTGGCCCATGTTGGTATTATCACTGCGCTCTTTCTGGGTGAGGCAGATGGGTCGCCGGCGGCAGCTCACACCGGCTGCCCACCACTCATGCTGGCTGCCAGCCATACACGGTAGCTTATGGCAGCCCACTGCACCAGGGGCTACAGCTTATGCCGTGGTCGGTGATTCATGGCAGCCCAGCTCCAGGTTGAGCTTCCGTTCACCATCTTAGCTGTAGAGAACAGTGTCACTGGCCCTCATATGGTATCCGAACTGGGGCCCTGCTCCTCAGAGTTGGCTTCCCAAACCAGCTCTTAACCAGCGCACCACTCAGCTGGCCCTGGAGTCTGGATATTTTAAATATAGCATTTTCAACCGCCCAGCTAGCTCAGTCGGTAGAGCATGAGACTCTTAAATATAGCATTTTCATGTGCTTTAAAAGGCACACAAGTTAAAAATTGGCTATATTTCCAAGATGCTGAAACAGTTTTGAAAATTTCTTGAATTGTTTACAATTTTCCCTTTCATACTTCCAAACAGTTTGTAAATAGTTAAGAAATTCAGTGACAGTTGTAAGCAGCCTGCTGTTGATGTGGTGTCTAACATGTTTTGACAGACATAGGAGCTTTCCAACACGTAAATTGCTATGGCATTTCACTACAACTCAAGTTTCAACCACCTACATTAGAAACAAATGCAAGATATTTTCTTGGCAACTCCCACTGCTTTTGGTTTTTTGAGAAAAACAATGCAGGTCTGACCAGTAGAAGAAGGAAGGAGTGGTTATATTTTAAAATAAAATAAAGTGAAATGAAGTGAAATGAAATAACCACATAGGTTCTTAGGCCAGAGAAGGACTTCAAATACATACTCAGTCAGCCCCTCAAGCAGAATTGCACCCACTCCTGGTAGACATTCATTTGCATGTCATGGCATCAGCTTTTTCAGCAGTAGGGACTTGTCTCTTGAATTATGTGTTATCTGTAAAGGTATTCTTTTAAAATCTAAATAGTTGCAAGATAAGGTAAAATTTAATGGAAAGAGGATAGGCTCTGGAATCAGAAAGACTTAGTTTCACATTCTGACTTCATCTCTGACCCTGTGTGCAACTTGTAATAAGTCTTTAAATCATTCTGAACCTCATTTTCCTCATCTGCAAAATGGGCATAAACTTCATAAATTATTTTAAGGATTAATTGATATAACCTATCTAAACTTTCTAGCATAGTATGTAGCACCAGATATGGAAGTTTTATTTAATCTTCATATAAGCAGGATGAGAAAGATATTACCTGTATTTCTTAGAAGAAGAATCTGAAGCTCAGAGTGGCGATGAGGTTTTGTTACCAAGGGGTGAAAGTCCCCTTTTCAAGAATCCCAAGGGGGGTTCTTTTCCTGTCAGGTGTCTTGGAGCCAATTAATGGCACTGAAACTGAATGTTGATAGTGCAAGATTTTATTTCTTGGCCAGAGAATGGACAAGCAGGAGTGCAGCTCTCAGATCAACTTCTGGTCCCTTAGTGGTAAAGAGGGGGCTAAATTAGGATAGTAGGAATGAAGAGGGGGGTTTAAGTAAATAGGTAGGAGTAATACTCATGGCTTTTCCAGGGAAAGGGGAGGCAGCTTTCTGGAGATCAAGGATCCACCCTCTTTTTCTTCCTTTTTGGTCTCTTCCAGCCATTGTAATAGGGATTGTCAGGTGCCATGGCACTGGTAGGTGTGTTATTTAGCATGGTGATTATATTATAATGAGCTTTAAAATCTTTTAGAGGCCATTTAGTGTCATCTTGGTTTCAACTGGTTTCAGCTAGTCTTGACAAATTCTTAACTGTGGACCGCTGTCCTCCCTGTTCTCAGAGATGGATAGCTCGAGCAGGGGACAGGTTCAGCCACACCTCTTAGACCTGCAGGCCTTTCACAGGACAACAGTTTCTCCAAGTTCCTTTCTTAAGTAAACAGGAACAGGCAGCATTGCCAAGTACCATCTTACTTATCAAAGCAAATAATCTTTGGAATCTTCACATATTTTCCAACATTTCAAATCCATCTCTCGGTCAACTCTAGGGTGGATATGTTGTCATTTATAGTTTATACACCAAAGGTAAAGGATGTAAATAAAAATAGAACCAAGATCACCACCTTAACAAATGTTCTTTATCATTATTGGACAAGAATTAATGACATGCAGGAATTGAATTTTAAACTTTAAATTTTTTTATGATTATGCATTAAATTTAAGCTTGTCTTTTCTGCTAGACTGAAAGTTTCAGGAATGCAGTCCCTGACACATAGTAGTTATCAATAAATATTTAAATGAATACTGTTAGTTGAGGAATAAAATTTTACAATGGTATAAAATTTTACTTTTCTCAGTATATTCTTGTTTCTATTTCAGGAATTTTTCTTTAGAATCTACATTTTACTTTCATAAATAAAATAAATTCTCATTGCTAAGGAATATTTAGAAAATATAGACAAGATAAAGGAGAAAAATATCATCCACCATTTCAGTTTGATGTTTTGCTTTTTTAAAAAGTTGAGATCAATTTTAGTTAGACTTAAGAAACTGTAGATGTTTCCCTGAGGATTTCTTGGTCTAACTACAGGGCTCTTCCCTTTACAAGAGATAAAGCTTAATATATTGACACTGTTTGCTTTTAAATTTTAGCCAGATGTCCCAGGGAAAGTTGGCAAAACCCTCTTCATGTTTTTTTCAGTTTGGTTATTGTTTGATAAGATTTAAGGAGATACTCCTCTCATGAATCTTATAATTAGTTTTTCATTCTGTCTATTGATTTTCCCACAGTGAAGCAGGAATATTTCTTTACTAGTACATATTTTAATATCTTGACTGTGTTTACATTAATTTTGAGTCATCTTTGAACTATCCAAAAACTTCAAGTAATTAATTTATTTTAAGAATGCTGCATAGGTAACTAATGTTTTAGCTCTGAACACTTTAAAATTTGACTGGAAATATGTTTCATTTACTTTCATGCGTGGAACAAGAATTTGTTTCAATACTAAATTATTAAATCGTAGTTTTTAACTTTAAAGCTTCATAATGGCTTATTTATTTATTTATTTATTTATTTATTTATTTATTTATTTGGGACTGGGGGGTTGTGATTGTTTTAAAACTTGTCAATTATAATTTTTTGCCATGATCTTTAAAAATGCATTTATTTTAAATAATTTTGCTTTGTTTTCTATACTTATTTTTTAAGTATAGAACTCTTTTCAGTTATATTTTTTATTAATCTTTTGACACACTTCAATTATTCTCAGGTCTTAGAACATCTAAATATCTTTTCATTAATGTTGATTTAAAAAAAATAAAGTGGTACAAGTACACAATTAAAAAATCAAGCAGAACTAAAGGGTTTACATTAAAAATTAGCAATTCCTTGCCCCTTACCCCTCACCCCTCTTCATCTCTTCCTATATTCAGTTCTATTCTTATTTAATTTTTAGCTATAAATTTTGTTATTTACCTCCATATGTTAAAGTAACATTTTTATACTGCTATTTATTAATGTTTCCATTTTATTTTTTATTTATTAATTTATTATTTTTTTAAATTGGGGAATTGGGGGATGGGAACAGCGTTGGGGAACTGGGGGAAGGGGGACAAGTTGCTGTCCTTTTTGTTCTTCAGTCTAGCTGTGGAGGACGTTGCTTCAATGGCCCAAGTTGGCACCATCATTGCGCTCTTCCCAGGCAATGCAGATCAGTCGCCGGCTGCTGGCTGGCTGCTCACACTGGCTGCTGGCTACACATGGTAGCCCATGGCAACCCACTGCAGCAGGAGCTGCAGCCTATGCTGTCGAAAGTGACTCATGGCAGCCCAGCTCCAGGTTGAGCTGTTGTTCAGCATCTTAGCTATAGAGGGCAGTGTCACTGGTCCTCATATGTGGGATCCGAACCGGGGCCCTCTGGTGTCCCAAGCCATCTCTTAATCAACGCGCCACTCGGCCGGCCCAGTGTTTCCTTTTTAAGTAAGAACTATTGACTAGTTGAGTTTTAAGCTACTGCCATCAACCTTCCCTTCTCTTGGTCTTCCAAAAATGGTTTTGTCACAACTTTTGGTTAAATCAACAGTGTTAACATTATCATAATTATGAAAGTATTAGTTATTACTAAGCTAAAGAATACACTATTATTTCAGTAATATACTACTTTTTGTTTGTCCTGGAGTTGATAATTGCTTTTTGTTTTGCTTAGTTTTCTATGTGCCTGTCAATAATGTTTTACTACACGCTCCTACAGATCTGGGAAATGCCTAGTAATACTTTTTCCAAACACTAAAAGATACCAGATAGTCTATAACTCCATTTATTCTTCTTCTTGGAAACTGCCCTCTCCCAGCTCTCTAACCTCATGCTCTAATATGGACCATTGCTCTCTAGGCATGTTGCACAGCTGCTGCCCTGGAATTTCATGGTAAATCTTCTATATTGAACCCACTGCTTCCTGTATACCATGTCTACATTTTTCTTTCATTTTTTTTGACAAAATATATCCACCAGTAATCTCCCAAGAAGAAGG
The DNA here is from genome assembly GCF_001890085.2 of Hipposideros armiger. NCBI lineage: Eukaryota > Metazoa > Chordata > Mammalia > Chiroptera > Hipposideridae > Hipposideros > Hipposideros armiger. The sequence continues at coordinate 3,172,533 of NW_017731504.1, forward strand.
AAATGGGTAGTAAACTTTTTAGTTTTTAGGTGTCTGATAATATCTTTATTCTCTCCTCCCACTTGATTGATCATTTGGATGGGAATAGGTTATTAAGGTAAAAATTATTTTCCCTAGAATTTGGAAGACATCATTCCCTCTTTAAGTATCCAGTATGGGCTGGTGAAAATTCCAAATGCTATCATAATTCCCTTTTCTTTAATTATGTTTTGGTCATGTGTTATTTCTGGATACTTTTAGAATTTCCTTTTATGCCTGTTGTTCTGAAATTTTTATTTCATTCATTAACCTAGTCATTCTGCAAAATTTTAATATGCACAGTTTATTTCTCTAATTTTTCAGTTCTTTATTTTGGGAGTGGTGTGGGGATAAAATTCCATGATTGTTGGATTTTGAGCCATCCAGACTGATCCTCAAAGAGTGATAGTTTAATCTTTTCCATATTCTTTTCAGAGACATTTACTTTGACTATATACAAAACTTCCAATTTTAAATTTCAATCATATTTTAATGTAAAGGTCTGTTTATTATTATCTTTTTTCCTAATAGCAGCTATACTTATCTGTTTGTTTATTTTAAGCACAGTGTCTTCTGTTGACTTCTGAATACATATATGTATATTATATATAATTTTCATCTGCTCTCTTCTCTCCACTTTGTTTTTCTTTTTTTCCTTTCCCCTTTTCCTCTTATTTGTTGTAGTTTTGTTTTGAACCCCTTTGGCTTTTCCTTTTGACACTGAAAACATTCTTTAAATAACAGTCGATCTTCATTTGTCCATTCGTATTCCAGAGGCATCAAAAAGTTCAGTGGAAGTTGAGCACCTTCCTGGGAGAATTGGCTTGTTCGTTGGCAGATTAGTTAACTCTGTAATGAGTAAGAAGGGGGCCAGCCTTTTAATTGATGGACCGCATGATGTCAAAATGAGGACTTCTTTTCTTGGATTGTATAGTTACACTCATGAAGTTCCTTTATCCAGCTTCTTGTGGCAGGATGCAGAGAGAAGATCCTTACTTTCCAATTTCTAGGCAAAAGTAGGAGAGAGGTACCATGAGTGTGCAGTAGGTGGACTTCACTGCATCTGATTTTCACTCCCTTCTATGCTCCACTGTGTCCCTATCACAAAGTCTAGAGCCTTTCAGAGAATAGACAACTGTTGTCCTGCAAATGCAAGGGAATGTGGGAATCATCTTCTGGCTACAGTCATGGTGAAGGGTACCTGGGATGTTCCAACTGCTCTGCATACCATCTTCCAACCCATTTGTATTTTCCATCCTTACTTCATCCCCACTCCCACTTCCTTGGTGCCTGCAATAGTAAAGTCTCTCAAAGACTTTGGGGTACATCTCCTCATTGTTTCACAGTTCACCTACAAGCACCTGGCGTATTATTTACTTTACCCAAGCAAATTAGTTCTCATGCGTTCTGCTTTCTGTCCTCCAGATATTTATTGAAATTGTTTTCTTTATGTTATCTCCTCTTTTGTGTCATTTGTCTTGTGGGTAATAAAAATTTTTATTTTCTGCAATGTAATTTCTGCATTTTACTGCCAAAGCCTCAGCGTGTAATGGTATCAACCATCTCTGTTTTCTTTTCATTGTGTTCACTTTTCAAGATATTATGTTCTATTTTCATAGAAATCTTGTTTTCATATACCCTATTCAGATTTACAAAACATTTAACACATGTCTTTGTCTCTGATTTTCATGGGTGATGTCTAATTTTGGCTCTTTAGTGTGATACTAATCATACTTCCTCTTGTATTGCAGAATTTTTGAGGACCCTGCATTGGTTCTTCTAAGTTTAGTTTAGCTGCATTGTGTCTGGCTGCTGCTTGAAATCTCTCCTAAAATTTGTGATATCAGGCTTATTTGTACAGTTCTGAACAGCTTTGCCTGCCCGGTCCATGCTGCTGAGCTGTGGTGGGGTCTTCAGACACTTCTCACTACGAAGTGTTTGAACTCTCCCTGTAGAGGAAGTACCTGGAAACCACAATTTCCACCATTCTTCCTGAGTTTTCCTCGTTTTCTTCTCTTCTTCTTTTTGCTTTGCTTTACCAGTTTTCTCCTGGGATCATCTACAGCATTGCCAGCCCCCTCCTCTACTTCCTGCCAAATAGTTTTCAGGGACGTACTTGCTGTCTCTTTTTGGCTAGAACTGAAGCGTCCATTTACTGGTATGTTTGGGTGTATCGGACTAATACTGGAAGACTGTCAGACAGTAATCACACAATGTCACAGATGGCTCACTTTTTCCAATTTTCAGATTTGTACAGCTATTTCCTGTCTGTGCACTTAAAGGGAAGAGACAAATGGTGAAGGTAATTTCTGTTTCCCTAGTGCTGAGCATAGCACTAGTGGACCAATGATGGCAGTTAATTGTACATAAAACTTAATAGTTAGGGGAATTACTAATGAATGTTGATAATGGTGATTTTTCTACTTAATTTTCAGTGTTATTTCAAATTTTGGTCATCTCAAAGTCTTACTAAATAGTTTTAAGGGTAAGTCAGGAGGTCTTATTAAGTCTTTTACAAGACACCCTTTTAAATGGTAACTTCATATAGTTTTATTAAATTTAAAACAGTAATGTTACGTACAACCTTTTTATTTACTCATCACATGTGGTAAGCTCTGTTTAATAAGAGTGAAATCAGATTTCAGAGATAGTTCCTAATATAATACAAAAATAATTGGGTGGTAATTGCTTACTCTGTCTCAAGAAGGATAGAACTCTTAATGTTATGCAAAACTCCTAGAGCAAAATATCAGTTTCAATGCTTTGTAAAAAGAAAAGTCAGTATCTATGTAATTAGGTGGTTAGAAGGAGAAAGTGGGCAGATATAGAGAAAACACATTAAAGTTTTATTTTTAAGGTCTACTAGGGTCTATTTGAGTATACTTTTTAGCTAGCTAAGTTTGAAACTGCTATTACAAGCAAAAAGGACAATTTAAAAAGAGAGCAGATTATGTCTTGTAAAAGGGTAAGCAACAAATACCTAATAGGAAAGCTTTAGCAGACAAAATTTCCCTGAGAGTTGGTTTCATTGACCTGTATTACAGTAATAGTATCAGTATTATTGTACAGTAGCTAAGAGCAGACACCATTAGTGTAATGTGAATTGTCTGATTCTTACTTTTCTCCTTTGCAGAATGCACAATCCTAGGTTTTTAGTGAGGATTAAATAAGGTAATGTTATAGCATGTGATAGCCCTTGGTGCACAGTAAATACCTTAAAAACAGGGTAGGTTTTGGTAAAGTCGATTCTGTGGATTAATGTGCTGAGAACTTTTTTCTTTTCGTGGATTTTGATTTGTTGATCTAATAAATGTGTTTTCCCCTCGTTAGTTTTGTTAGCCGATGCCATATGGACTGCCTGTTCCTACCTGCTCCCTGGAACTAATAAAAGAAATGATGTTGCTTTGATTAGATCACAATGAGCTTTATATTCCTCATTCCTGGAATATTGAGAGTGCATAAGAAATGTTTGCTGAATTAATTAATACCAAAAATTAAACCAGACATTCTTTATTTATTAGAACTATTTAGTTTGAACCTGTAGAAGATCTGTGTAATGCTGAAGGATTACAAGTTATCACCAAACCTCACTCTTCATTATTAAATGTAGATGTAGGCTATTGATACAGATAATCTATCTATGCAATTATAGGTAGGAATGTTTCTCCTATTCTTTAGGCAGAAGACAAGTCAGACATTTTTCATGACAGGATTCCCTCTACTTTTCTTTAAAAACCTGCAATGGAGAGTTTTATAATCTGTATACCTTTGTCCAGTACGTGATGTTCAAGGCATTGGGCTTATTGAGGGGTTTAAAGAATTATAACACATAATTCTTGTCCTATAAAGCTAATGAGACATTTGGAGATATAAATTATAAAACTCAAAAGCTTTCAGTGCAGTAATTGAATAGTACACACAGACTCTACATATAAAAGAGATAGAGTTGGACAAAAACGATTTCATAAAGACATTGAGACTTGATTTGGGCTTTGAAGGAGAAGTAACATTGACTGTATTTTAGTAAAGGCGAATGGAAGAAGAGGAGAGAGTGAGCAAAACAGAAGAGGCTGGACTAGGCGTGGTACATTCAGAGTTCTTGACGTTATTATAAATTTGTTTACTATATAAAATGGGCATTGGCTTCTTCTTATGTGAAGTTTGCTAGCAGTGAACATATTTAATTTGATGGTGTTTCTGGGGAATGATATGAATATATTGCCACTAAAAAATGTTAGGGAGAAAAACTTTGTTAACTTGAATGAAAGCACCAAAACTGGAATCCGGGCATATCCAGGTGCTCAGTGATTTTTTTTTTCCTCCAGGTTTTCCTTTCCTTCTCACCCTTGAATTAGGCTGTATTTATTACTTTTTTCCCCCTGTAGTCTTTCATTGGAAACCCCCTTGAAGTCATACCAGAAAAATAAAACTAGAGATGATTCTGGGGTCCAGAGTTGGGTTGTCTAGGACAGGGGTCGGCAAACTGCGGCTCACGAGCAACATGCGGCTCTTTGGATACATACATGTGGCTCTGAAATAAAATTGAAAATGAAAATAAAACTATCATAGTTTCATTTATGAAAAATTTAAAGAATATTATTCACATAATAGTGATTTCATTTATTTTATGGCTCTCGGAATTTTTCAATTGTGAGGGACAGGATTGGCTCTTCCATCTCAAAAGTTTGCCAACTCCTGCTCTAGGAAGCAGATTCTGACATGGGGATGAGAGCTACCCCAGGAAGAAGGTGAGACCTTACTTGGGGCAGCTTTCTTCAGCTGAGGGCAATTTTTTGAGAGAGCTGAGGTCTCTGAGCTGTTAGCACTCTTCCAATTTTTGGAGGAGCAAGTCTTTCAGTCCTGAAGGAGGATCTGACCAGCACATCAAAACATATACTATAGGAAGTGAAGCCATTGGGTGGAGATGTGGATGTCAAAAGCACTGTTTTGCCTGCATGCAAATTCAGATAAAAGTGTGGTCACCCAGACAACTCATCAATGCCAGTCCCCAAGGGCCACTACCACTTCACTGGAATGAGGTAGAGCTATGGGACCTATAATAGTTTTCTTGGGCTGCCATACAAAATACTTTACACTAAGTGGCTTTAAAAACAGGATTTTATTTTCTCACAGCTCTGAAGGCTGGAAGTCAATTGATGTTCTGGTTAGAGCTCTCTTTCTGGCTTGCAGACAGCCACTGTTTGGCTGTATCCTCACATGGCCTTTCCTCAGTATTTGCATATGGAAAGAGAGCTCTGTGGTGTTTTTTAAGAATACTGATGCTATCAGATTAGGACCCCACTCTTATGGCCTCATTTAAACTTAATCACTTCTTTAGAAGCTCCATCTCCAAGTATAGAGCTAGGCTTTCAACATATACATTTGGGGTTGAGGCACATACATCTATAACAGGGCCAGTTAATGCAGATTTTCACATATATTTCTTTATGAAACTGGAGAAATGTAAATGATCCCTGCTCCCTAAAGAAGTTGGCATTTTTGTTTGTTTCTTCCTTTTTGTTTTTAAATCTTGACTAAAAAACAAACAGATAAGCAACAAAAAATAACACTACTCTCATACTTCCATTAACCTCCTATGAGTTTTTCCTGCATTGCCCTTTTAAGTTGCTTGAGTGGCCTGGGAGCAGTGGTTGCTACTGATTACATGCATAATTGAAGAATTGCCATCCTTGGTGCTGCAATCTCCTCAAGGCAGGCAGTTTCTCTCAGGAGGAATAAAGGGGCGCAGACTGGGTTCATTTGGGATAACTTCAACATTGAGAATGAATTTTAGTCCAATTTTGTTCCCATCGAAACTTATTGACTATAGTAGACATTTATTTAATCAACAGTGTATTTTAAGTGAATACTATGTATTCCATGTATTTCAATTTATGTTTAATTTACCACCCTTCACCATTCACAATTATGGGCATAACTTATGAAAACTAGAACAATCTCAAATAGTTCTTATGTTTAATTCCTAATTTAAAATTAACTTTATTGTTAATCAGTGCCCATATTAAAAAGTTTTTCTTTTTTTTGTTATGTATAACATGAAAGTTCCTAGAGTTGTAGTTAGAAGTAGCAGTAATTTGCTCTACTTTTCAGAGATGGGGATAAGTTATAAAACATTTAATTGAATTGATTAGTAGTTGTGGAAAATGAGCTTTTGTGGTTACCAATGATTGGATTAAATGGAATCTTTTATAAACATATATATCACAGTATGCTTTCATAAAACTTGACCTTTTGATAACTATCAAGCATCTGGTCTGCTCAACTCGTAATGGACTGAGGGGAATTCTCTACTTAAAAGGAAATAGAGCTTTCTTTCTTCCTTTTGAGTGTTTATGTGTCAGTGCAATGTAGTAGGACAGCTATTCCTTTGATATTTGGATATAAGAGGAAAGGAGAGTGAATATCTTACCCTGTAGATAGTGAATAAATATTTTATAGTTTTTTGGGGATGGGGTTGGGGCTAGGGGTGTGTTTAGTGGATGGGGAATTGAGATGAGAAAGTAAAGTAAAAATTTTACTATAAGTCTCAGTATTTATTGAACCTTTCATGTCCTATTTGGCTTTACTTCCTCTTTCGTGATTAGCAGCTTATATATAATAATGATAAATAAGATTTTGAAACTCCCCCCTAAACCTGACCCTACTGGAAAGTTGTTCATAAAATCGACAGCACACTCTCTCCCAGGCACAGCATTGAGGATAGAATCACATTTTAATCTCCTGTTTCTGGAGTATTTCAGCTGGAGGGTAGAGGACAATTCCGTTGTTCTCCTCTGTGACAGCTTTATGTGTTCTTTAGAGGATGATAAGCAGTAGAATTTCTTTCTTTCTCTTTTATTCATTTCTTCATATGCCAACTTTTAAAAATTTACAGTTGAAATATGTGACTTGTCACATCTAGGCACTAACATTATTTTCCTATTGAACATGGGACATATCTAGTAATGCTTCTTAAATGGATTCTGACCTGAGGGATAAAACAGTCACTGTAAGTTCATTTTTGTGAAGTACATGTGAACTGGTTGGAATTCAGCCCTGTTGAGGGTGTTCCAAATATGTCATCAGTTCTAAACACTCATTTTTATTTGTGGTATAAACATCAAAAACCACATGTTATGCTGTGATACCTATATTTCTCTATATATTTTTTCAAGTAATATGTCATTCAGAGAGTAACATGTTATATGATCAAGGGCTAAAAGTTGTGAAACAGCTTTAAACCAAAGAAGTTACTCAGAGCCAAAATAATAAGGAAGATTCATAGAAGAGTGAGATGAAGAGTAAATCCTTGAACAATAGAAATACATATATTTTTAAAGATTTTATTGGGGAATTGGGGGAAGGGAACAGTGTTGGGTAATTGTGGGAGGGGATCAGCCAAGTTGTTCTTTAATCTTAGTTGTGGAGGGCGCCAGTCACCATCTGGCTGCCCTCTGGCAGCTTGTGGCCTCTAAGCTCAAGGTGCTGTGTTCAATCTTAGTTGCGGGTTGGCATAGCCACCATTCCATGTGGGAGTGGAACCAGCAGCCTTGTTGTTAAGAGTGTACGCTCTATCCACTGAGCCATCTGGGTGGCAGCTCAGCTCAAGGTGCCCAGTTCAGTCTTAGTTGTGGGTGGGCGCAGCCCACTGTCAAACAGGCAGTCTTGTTGTTACACCAGCTGAGCCATCCCGCCACCTATTGGCAGCTCAGCTCGGGCGCAGCATCACTGGCCAATGTGGGAATCAAACCGGTGGCCATGTTGCTCAGAACTCGCGCTCTTAGGCCAACTCTTAATCAACTAAGCCACTCAGCCGGCCCGAACAATAGAAATATTTATCCTGAAAATGAGGGAACAAATGAAGTGAGGGAGTAGGACTAATTAGACTATATTTGAGAAACTCTGAGAAATTTGGCCTGATTCTTAATTGCCTAGAGAGAGTGCTTGAAAATAGTGCCTGTCTTTATCTAGTTCACCATTTTACTTCCCACAGCCGATGCAAAATGGTTTCTCAAGAGAGATTTGTTGAATGAATGAATGGATGTAAATTCAAATAAGAGAAAAGCCAGAGGGTGGGTCAAGATTATTTTCTGACTACCTTTAGATAAATATTTGACTTTGTAAGGGATGCTTGTAAGTCATTTCATCCAACTAACCACTTGCCCTTTTCTGCTTGACAGCCATGTATGTTAGTGACTTGATGTTCAATCTCCTTTTCGTCTACAGTCTTATACCCTCAAGCACTTAATGCCATTTTGCCATGAGAATCATGTACAAACTCGTGTTGTCTTTGATTAAACTTTTGAGTGTGAGAGGTTACTGATATCCAGAGCTTAGAGCAAAATCCAAAAAGAAGCTGAAAGAACATGAAAAAAAAAAAGTTCCCAGAAAACAAGACATTTTCTATTGGTCTGTGCTTCACACATCTTCTCACACCAAATATGTGGTTAGATGTCAAATTGTTACTTCATCAAGAGAGTTTTGTTAGCTGGGAGAGCACTCAGGCAGGTCAATAGAAATACACTGTGAGCCAACAGGTTCTCTGACCCACGTCTAAATTTCTTGCTCAAGGCAAGTTGGAAGCAGCTTTGACATTCTCTGAGTCCGGTGAAACAATGAGAGAATGTTACACCTGCCTTAATCTTTGTAAAAGTTTAGTAAACCACCAGAGTAAGATTACTGTAATAGATTCTTAACAGTTCCCTTCCTATATTTTTTATCTACTTCAGTCCTTTCCCTTGAATGTTGTCAGATGCATGGTTGGAAAAGAGAAATCTGATCATATTGGCCTCTCTTGAAAACCTCCACCACACCCCTGGGGCCTTCAGTATAACATCTAACAAAGTCATTAGAATAGAGTGCAAAATGCATCAGGCACCCCATATTTCTCTTCCCTCCTTTCCTATAATGAGTACTTATAGAGTGCCTACTATGTGCCTGGAATTGGGCTTATTGCCAAGGATCTGATGATGCCCAAGAAATATAGATAGACCAACAGGGTCATTTTCCTCCACTTCTCAGCGCTAATCTCAAGGATGTTTAAATGTGCCCTTTTGCCTTTTTTGCATCATAATCTTTGTCCCTGCCTCTTCACCTCCCCATTTGTTGCTTAATTCCTACTCATTCTTAAAAATCCACCCAGGCCCATGCCCCTGTCTGGGACCTGCAAGCCAGATGCACAAACTCTGCATTTCTACAGCACGTTGTGTTTTCTTTCTTATGGCTCTTGTGTGACATGCTGTTCTTTGAGAGGAAGCCTGTTTTTCATCTTTATTCCCAGCAACTAGCACAATTCCTACCACATAGTAGGTACTTAATAAACATTAGTTTCCTTCTTCTATTAGTTTAGAGGTCATCCCTTCATCAAACCTTATTTTTCAGATGATTACTTTGATGATGTGGATCTTATTTGTTCCCTCAGCAACCGTTTCCTGAGAATATGCTATGTGTCAGTCATTACATTACATGGGCACATTTCACTCCCCATTTCTTCAGCAATGATGGTGTTGAAGAAATGGAAGCTCGGATGTGATGTTGTGGGTCTTAAAGTTCCTATGTGGCAGGAATGCTTCTCAACCTCAGATTTATGTGATGCTAAAACCCATGCTCTTTTTTTTTTATGCCATGCTTTTTCCTCTGGGATAAAGAATAATTCTCTACACATTTTATACAGTCAGTAAAAATAGACTACAGTTTAAATTCTGTCATAATAAACTCTTGAAGACCTCCAGATTTACTTGTCATTTGATCATAATGAGCACATCGTTAGAAATTTGTTTTACAATCAGGACCTGAACATAAGAAAACAGGCGCTTAGGAGTTTTTGTTTTTTGGTTTTCTATTCATTAATAAATTATTGGATGGAAAAACAATTTTTTTTTTTTTTTTTACCCACTGGAGGAAAGAGAAAGGTTCAATGCAAACTACACTCTCACTCCTTCTGTAAGCTTGTGGATTGAATGTACTAGCATTGGTTTATTTAGAGGAGCTGTTTCAAGTTTCTCTCTTCAATCACTCATCTAGCAGGGGCCCATGGGGAAATTGTTTTTTCCTGTTTCATCTTCATGTTAGGAATTTTATATAAGTGCAGGAGCTTGCTTGGTCCATATATACTGTGGTAACAAGGATATGTGCCGACTGAGGCAAAAAGAAAAGAGTTAAGCTACAGCTGATTTTTACCAGTGTTTGTGCAGCAGTTATGGCTGTAAGTTGTTTGATATTCTTCCGAGAGAGAAGTGAGGTTTATTTCCTCTTCCCTTGAATTTGAGCAGACGCTGTGATTGGTTTGAATGATATAATATAGTGGACGTGATACAATGGTAATTTCCAGGCCCAGGCCTGAATACATTGATAGTTACTACTTTTTGTTTCTTAAAACTCTTACTCTTAGAGCTCTGATTTATCATGAGAGAAGCCCCATATGTTGACCATGTAAAGAGTGTGACTGCATAGAGGGGGAAAGGGACCCCCTGAGCTAGTCTTCTGGATCAACTTGCAAGGAGCCAGGCTTGGATACCCCCAGTCCAGACCAGCCACCAGCTGAATATCACTGAGTGACTGCAGTTGATGCTACATTCTTCTGGGAACAGAAGAATCTTCCAGATGAACCCTTCCTAAATTTAAAAATTATATTGACCCACTAAAGTTTGACATTGTTGGCAATAATAGATAATTGGAACGGTTTACACCTAGCCATCAATTGACAACTACGTTGTGATCCCCTATCTGCTGCAGGACTCATTGAGGCTCACGGGATATATTATAGCTTCCTTTTCTTTGGTGGTCACCAGAATATATATATATATATATATATATATATATATATATATATTATGCAAGCGAAAGGGGAAGATATGGGTTACTTGTGTGTTAAGAGTCTCTCTGATGGTAATCATCTGTATGTATTTACCACATGAAATTTTCCAAGCCACATTTATATTTATGTTTTCTGTGCATCCTTACCATATGCCTGGTAAGGTCATTTGTCAAGTCTGGTTTATGCCATATTGTAGATGGTGAAGCTAAGGCACAGATGTCTGGTTACTTTCTATGGTCACATAGCTAAGATTCTCAGAGCACATTGTATTTTCCCTTTGTATAATTCTCAAATTTAATTAATTTTAGGATGATTGTTTTTTAAATATCTGTTATACCAACTAGATTTTGAGCTCCAAGAGGTCAACAAACTTTTCTCTCTTATTCACCACTCTATATTTAAAACTTGAGCCAGTGCCTGACACAGAAAATACTCAGTATTATATTAATTGAATGAATAAATTAATAAAAAATGGCAGAGCTCTGACTAAAACCTAGGTTTCCTGATTCAGAGGTGCCATCTCTTCCCATCATACCAATGAGTGAGGAGAGGGCATGAAACATTTAGGAACTCCAATCAAAGGGCATAGCCACCAGTCACACTCTCCCCTCCCCCTATTCTCTTTTTCAAGGGAGAATATCTTTGGAAAGGAAATAGTGCTGTTTGAAAAATTTTCCTAGTAATTTTGATATACCTCCTGTTGAGAACTAAGACACAATATTATTATTTTTACTCTTAATCACACATTGTACATAAAAAAAGAAGTGCTCTGAGAAAAATACAGTGACTTTATACTTGGAAAGAAAAAAAACAAAAGCAGAGGGTTCTATCGTCATGACTCAGTGAATGAAAGACTGAGGACATAGGGAGAATCTGAGTCAACCGCTCATCAATGACATGAGAAGACAGTTTACTGTTAAGCACTTCAGCATGTCTTAGCTAGTGGATATTGTAGCTCCCATAAAGGCAACTACGCAAGTTGCTTCCACTGTTGTTTTCCTAAGTGCTTCTGAACTCTAAAAGGCCATTGAACTGAATGTCAGATCCTCAGAATTGATAGTGATCCTCAGGGTCTGCCTCCAGGCCAGGATGCTGGGGGAATAAGGAGCTGCCTCCTAAGATTCCTATTGTTTCCTTTCATGCTTCTCAGGGTTCTTAACCGACTGAGCAATGGGAACAACTGGCCAAGATAGTCAGGGAAAGGGTGACATGAACTTGTGTTTTTGGCTAGTCAAAATTCACAGCTGGGTTTCTTAGATCTGAGTGGTGATGCTGTGATCTATATAGATTAGATTCATCAGTCAGGAGTAGGCTAAAGAGATACTGACAACTTAAGGTAATTAGAATAATCTTTCTCTAATGTCTCAGACTACCAGCAGCTTCTCTTTGGAGTCAATTTCTGGAGTCAAAATTATTCCCTCCAATGAGAAGGAAAGGAAGGAGAGAGAGAGAGAGAGAGAGAGAGAGAGAGAGAGAGAGAGACTGAGACCTTAGTTCTAAGAAAAATAATTTCCTGGGAATGTAGGTGTACATATTTACACACCTCAGTGAAAACACTGTTGGATTAGAATTATATGTAAGATAAGGTGATTTAAGAAGCCTGACTGGTTCTAGTAGACAACTGATGGTGTGTCAGATATCAAATACCAAATTACAAGAAAATACCAGAAGTTGCCACATAGATTATCTCAATTATAATTGAGGAAGAAGATAGAAGAGTCATGACATTGTGAAGATACCTGTAAACTGCATTCTACACACTTCAGTTAGCCGAAGAGAAGTGCCACTCCTCCAGAGAAGGTGTCCTGAGAATCATAAGGATGGCTCATGATACCAAGGGAAGGTGTAAATATATTCTGTATAACCTTCTTACTAAGCTTGGAAAGTGTGCAATTTTTTAAAGATATTTATTTTTTATGTCAAAGTTAACTATTAGAAATATTTGGGAAAAAACAGAGATTAGGCTAAAAATACTCAAAACCTCATCTTACAATGACATATTCTGTTAACATTTTGGACTATCTCCTTTTTTTTGTTGTTATGTTGAACAGAAATATATCTTATTAAAGCAACATTCCATAAAGGGCACAACTTACCTGTTTTGTCTCACTCTGAGCAAAATTCTCTTGTTTGCAGTAGTCCCATGGAGTACTGCAAACCAATAATTTTCAATATCAATTTTAAAGGCTATTTCAATGTGGGACTTTCAAAACAGTGCAAAAGAACCTATTGCAAATGATTGAACACAGAACCAGGACTGATTCTATATGTGGTTTATTATGAAAACTACATTGGTACAAATGTATTTTATAAACTATAATGGATATGTAAATGAGTCTGCTATGAGCTTTTCATTCATCACCAAGGAACAGATAGAAATACCTCATGAGCTGTAGCTAAGAAAGCAATTATTTTTCTAATCCATCCTGGGTTTCTATTCTTCCTTGATGTTTCACACCATTTGTGTATCACGCTGATTTATGCTGTGATATACACTTGTCTTTGAAAAAAAATATTTTAAGACTCTTATACTTAGTCTTTGAACACTTTATAATCACAGTTACTCAAAGCAGTCTTTTTTTTTTTAAATTTATTTTTTAGCTGAGCCATCCTGCCACCTGTTGACAGCTCAGCGGCAGCTCAGCTCGGGCCGTGAATTGAACCGGTGACCCTGTTGCTCAGAGCTCACACTCTTGAGTGAGCTCTTAACCAACTGAGCCACTCGGCCAGCCCTCAAAGCAGTCTTTTTTCAGTTAATGAGTGTGCTTCCTCTTCCACATTTTGCAGATGCTGTCTATCACTTTACACACCCTGGCAATATCCGCTCTGTCCATTTAATGCTGTAGCTCCCCCTCCTCATCTCAGTGTTCTCTGACTGTTGACAGCTCAGCTCAAGTGGCAGCTCAGCTCAAGTTTATTGTCTAGAATCTATTGTGTTGTTGGAAAAGCCATGATGTATGTTTGCGACAGATGGCACTAGTTTATTTTTAGAAGTACTATAGTCATTTGCATCTATGTTATTGCTATGCCATTTGAAACTGACAGTTCTGGCTTCATTCTGAAAAAAGAATGAGTGATTTGGTTAAGTTTTGGTGATTTTACAAGTTGAAGATGGAAGACCAAACTGCATTTTTGTCATGTTTTACTGTTTGACTTCCATAATGAGAAGAACACGCATCAAGCTTTTGAAAAGTTGCATAAGGTTTACGGTGACAATGCTCTACAAGAACATCAGTGCCGACAATGGTTCACGAAATTCTGTGCTGGTGATTTTGATCTCAACGACGCTCCTCGGTCAGGGAGGCCCACCAAGGTTGATGACGACAAAATAAAGGCATTGATCAAGTCAAACCCATATTACATGACATGAGAGATTGCAGAAACATTGAACATCCATCATTCAAGTATTCATGACCACTTGAAGAAGCTGGGATACGTAAGCAAGCTCGCTATTTGGGTTCTGCATGAACTCAAAGAAGTTCATTTGATGGCGCATATAAACATCTGCAATATGCTTATTAAACGTGAGGAAAACAATCCTTTTTTGAAGTGACTGATAACTGGTGATGAGAAGTGAGTTGTTGACAACAATGTGGTGTGCAAACGGTCTTGGTCCCATTGTGATGATTTGCCTCAAACAACATCGAAAGCAGACATTCATCAGAGGAAGGTTATGCTCTCAGTGTGGTGGGATTTTAAAGGTGTTGTGTTTTTCGAGCTCCTACCAAGGAACCAAACAATCAATTCAAATGTGTACTGTCAGCAATTGGACTGTTTGAATGAATCCATCATCCAGAAACGTCTAGAGCTTATTAATTGTAAAGGAGTTGTGTTCCATCGCGACAATACGAGACCACACACAATTTTGATCACCTGCCAAAAATTATTGGAACTTGGATAGGCTGTGTTGCCACACCCACCATACTCAACTGACCTTGTGCTGTCAGACTTCCACTTGTTTTGTTTTCTTCAAAACTCCTAGTCTGGTATAACGTTCAATTCAGATGAGGCTGTAAATCAGCACCTTGTTCAGTTTTTCGGAAATAAAGACAGGTCCTTCTATAAACTAGGAAAGATGGTAAAAGGTTATCGAACAAAACAGGCAATATATCATTGATTGATCTTTGTTCTTTATATAAATAAATGACCTTTGAAAAACATAGACAAAATATGTCATGACTTTTCCGACAGCCCAATAATTGCGGAGGGCATAGCTCACTGGCCCACGTAGGAATCAAACCAAAAACCCTATTGCTCAGAGCTCGTGCTCTAACCAACTGAGCCACCTGTAACCACCCTGTTCTGTCTTCTTCATGATATACTCATATATGTCATATACATATAGCTTTGTTTCTTGCCATTTACTTTGCACCAGAAATGATAAGTATATGGGTAAATATCAGTAACTTTTTTCTTATTGCCTAAATATATTTAAAAGATAATTTTTGCTTCAGAAAAAATTAATAACAATGTATCATGGAGTTTCAACCATATGCAGAAGTAAAATGTATGACAATGACAGTATTACAGCAAGGAGAAAGAAGAATAGTCTTGTAAATTTGTTTACTAGATGTGAAATATCATTTGCAGGTAGATTTTTAAAGATAAGTTAAAAATGTATATTTTACACCTGAAAGCAATCCCTAAAATAACACATAGATTTATGGCTAATAACTAAGTAGAGAAGTCTGAATCATTAAATGTTATCAATCTAAAAGGTAGGAAAAGGGAACAATGAACAAATGAGCCAGAAAAAAAAATCATAAAACTGATAGATGTAAACCTAGTCTTATCAATAATTACATTAAATGTGGAGGTCTAAACACCTCAATTTAAAAGAGAGAGCCAAGTTGGATAAAAAAGGAAGACCTAACTATATGTTGCTTAGAAAAAAGTGTTAGGGAACAGAAGAAAAATCATTCACTCATAATGCCTATACTCCATCATCGCTGTTCTTGTTTGTGTTTACTCCTTTCTAGTCTTTTTTCAAAGGCACATTATATTGTGTTGCTATTGTGGTGTGTATCTTTTTGCTTTTCTCACTTAAAGTATGTTGCTATATGGAAATGGTTTAAACCTCAATGTTTTACAACAGACCATTTTCTAGCGGTTATGACTTCAGAACCAAATAAAAATGTTTCAAAGTTGGCCTAGATAATCAGTAATAAGATAGAAATATGAGGGGATCCGTATTCTCAAGAAACTGCAAATAACTTTATTTATAATGGCCTGTCCTTGGGTAAATGGCTCATAGCAGTATTCCCCAGTAAATGTTGTTGACTCAATGGTCCAGTTCGATCACATATTCTTAAATACATAACTTTCTTGAATTAAATGTAATTTTTCTTAGATGACTTAGAAAGTTCTTTTGAAATGTGTTTAGGATTATCCTAAAGCATCGTTTATCTCTGAGCTATAAAAATACCAAATCACCGGACCGGCCGAGTGGCTCAGTTGGTTAAGAGCTCGCTCAAGAGTTTGAGCTCTGAGAAACAGTGGTTTGATGCCCGGCCCGAGCTGAGCTGCTGCTGAGCTGCCAACAGGTAGCAGGATGGCTCAGCTAAAAAAACAACAACAACAAAAAACAAATCACCTAGTAATAAAGGTTTTTGCTTTGTAGACTACTCAATCTACCATGCTTCTATATGTATAGCTTCTTGCTCAGCACTTGACATATAGTATTCACTTATGAAACACTATTGATATATTTTTTTATTCATTGTGCTCACTTTATATTTTTGTTTTAAGCTTTTATAGGTTCAACTACATATTTTTGAAAACAGAGCTTGCACAGTTGAAGTGGAAATATTGTAATTTCAAGGGATAAATTTCCAGAAGTGAGATTACTATTGATAATAGGTCAAAGGCTATAAACAGTTTTATGGCTTTTGATGCATTTTGCTAATTTTATTTTTCAAAGTGGTTGAACCAACTTACCCTGCCACCAACAATGTATGAGTATAGAAATTCCATTTACATGTTGTTGGCATTTGGTACTGGCACCAATTTTGGTTTTTGCCCAACTATCAAGTTTCTTTTATTTTAATTTGAATATATTGGTAAAGAGTTGAATATTTGAGGGCCTTTCATCTTTGAAGTTTTATTTGTTAGAAAGTTATGTTGTGATGCATTGAGATCTGTTTGTTGTAACACACTTCTATTTAGCCTAATTCAGGATTATCATGGAACACCATTTTCCCGTTTGAATGAAAGCCACTGAGAATATTTTCTCCAATATTAAAATTAAAAAGTAATCCAAAGTTTTAGCAGAAAGGAGTTCAGAAGGAAATCGTTCACGCTGTTGAGGCTAGGTGCTGACATTTTCCTTTTCACAATAATTTCTGTAGGAGTGTTTTCACTCTTGCATGAGCTTTGCCTTCATCATGTCAAGCCACTAATATATCAATATACCCCTGAAATTTAGGTGAGCATGGACCAAAAACTCCTTCCCTTGGATGTCTTAGCATAACTTAGGACAGAAAGGAATGAATTTGAGAGACAGTTCAGACAGTGCTAAAAATAAAAAATTGTACATGAAAATGTCATAAGATTCAAATATGCAAAAAAGTATACATTGTAAAGTTTTCCATCTCAGAAATAGGCAGTTACTTTTTTATGCATTTACAAATAATTCCTGCTCCCTCTTCTTCCACTCTACCCAGTACTACTCTAAATAATACTATTTCTGCCTGGCTACTTGGAAATGATCAAAAGCTTTGGACAGAGTCAAACGCAAAACTATCTATGCGACTTTAAGAAAAAGCAGTCATCTTTATGAAGTTTAATATTTTTTCATTTGTAGAAATGGAGGAAATGATGATTATCTCAGAGGGTTGCTCACCTCAGAAAAAGTGCAAATAGGCCTTTTGAGCTTCCTTTGCTCGGCCCGCTCCCAACTCTTTGGAGTGTACTTTCTCTTCTAATAATGGCCCTTGAGCCATTCTCTACTGCTCGGGCCTGCTTCTATTTCTTTGAAATGTATTTTTTCTTCTAATAAGCTGTCATTTTCTGCAACTTTAAAAAAAGTGCAAATAAGTCAGTACAATGACAGGAACATAGATGGTATTTAATAAATGGTAGCAATTGCATGTATTATTATTAAATGTAATATTGCTATTTTTATTAATTTCATTAAGAGATAAATTCATAAATGATTAGCAAAAATTCTGAAAGCAGAAGCAGGGAGAAGTATCCTCAGTGAAAAATTCTGGTTCTAAATGTCAGAAGAATCTGGAAAGAGCTTTAGTTAACTCCTAATCCCTATAGATGTCACCAACTGAGCTCTGGTTCTTACCGAAGTTTCCTGCCTCCCATAGTAGGATTGTTCCTCAGCACCTCCCCCTAGGATGAAATAAAAACAAAACAAAAGAAAAACTCGAGTTCAAAATCACCAATGTCCTAGCTTTCTGTCTTTTAGTTTATGTTAGAGAAACTTACTGAAATTAATTGAACTCCCTCACCTTGCTGACCTAAGATGTCAGCTCTACTCATCACTCTGGGCCTTGTTTATGAAGACTTGCTAATGGGAAAATCCCCAGGAAGAGAAGTGACTATGAAAATGATAACCACACCATATCCATGCAAGACCTGTGGGAAAAAAACTCCATGAGGGTAGAAAACGTCATTGTTATCACCAACCCATTCTGGTGATTGGCAGAGTTCCACATAAAATATGTACTTCATAAGTTGTAATTATTGACAAATGCATTCCTGGCTCACAAAGCAACAGACACTTTCACTACAACAACTCGATATGGCTGGAATGTGTCCAAATTCTTCTTAGTAAACACTCATGGATTCACGATCCCTTAAGTATTCTTAGGACATGGGTGTCTCTCACCCTCTTAGTCTCTCTCCTTTAGATGTTTGTCACCTGGATTCATTAAAGGACACAGATTAAGGGACACAGAACAAAACAAACGAACAAGCCAAAGACTCCAGAAGTCTTACCTCTTGTCCAAACAGGATGCAACAAACAACTTTCTCCCTTATTTTCCCTGTATTTGTACTGCAATATGTATACATTACATTAGTTTTTTTTCTGGTATAGAAAACTTTCTTTGGGTATAGAAATCAGATATAAAAATTTTCTCTGTTAATATTGACCCATTTAAATTTTTCAACATCAATAATTTATTGCCTTCTCTCCCTGTACCATCCTCCTATCCTCCCCCCTCCCCCCTGCTCCCCCCTAACAAAAAATAGACACACAAAGAGACAAAGCTGAAGAATACCCATTATCCTTTGGTAATCTCATTTGTTTTGTTTTCTCAGTAGGGAAAAAATGGGGGGACAGAGCTAAATATTGTCTTTAAGAAATTGTGAAACTGCTTATAAAGCATTAATATGTTTGAGCTACAACAACAGAGTGATGAATCTATGCTTAGTAAGCTGATAAAATCTCTCTATAGGCAGAATAGTCTTACTCCAATTGCTACTATGATACTGGATTCTTTTTACATTTTCTTCTTAGAAATGTAATTACCATTTATAAAACAATTTATAGGAAAGTTTAATGTATATTATATATGTAAAGACTAAATGGAATAGTATTCATAAGTAGAAAGTAACTCTCAGAAAACTATTGATTAGGATCATCCTAATGTTTATACTGTGATGGAAAATGAAGGATCGCAGTTTAGCTTTTATTTTTACCCTGTGTTTTAAGGCTGTCATTAATGGAGTGATTGATACATAGTGAGACCAGGAAATTTACAGTTGATTTTTATTTACATGGTTTTTAGGGTTCCCCCCCAAAAAAAAATGTTGTCTCAGATAAGTAAAAACTACTGGAATAAAGAAACTATTATAAGAAACTAAATAATATTGTTGATAATGGGAAGATGAACTCAGTTAATGAATGTACTAATTTCCTTCCATTTTCCAAACCTACACTCAGCTACTGTCTAGTTTTTTAATATCGCCATGCTAAAAATAATAGTCATTCTGTTATATAAAAATAAATGTATACATTAAAATATTTTTAATACAAGGGTATGCCTCCTATTGAATGAATCTAAATTCTGTAGAGAATATTCTGGAATATGCTGAAACTTTCTTTTATGTTTGACAGATTTATACACAGTTGGGGATAGAAGGGGGGTGATGGAGGCAGTGGTAAGGAAGCCATAAAGCACATGTTTCAGTATTCAACATATTAGCAAATATTTTCAGATAAGTAAACATGAATTTATAGAGGGCAGAATATTTGAAATTATGACTGTCATTGAAAATCTGAAACATGTCATATAATTTTTGTTTGCCTTTATGATTTCTGTAACAAATCTGAAACCATTAAATGTAAAAAATTCCACAATTAAGTCTTTTTGTGCTTAAATAATTATTTTAATAATATACATGTCTGCTTAATTAGCATGACTTTGCAAATCAAAATATTACATATGGTATTTGTATGCCAGCTGGCAGAGAGGAATATGACTCAATTTTATGTCTTCTTGTTCATTCAATAATTATTAAATTCCAAAACCTTATCTATTTCAAATGTGTTTTGGAGTGAGATGTAGCAATTTCCTCAATGATTGAGAATGAATTTTATAGCACTAAGGATTATTTAATTTAAAAACAAGACTCTAACTACCTATCAGTTAGTTTTATTAAAATAGAGGCAAAATATAGAGCATGCTGAAACCGAGTAGTCCTAAGAGACAGTATGAAAAAGACATTTGTGTTTCAGACAAATTCCTTGGTCATGAATAGCTGTGAAAAATGTTCATTTTAACACTCAGTCTGGTGTCCAGCATATAGTGGTCGATCAATTAATGTCAAATAAAGGAGTGGATGTGTGAACAGCTGACAGAGTGAAGAAACAGATTTAAGTGAGTCATGGAGAGCCGTGCTTGACATTAGGGAGAAGTGCTATGATTTTTCTTTGATGATTGTAAATGTACTTTATCTCTCAATTTCTGAATAGTCGCAAACAATGTAAAAGAACTCAAATCACATTTATTGCTGCCTTAATTCATATTTTATGTAATAGCTGATTTATTTATAAAATGGGGTATGAAAAAAGAAAAAATACCCACGAACCCATCATCTGACGTAAGAACCCAAGGACAATAACTTAACTTCAAGGTTGAAACTACTTTGTTAATTGTTTCTTAATTCCA
The DNA here is from genome assembly GCF_001890085.2 of Hipposideros armiger. Taxonomy (NCBI): domain Eukaryota; kingdom Metazoa; phylum Chordata; class Mammalia; order Chiroptera; family Hipposideridae; genus Hipposideros; species Hipposideros armiger. The sequence continues at coordinate 3,193,494 of NW_017731504.1, forward strand.
TCCTCTGCCACTCCTGTATGGGTAACCATTATGTCTTTTTTTTTTTTAAGGTTTTATTGGGGAATTGGGGAAGGGGAACAGACAAGTTGCTGTCCTTTTTTGTTCTTTAGTCTAGTTGTGGAGGACGTCGCTTCACTGGCCCATGTTGGTATTATCATTGTGCTCTATCAGCCGGGTGAGGCAGATCGGCTGCCCGTCACGGGACAGCCAGTCACGCCAGCTGCTGGCCACACACGGTAGCTTATGGCAGCCCACTGCAGCTCCACTGCAGCCTACGCCATCGCCGGCAACTCACAGCAGCCCAGCTCCAGGTCAAGCTATTGTTCACCATCTTTGCTGTGGAGGGCGCAGTGTCACTGGCCCTAATGTGGGATCCGAACAGGGGTCCTGCTGCTCAGAGCTGGCATCCCAAGCCAACTCTTAAACAACGTGCCACTCAGCTGGCCCACCATTATGTCTTTTTACCATATGTTTTTTTTTACCACATTGTTACAGCTTCAGCACATATTTATGTTTTTGTAAATGTTTGTTTTGTTTTGATTTTTTGAGCTTTACAAAATTCCTGCCATACTACAAGTGATATCTTTGACTTAAATTGTTTCCTGCAGCTGAGTATATTTACTTTTACCACTGTATAATATTCATGAAGTGATTATCTATTCACCTATGTATGAACATTTGAGTTAGCTGTGTTTTTTTTTTTTAATATTTATTTACTTTTTTGCTACTACCATGCTGCTATATGTATGCTCCTAAAGCGTAAACTCCACCTACAGGGATGTTTGTCTATTGATTCTATTTTTAGCCTATAAAGACACCTGTTGTTTTTTAAGATTTTTATTCAAAATATAGCTAACATACAATATTATACAAGGTCTGACAAGTTTGCAAACTTTTTGCAATGAGGTCGCTAACCTTTTTTGATATCAGAGGGATTGTTCATAACAAATTTGTACCAACTGGACTAACAGTTAACCAAGTTTACTATTTGGAAGTGCTGAAAATGCTGCATGAAAAAGTTACACGGCCTGAACTTTTCACCAACAATTTATGGCTCTTGCTTCATGACAATGCACCAGGTCACACAGCACTGCCTGTGAGGGAGTTTTTAGCCAGTAAACAAATAACATGCTCCCTACTCACCTGATCTGGCACCCAATAACTTCTTTCTTTACCTGAAGATAAAGGGAATACAGAAAGGAAGACATTTTGATGACATTCAGGACATCAAGGGTAATATGACAATAGCTCTGATGGCCATTCCAGAAAGAGTTCCAAAATTGCGTGAAGGGTGGACTAGGTGCTGGTGTCAGTGCATTGCTTCCAGAGGGTAGTAGTAGTTTGCAGGTGACCATAGTGATATTCAGCAATGAGGTATGTAGCACTTTTTCTAGAATGAGTTCTCAAACTTAATTGTCAGGCCTCGTATGCGTTTCAGAGGTAAACCTAGCTATTCAATATTTGCATACCTAAAGAAGTGATCAGCATAATAAGCCCAGCAATCTGTCATTGTACCACACTATCATAATGTTATTCACTATATGCCCCGTGCTGTACATTACATCTTTATGACTTATTTGTTTTATAGCTGGAAGTTTGGACCAATTATTGCCCTTCACCTTTCCCCCTGATTTTCTTAATTTTTCAATTACAGTTGGCATTCAATATTATTTTATATTAATTTCAGGTGTACAGCATAGTGGCTAGACATTTATATAATTTAAGAAATAATCCCCCTGACTAGTCTAGTACCCACTTGGTACTATATGGAGGTCAAATCCTATGTGTTTTGATTGGTGTATTTAATCCATTTGCTTTGAAAGCTATTGTTGATAGATATGTTGCTATTGCCATTTTATTATACATAATTTTGATTTTGGTTTTCTTTTTTTTCATCTTACAGAAGCTCCTCTAACATTCCTTGTTATTCTGGTTTGTGGTGATTGAACTCCTTTACCTTTTTGTTGTCTGGGAAGCTCTTTATTTGTCTTTCAATTTTAAATTATAGTCTTGCTTGGTAGAGTACCTTTAGTTGTAGGTCCTTGCTTTTCATCATGCTGAATATTTTATGCCAATTCCTTGTGGCCTGCAAAGTTTCTGTTGAGAAATCAGCTGACAATCTTATGGGAGCTCCCTTATAAGTAACTAGTTGCCTTTCTCTTGCTTTTGTTAGGATTCTCTCTTTGTCTTTAATTTTTGCCATTTTAATTATTTTGTGTCTTGGGCCTGTCTGGTTTCATCTTGTTTGGGACTCTGCTCTCTTTGGGCTTATATGCCTATTTCCTTCACCAGGTTAGGAAAGTTTTCAGTCATTATTTCTTCAAATAGGTTCTCAATTTCTTGCTTTCTTTTTTTTCTTTCTGGTACCCCTCATGTGAATGTTGTTATGCTTGATATTGTCCCAGAGGTCTGTTAACCTAGCTTCATTTTTTTTTTTTTTTTGCTCTTTCAGTTGGCTGTTTTCTGCTGCCTGGTCTTCCAAATTGCTGATTTGATTCTCTGCTTCATCTCATCTGCTGGAGATTTCTTCTAGTGCATTCTTTATTTCAATTATTATATTCTTCACTTCTGACTGGTCCTTTTGTATGCTTGCTATCTCTTTGTTGAAGTTCTGACTAAGCTTCTTGAGCATCCTGATAACCATTGCTTTGAACTCTGTTTCTGGTAGGTTGCTTGCCTCCATTTTGTTTAGCTTTTTTCTAGAGTTTTCCCTATTCTTTCATTTGGAATTTATTTCTTTGATTCCTCATTTTGGCTGCCTTCCTTTGTTTGTTTCTATGTATTAGGTAGATCTGCTATGTCTCCCAGTCTTGGCCGGGTGGCCTTACGAAGTAGGTGCCCTGTGGGGCCCTGGCACAGTCTCCTTGGTTATCTGATTTGGGTGCTCCAGGAGTGTTCCTTGTGTGGGTTGTGTGTACCCTCCTGTTATAGTTGAGCCTTAATTGCTATTGTCATGTCAGTATGTGGAATTGACCCTAAGACTGATTGGATGTGGGGTTTGGCCACATCCACAGCTTATGGGGCTGCTGTGAGTGGGGCTTACCCCACTGAGTGGGATTTGCCCCAGCAAGCTTTGGTGCCTGTTGAGACACCCCTGTGTGTGTGCCACTTTTGGGGCTAATTGGGTGTTGATATGTTGTCATCTGAAGCCAACCTCCAAGTATATTGTTTCTGGGGCCTCTTGGGAGGGGCTCTGGTGCAGGCACAGGTCACTCACTGCCTGTGACCAGCCAGGGACTACCTGGTAGGAGCTACAAAGTAATTCACAGTTTTCCCTGCCTTTGTTAAACCTGGAGGCACATGAAAGAGGCCATGCTGCAAACCAAGGATGGCTGCCACCAGTACCAGGCCTGAGGTAGTTCCCTCAAAGGCCAGGACACCTCGAGTCCTGCTGCCACCTGCCAGCTCCCTTAAAATCAGCTGTTAATAAAGCCTGGTGCGGCATGCAGTTTGGATGGGTCAGCATCTCCGGGCATCACTACAGTGGGAAGTGTTGTGGTCAGCAGGTTAATGTAGACTCTGGTTTATGACAGTGCTGAGCCTGGAACTACTCAGCAAAAGTCTCAAGGCACACCGAAGCTAGCCATCACCCATCCGTGGACCCAGATACTTTGCCAAGAAAGAGTGCAATGAGGGCATGGTTGGCTGCTCACACTGAAAGTACTTCTGGTGTTGGGGGAGTTGGGTGGGGTGGGGTCCCAGTGAATCAGTAGGGCAGAGCCCCAGAGCTCACTGGATCAATCAGATTCAGATTTGTCCAAAAGCATAGGGGGAGGACTCAACACTTTAAAGATGACAGTCGCCTGCCAGCTGCAAGGGAGGAGGACTCTTCACAGGGAAAATGGGGCTATCCTCCAGCCTTGGCTTTGAAGTCATATACTTCAGTTTGCTCCCTGTATGCCTCTGATGCCCCCCGAGTCATCATCCCCTCACCAGCGCCCAAGGTGAGAGCCTGTGAGCGAGTGAGTCTGTACATGGGCCACTTAAGAGCACAGCTGGGTGTCCCACAGCCTTTCTTCCCACCCAGATGGTCAGAATCCCCACTGGTTTTCACAGGCATATGCAGTGGGGCTCCTCTTCCTGGCACCAGTACTCTGCGCTGGGGAGCCTGGAGTTGGGCTGGGGTTCTGTGCTCCTTTGAGGGGAACCTCCTTGGCCAAGGTGTCCCTCCTAATTTTCATTCAACACACAGAGGTTTGGGACCTGCCCGTTTCACGTCTCCACTCCTCCTACCAGTTCATTGTGGCTTCTTCTTTATATTCTTGTTATAAAACTTATGTCCAGCCAGACTTCAGATGGTTCTCCAGTTTGATTTCTCTATAATTTAGTTGTAATTTTAATGTGTTCATGGATGGAAGCAGGCATATTGTTTATCTACTCCATCATCTTGGTTCTCCTACAAAGGTGCTTGGTTTTCAATGAGTGCTCAATAAATGCTTGTCGTTGTTGAAAGAGAAAAAAATAACATTGTATGTGATTCCTAAATGTACCTGTGCAAGAGTTTTCATAATATATATCATGTTTGAAATTTAACTCACATATCCCACAACAGAATTTTGAAAACCTGTGTGACTCGTCATTCATTTTTAAGTTGATACCTGATTTTTTTATCAGCTGTTTAAGTAATTGCAAATAGTGTAATTTCTGGTAAATTTTGATATTGACATTTTAAATTATGACTGTAATATTATTATTTTAAATAAGGGGGGGTGCCAAAAAATGTACACATTTTAAGAGATGTTATCTATGTATTACTTCTCAAAATTGAATTAAATTATGGTAGCAATGTGTAGTATGACATTCACTCAAAAGGTGGCATTAATCAAATGAATGTTAGCTTCATTCATTGTATTACAACTTTAATACAGTTTTTCTTTTCTTAAAATGTGTATACCTTTTTCTGGCACCCTCTGTAAATCCTGGAATTTAAATGCTATTGTGATTTTTTTTTCTGCTGTCATTTACTTATAAAATGCAGATAAAAAGATCTTTTTAAAAGCCAGAAATTTTATTGTTTTTCCTCCTGGGCTCATATTTTCATTGGATTACTCTTACAGAATTTTATCCTAATGAAATATATGTTTGCACTTAGATTCTTTTTATTGGTCACCCTATTATACTTTCCAACAAAAAATATGTATATAAATTTGTAAAAATTTCCTGTGCCTTTAAGACTCATAAGTGTTCATTCTTTTCTGAGTTTAGTTATCATAACAATTATCATTGCACAGTTGGTTAAAGCTATTTCAAAAAATAATTATTGAACACAAAGTAAAACTTTATTTGGAAATGCATCTCATTAAATGTATGGGACTATTATTTTTCTACTTGTTCCTGGTTCTTACATGACTGTTATCAACTGCTGAAATGAAACAGGATTCAGGGAAATTCACAGTAAGAGAAAGTATTCAGCCACCAGAAAGTGCAGAGTTTACATGAAGCGTTGCAATGATCATTGCCAAGTACGCATTGTGTACAGTACAATCTACTTTCTATTCCATTAGGAAGTAATCAAGTAGAGAAGTGGTTGACAAGTGCCAGAAAGGATATTTATTACTAAGTGAAAAACAAAAATCATTTTACAGTGTCCATTGATTTTTTTTTCTTTCAGTAAAATGCAGGGAAATGTTTATCCTATGAATAATAAATGTTCAGGAAAACACAAAGCACTTTTTACCTCCAATATATATTCTGTTTTCTCAAAAATGTAATGCTGACATGTAGAAATTACATTTTCATGTTTAATTCTTTGAAATCATGTAAAATATCCAATTGAGACACAGTCCCAGAGAGAGTCAGACTGTGAGATTCAGAGCACATTATTTTATTTCTATGGTGCTTTTCCAAATATTCTGAATATTTTAATTCTATCATAGATAGAGTGATAGGATATATAGCCTTATCTCATGCCTGTTGTTGTCTTGGGTATTTCTTACCCTCACTCTTTTCTGCTTTTCTCTCATGAACAAGGGTCTCTCTCTCAGGCACAATGCTGTCTTACACAATTACTAGGCCTGGAAAACTGAGGCTATTTAATGAAAATTGTCAGTACTCCCATAATCCTACTCTACAATATGCATTATTCACTACACTCTAATGTGGTAAGTGTGTGGGGAGGGGGCATTTCTAGTGCCCACCTTGTCCTTAATAGGAATAAACTTATACTCAAGCCTGGAAAAGACACAAAGCCATATGATTGACAAAGCCATTGTTGATATTACTGTCACTAAAGGAAAATTTTCTGTCACAAATATTTTAAATTGTTCTCATTATTTGACTTCCTTGAGGTTTTTACTGGTTAGGGTAATGCATCATGAAACTGAAGATGGGTGAGAGGTATTTTTTTTAATAAAATGGAAGAAAGGATGATTTTGTGAAAGGGAAGGAGGAAAGTAATTATCAAGACACATTCTCAGACAGATCACTTCAGAATATGAATATTACATATGGAAGCTGGGAATCTAGCAGTTTATTCCATCAGATTTGTCTGTGTCTGTAAGAAACTCCTCAGGTACCCCAGGTTACATATGTCCAATTTGAAGGCTTCTGGTATGCCTAGAAGTAGATTGCTCAGTCATGGGATATACCTCTTTTCCTCTTTACAAGCTAACTGCCAAATTGTTTACCAAAGTAATTCTTCAAATTAGCACTCTAACAAGAGGGTATGAGAATTATTTTCTCTACATCTTTGCCAATATTTATTGCTAGTTTTTAAAATTTTAGGCAATCTAGTAGATAAAAAATGATGTTATACTTTGGTATTAAATAGTGTTGCCATGATTACTAATTTACTAAGTAGGTTGAACATCTTATGTTTATTTGCCATTCATGATTTCTGTTCTGTGCAATATCGATGCACACATTTTTGCCCATTGTTCTACTGGATTGTTTGTCTTTTTGTTATTATTTTGTAGAATTTATTTACATATTCTGGATTTTAATAATTTCCTTGTTAAATATGTTGTAAATATTTTCTCCTAGTTTTTGTTAATCTTTTCACATTTTTAATGGAATCTTTTAATGAACAGAAGTTCTCAAATGCAGTCAAATTGATCATTTTTTTCCTTTTGTAATTAGAACTTTTCATACTTAATTGAAAAAATATTTTCTACTCAAAGTTTATAAAGATATTTTCCTCTTATACTTTTTCTAAACTTTTTGAAGTTTCATGTTTTACCTTTAAGTCTTTAATCCATCTGAAATTAATTTTTGTGTGTGATTTGAAGTAGAGGTTTACTTTCAGTTTTTGTACTATTATCCAGAATTGTGTATTATTTAGTGAATCTCTTGTCTTATGATCTGCAGTGCCATCTTTACTCTATATCAAGTTTCATGTATGTGCAAGTAGGTTTCTGGTCTTTTTCCTATCCTTTACAACTTTTTGTATGCCTATGTTAATATCATACTCCCTTTATTAGTGTAGTTTAATAGTAAGTCTGGATATCTGTAGTAGATTAAAGATAGCAGGACATTTTTTGACACATTTCCCATCAGACAGTAGAGTCTGTTTCTCTCCACTAAAAATTACACTGCCCCGTGATTGCTCTGACCAATGGGAATATGGCTCCAGAATTAGACTTGCAGATATCTGTCAGTTTCCAGTGTGGATCAAGGGATCGCTGTGTCACCCTTGCAAGAAAGAAGTCCAACTTCCCTGATGGAGATGCCAGATGGTTAGATTATTACAACTGCATGGAGAGGGAGATGGGGGCAGCTAAATCCACTCTGCTGACTGATCCTGCCAAGGTCCCAGGCATTTGAGTGATGCTGTCTTTGACCCTTTAGACCAATTACTATCTAGTTGAGTACCGTTGAATGATCCCAAACATAACACAGGGAGTTGGAAAAATCAAAGTAACCTAGCTGTAATGGCTTCCTGAAAGGTTAACTTGGCTGAGCTACCATCCTGCTTTATTCAATCAAGCAGTAATCTAGGTGCTGTTGTGGAGGGATTTTACAGATGCAGTTAAAGCCCCTAATCAGTTGACTTTAGGAAAGAGCAATGATTCTAGTGGGCCCAATTTCATTTGTTGGAAGGCCTTAAAAGCAGGACTGAGTGTTTCTCAAGGGAGAGGAGAAATTTCACCTTCTGTCTATGTCCATGGAATTCAGACCTGCATAATCTCCCCTTCCTGATTTTTTGCTATACATACTTACTCAGCCAGCCCCCACAATATGTGGGCCAGTTTCTTGAAATAAATAAATCTTCAGAGTAAATTCTGCTGGTTTTGTTTCTTTGATTAATCTTTTACTGATATACAACTCAAGCCTTACCTAAATTCCTGATCCATAAAATCAGAAGATTGATGAAGTAATTGTTGTTTTAAGCAGCTAATTGTTGTTTTAAGCTACTGAACTTTGAGATATTGTGCTACAAAACATTCAATAACCAAAACAATATTTCATAGGGTAGATTATCACATTTTTCTTTGTATCTTACTATCCTTGAGGTGCCAGACAAGTTTTTAAATCAACTTATGCAGTTTCTTTTAAAAATGTATTGGTATCTTGATGGGAATTGAATAAAATTATATCTGTAGACTAACTTTAGAAGCATGACATTGTTATGATATTGAATCTTCTGTTCATCTATTTATTTCTTCATTTATTTTATGGTTTTAAAAAATGTTTTAAATTCTCGTACAAAAGATATCACACATTTTGCCATATTTTCTAGATACTTTATACTTGTAATATTATATGCATTTTATTAAAATGACAAGTTCTGTTTGTTGCTGTGGATGGGGATTTTTTTTAATATACTGATCTTATATGTCTGCGATCATGTTTAACTCTCTTACTGATTTTATACTCTGCCTGTAGAATTTTTTAGATTTTCATTTTCTGTCTTGTTTTTACCCCCTTTCCTCACCCCAGGCCTTCCGTTTAGAAACTCTAAGTAGAAGGTATATGGAGACAAAAAGGTGATGTCAAGTTAACCCATAGCTTAATTTATAGAGATTGCAGTTTATGGTATGTGCACTTTTAGAATACTGATGTGTGCTCTTCTGTTGGGCCTTTACAGCTTAATCGTGTTCGTGAGAAAAATTACAATTAAAAAAATATGTGTGGAAAAGTTACAGTATACTTAAAGGTTAAGATCCCAGATTTGCCTCTAATGAGCTCTATGACCTTGGATAAATTACATAACATTTTTAAATGTACTTTTACCTGTGAAGTGGGAATTAAAATAAACTTATATCATGGGCTTTTCTTACAGATAAAATTTAATGAGTATATGCATGCAAAATTCTCTTCACTTTGAAAGCACTCAATAAATAATGGTTATTGTGACTGTAGGCAAGTAACTATCTGTATTTAATTAAAATGTTTAATAAGTATATATAATTTTTCTATGGTTGAACTCATACTTTCTTGTGCAATTTTAACATTTTAGTAGTGTATTCTTACTTGGCATAAAGTAGATGAAGTTGGTCTTTCATATTACTCTTCCCTCTTTAGATGTCCTGTATTTCCTTTCAGTCATTTTCCTTTTGTATGTTCAGTGTTCTCATGTAGAGACAATCTTAGGGGAAACAAAACGCATAACTGATACTAAGGAATTTGTGATTTATATGATATTGGTGGCAGATTATTTCTTCAAAGATTGCTCTGTGTGTGTGTGTGTGTGTGTGTGTGTGTGTGTGTGTGTGTGTGTTTGCATTTAACAGAAATTATCCTGGCACTGTTCTTCCTTTAAAATCATCCTGACCCTCAGACAATAAAGATCCACCATAAAATGCATGCAGGACTCTTTCTAAAGTCAACTCTTAAAGGGAGACATTGAACAACAACAACAAAATCATTCTTAATTTGGATTTGTCTCTTTCCATGATTATGCACTTGTTTTTCCATCAGACCAATGTCTCCTGTGGTTTTATTTCATGAATAAGAATGCACAAATGATTATATATGGACTTTGTGTTAGAGAAAGTGTTCTCACCTTGGAGCAAACCCCTAATAGCCTGACTCTAATAACATCAAGTTGGGCTTACAATTCAAAAATGATTACTTGAATGATATTTTAGATGTTTTCTCTCTTGATTGTTTTATAGGATTAAAAGCCTAAAACCAGTATCTCTGTTCCAATAATAGGCTCAGCCAAAGGTGAGAAAGAAAACAAGACCCAAGCAAGGAGCTAATAGCAGGTACCACTGGCATATATAGTGAAAATATTTAAATTTGATCTTGCTTATAAATGTGTTAAATGGTTCATCTGCATTTTCTATTGAGTATCAGAGCAGCATATAATTAAGAGAAATAGTTTGTAATTGTAGAGTACCTTATCATAACTCAATAATCTTGTTATGCTTTGTTTAGTGTTGTTTTAAATGTTTCATTCTGTGAAGAGGGTTATGCTCCCTTTCAGAGAGGGCTAAGGACAGGTTTCAAAATTATAGGGGGTTTATTTTATGTAGATGCTATAAATTAGTAAATAACTATTAGCTGGTTACCTAATAAAGGGAGAGTAGATTACAATAATTTATGCAGTTGGAGAAAGGGAAATCTGAGAGAAAAAAACCCCAACAAAATACAGTTTTTTCCTAATTTTTTTTATCTGTCCCACTGGTATCTGGTGTTATGAATGTCTATCTGTCTGTATTTGGCCTTAAAATGAGAGAAAAATCATGAAGTGGTTATAAAGGAGATTTAAATAGAAAGACCAGTAGATGTCTGTTATGGTCTGAATTGTATTCCCCTAAAATCCATGTTGAAGCCCTACCCCCCATCTTAACTGTTTTGGAGTTAGAACCTTTAAGAACTTAATTAAGATTAATGAATTCAAAAAACGGAGCCTTAATACAGTAGGACTGGTGTCCTTTTAAGAAGAGGGAGAAAAGTCAGAAGTATATGCACATAGAGGAAGACCATGTGAAGAATAATGTATGTAGACAGACGTCTACAAACCAGGAAAAGAGGTCTCACCAGAAACAAACCCTGCTGGCACCTTGATTCTAGACTTGCAGCCTTCAAAACCGGGAGAAAATACATTTCTGTTGTTTCAGCTACCCAGTCTTTATATTCTGCTATGGCAGCCCAAGTTGACTAATACATGAATGGAGTAGGATCTAGCCCCAGGAGTTTTAACATCAACTCTGTTAAGTTAGTTTAAATGAAACCTGTATCAGCTGGACATAGCCAACCTTGCTTTACTTTTATATTTATAAGTAGTTACAGTGGAACCCCAAACAACACAGTGTGAATTGCACAGGTCCACTTATAGCCAGAATTTTGTGTGTATGTAGACTTGTGAAGTTCAAGCCAGTATTGTTCAAGGATCAATTGTAGTTCTGATCCAAGGTCTGGAATCCACCTATACAGAGGGCTGACTTAAGTTAGAGTTGGGTTTTTGACTGCATGGTAGTCAGTACCCTTAACCCTCACATTGTTTAAGTTTCAACTATTGGGTTGTCGGACAAGTCATGACGCATTTTTGCAACGAAAAACAGAAAAATACGTCATGACTTTTCCGACAATCCAATATATTACGTTCCTCTAATATGCGCCAACATTTAAAACAAAAAAACTGTATACAGTAATTTCCAATTTATAAAATGTTTTCACATTCATTCACTTATATTGTTAGGGAATGTGATGTTCTTGGACAGTCATATTCTGATTACCCTGCTATTTATCCTAACAAAATCAATTTATATGAACACAAAGAAATCTATGGGTAAAGAAATAACATGTTAGCATCGTGCATTGCAGCCAATGAAGTAAAGGAAACAAAGAGGATTTGCAAATAGATTAGAGCTGCGCTATTCAGTGTGGCCCACATATGAGTGGCATCAGCATTACCTGGAAGGTAGGCAGAAACGCTCTGCTCCAGACCTACTGATGGCTAATTTTTCATTACTATTTCTCTTAACTTATGCCTGGAAGGGGCTCTGGAATGTATGTTATTGAGATAAGGCCATGCAAAGAAGGGTATTTAATAAGATAGAGAGTCCTGTGTTTGAATTCCATCTCTACCTTGACTGTTTGCCTTGGACATTTCATGTATGAACCTTGAGAAGGAATTTGTCCACTGAGATGGACTCCCCATGGTTGACTGAGCCCCCAAGTTGTGTGAATAGTAAGAGCCTAGTGGCCATTTGCTGACGGGCATATACTCTGTGTACCAGGAAGAACCTCAGACTGACCTCTCAGCTTCCTGCATTATGCCTTGATTGTTTACGTTGTCTGAATCAACCACTGCAGGGAAACCCTGGTTTCCTCTTTCTACCTGCAGACTGAGACCTGCCTTGTCCAATCAGAACTGCACAATTTGATTGTCTCATTTACATAAAATGAACCTAATTGGAAACTTAAGCAGGAACTTTCACTATAAACTGCGACCTCCCTTTCGTCTTGGTGGAACACAATTTAGGTTGCTACCTGAATCTGTGTCTCCCAGGATGCAGCTCCTTTTTGCTCAAATAAGTACTTTTTATTCTTTATTACAGTCTAAAGTTAATGTTGGTTTACACGTATAACATTTTTCTTAACTTGATTGCCTCATCTAATCCCAGTTACTGTACAGTATGATAGTGGGCATGAAATGGAACAACCCAGGTTTAGCACACAGCAAATGTAAAAAGTGCTCCATAGCATTCATTCACTCTGTGTTTCTGTAGAATCTATAAGACATCCTCTGACTTCACTTTTTTCTCAATAATCACGAAAGTTGTGACAGTGGCAGGATTTCACCCTTGCTGCAGAGGAAGAGGTCCAGGGCAATGTCTTCAAAGAAAATGTGGGGACTCTGCTGGAAGACCACTTCCCTTTCTGGCCTCCAGCAGCAGCAGCAGCAGCAATTTCATCTTACACTTCTCTATGTAAAGTTCCAGCTGAGTCGTGAGGAGTCATATTTCTTGTACAGTAGATATTTGTATTGGAGGATAGCTAGCTGACATACTGGGTTTGTAAACATTCTGGTTAGTAAGTAAGATGCATAACATTTTTGTTATGTTGTTTGTCTTATTTCCTGTATCTGCTTTTCTTTTTCTAAGATTGTCCATGATAACATATGCACATGCACAAATTGTATCCATACCTATGCACATGCATACATGCCATTTATTTATTTATCTTTGAAGATTTTATTAAAAATATAGCTAACATGCAATGTTATATAAGTTTCTGGGGTACACAACAGTTATTCAACCTTTATATACCTAAGGAAGTGATCACCGTGATAAGTCCAGCAATCATTTCATACCTTACCACACTACTACAATATTATTGAATATATTCCCTATGCTGTACATTACAGCCTCATGACTTATTTGTTTTATACCTGGGAATTTGGACCTCTTATTCCTCTTCACCTTTCCCCCCCCTTTTTAAATTTTTCAATTAAAGTTGACATTCAATATTATTTTTATATTAATTTCAGGTGTGTAGCATAGTGTTTAGACAGTTATATAATTTAAGAAGTGATCCCCCTGACTAGTCTACTTACCTATCTGGAACTATACATAGTTATTATCATATCATTGATGATATTCTCTATGCTTTGCTTCCCATCCCCATTATTATTTTGTAACTACCAATTTGTGCTTCATAATCCCTTCATCTTTTTCACCTTGCCTCCTATCCTCCTTCTATCTATCACCTTGATAAATCTAGTACAATGTGACACCATGCATAGTTATTACAATATTATTGAGTATATTCCTTATGCTGTAGCCTGTATCCCTGTGACTACTTTGTAACAACCAATTTGTACTTCTTAATACCTTCTCCTTTTTCATTCCCACCCTCAACCCCCTTTCCATCTTGCAACCACCAAAATGTTTTCTATATATATGAGTTTCTTTTTGTTTTGTTTGTTTGTTTGTTTGTTTTGTTCTTCAGATTCCATATATAGACAAAATCACATTGCATCTGTCTTTCCCTTTCTGACATACTCCACAAAGCACAATCCATCCATGTTGCCACAGATGGTGAGAACCAATTCCCTTTCATGGGCAAACATATTCCATTGTATATGTGTACAAGGCCTGACAATTAAGTTTGCAAATTTGCCACCATGCACTTACACTGGCAGCAGTGTACAAACAGCTTAGTAAGATTTCATAACCTTGGTTATCAGTGTCTCACAGCTGTGTTCGTGTCATAACCTTGGTGCATAGGTTCCTAAGGGGAATACTTCAAATGTGACCACATTCAGTAATGAGGTATATAGACTTTTCCTAGGATGAGTTTGCAAACTTACTTGTCAGATCTCATATAGCTTGTCTTAGGTAAAGCAGGCAGATGCTCTCTAGATCTAATTCCAAAGTCTCTTACTCTTCACACTATTCCAATATTTCATAGATACTTACAGATATATATATATATATATATATATATATATATATATATATAATTGTTTTTAAGTGTTTGACAATATTTATTGCCATTTGATTTATTGCTGCTATGTGTTAAATGTTGTGAAAGATAAAGATTTAAAAATATTCACTTTCTTTATTGTCTTTAATCACTTGTGTTTTACCACATAGGTGAATTATGGCAGTCATTATCTCTGAGTAGTTGGTCATGCAGAATGCTGGAAAATTAACAGAATCAACTATCCTAATGACATCCTTGAATCCAAATCTTAGAAGTGGCACTGCTGTTGTGTAAAAATAAGGCCAAAAGCCATCGATTATTGTTATTTACAGCGTGAATTAGCCAGTTGACGGGACGCCTTGTTATTGGGTCCTCTTGAAGGGTAGCACTGATAGGATCTTTGCAATTATAATCTTGGAGAACTATAGGTGCTCTATAGACTGTACCACACTGAAAAAGACTTTTAAAGCTCATGCATGCCACCCTTGTCTTCTGAAAGAACATATCTTAGATATAAAGTGGGAGTTTTATTTATCTTCTATAGTTAATCAGCACATTCTCTGGGAGGGGAAAATTCTGCAGATGAGTAAACAAATCCTTGGTACTATGTTCTGGTTATGAGCATTCAGGTACCATTTAATTCCCTTGACCAAAAACATAATGGAAGCCACATATGATTGTCATAGTATAAGTAAAGGTTCTCATTATGTACAGGATGTTTTGGCCCATCAGAATTCTTGGAAGATTCTGTTGCAAGTGGAAAGTGTTGTGAACTGATTATGTGCTAAGAATTGTTTAATGTGTAAATATGAAGCAATTATTTTTGCTCAAAATTAGGTTGACTTGTACTATGCAGTGATGAATCTTTCTCAAACAATAACTAGGAACCCCCACACTCTTGTCTGGGAGCTCAATTTGAATTCTTGAGATTCCTTTTCAGACTTAAAACCTTGTGTTTCTATGAATGAAAATGACAAAGCTGATGTGCTTTAAAGAAGATTGTCAGAACATAAAGATATGTGAGTATATGGATGGGTGTGTGTAGGTATATACATATGAATATGGGTGTATAATGTGTTCTTTCTTCTTTAAACAAGGCCAGGAAATAATTTTTCATTTTTGAGGACATGCCATGAACAAAAAAAAATCTCAGCTGAAAGGAATAGTTTCCTTTTTTCCAGAAAGTTAAAGCAACTGTCTGAAAATAGGGCCTGTAATAGAATTGCTTTCTTCCACAGAATTATAGCATAATTACTGAGGGGCAATAATGTATTTTATACTGCTCTGTTAGAACTTTCTACAATTTTTTATTCCTTAGAAAATTTCATTACACTGAGCTCAGAACAGAGATCACAGTCCACAATCTGACAAATAAGTACAAAAGTAATAATACTAACTAGAAAATGCTTATATCTATCTACATTCGTCAGAGTAATGCAGAACTACCCTTAACCATTACTTTAGTTATGTTAATTAATCATTAAACAAGGAATTCAGTAATATGCAGTGCAAAACTACCTAATCCCATAAGAAAGTCTTTATTTTTAGTTATAGGCTCAAAGGATCTTCTGGATCTTTATATTTTCTAGGCTTTTCAATTAAAGCATAGTGAATAAATATACCTATTTAACCTTAGTATTTGTAGTTGAATACAAGCATGCTTAGTATTAAAATACAATTGATTATACATTTTAAGCAAACTGTATTTCAAAGAGCCTTTTGCCATCCACTGAAAAGAGGAAAATACCATTATAAAGAATTAATTATGTCTTTATTTTACATCTGTAAGTAAATGCTTTCAGGAAAAAAGTTAAAATAGTAATGATTAAAAAATTAAATACCTTGGGCTGGCCGAGTGGTGCGATGGTTAAGAACTGGCTTGGGACGCCAGAGATCCCCAGTTGGGATCCCACATATGAGGGCCAGTGACACTGCCCTCTACAGCTAAGATGCTGAACAACAGCTCAACCTGGAGCTGGGCTGCCAGGAGTCACCGGTGAAGGCGTAGGCTGCAGCTACTGCTGCAGTGGGTTGCCATGGGCTACCGTATGTAGCCAGAAGCCAGCGACTGATCTGCCTCACCCAGGAAGAGCGCAATGATGGTGCCAACTTGGGCCAGTGAAGCAACGTCCTCCACAACTAGACTGAAGAACAAAAGGACAGCAACTTGTATGTTCCCCTTCCCCCAATTCCCCAGCACTGTTCCCATCCCCCCAATTCCCTAATTAAAAAAAAAAATCTTAAAAAAAAAATTAAATACCTGTAATTCAACACTTGATTTCTACTCTGAAAAATTTGCTGTCCTATACATCTAAATTGGTGTTGTTTGGTGTTTATAGTAGAAATATAAAACTTCTGTGTGCATAGAAGGCTATATTGATATTTATTACAACAGAAAATTTATGACTCAAACTTTTGGGAATTATTACATTTGGGGCTGTCATTTTCTGCTTTTGGGTATTTTTTATTCCATTTGTTTCCGAGTTTCTACAATTATGGACATAAATTCCAATTTCCAAACAAGTCAAGAGCAAAGTATATCCTAATAGTCTAAAAGCTCTCTGTTCATTAACTATTTAATAATAGAGATATCACTCATTTATATTCCCACCTCTAGTATTCAACTTATATTTTTTTTATAATTGGTATGGAGCAAGAAGGAAGTTGAACTCCTTTCTACCTACATGTAAAATAAGACACAAATTTTACCATTCTAACACAACTTGATAATTGTTATTCATACCTTCAAATTTGTCCATATAATTGTGTATTCTATTGGGTTACTATTATTATGAAATATCATATGTATGAGTATATGTAACAGATATGTTTAGGTGATAAAGCGTAATTAATATAGCCCAAGATGCCACTACTTATTTTCAAAACCAATGCAACCATTGCTGCTGTCTCACCTTTCATTCTAGAATCAGTCACCATGCTCAAGTTTCTGGTTACTTTTCCCTCATACTTCTTTATATTTTTGCTTACCTGGATGTGTCAGGTATTTACAAATTTAGAGAGCTCATAGTTTTTATGTAGTTGCCCTCTTTATCCCTAGTTATACATTTTTTTATATTAAAGTTTATTGGGGTGGCAATGGTTAGTCAAGTTACATTAATTTTTGTTCTAAAGCTCACCTTAGTATTTTTGTGTAGCTAAACCAGCTTGAGCTTGCTGTGGGCATTTTCCCTGTGTATATACCTTTTTCTGTTATTTCTCTTTGCCCTTGTTTCAAGTACATTCTTGTGCTTGGCATGTGACTAGAGTTTGTTTTAATAAGGTCTGTCTGAAATTATTTTAAATTGTGAATTTTAGTTTATTTCATTCGATCGTAGCTATACTTGGATTTGTTTCTCCATCCTGTCTTTTCTTTTCTCGCCTCTTCTTTTTTTTTTTTTTATGGTCTAGCTTTTTCTATATTCATTTCCCCCCTGCTGTCCTGCCTTCTTTTGGATTGACTTTTAAATTATATTTTATTTTCCTTTTTTATTCCTTTAATGTTTTGAAAGTTATGTACTTGATTTCTGTTATTTTAGTGGTTACTCTAGAAACTTCAACAAGCCTTTTTAACTTAGCCTTAGAAATTGTTAATCTATATTTATAGAATAAGTTATCCAAAGTAAGATTCTAGAGTCAAGAGCTCTAAGTGTTTTATGGCTTCAAAAAATATACTGCTAAGTTATCATCCAAAAAAGTTGTAACAATTTATAATACAACTAGCAATCTATAAATTGTAGGAATTTTTTCACATTCCTGCAATTGTTGGGTACTGTGATTATTTATATACTTATTTTAATGCTAATTCAATTGTGAAAAATTGTTCTTCATTGTTGATATTTTTCATACATTGCTTAAGTAATAATTTCATGTGTGAGGGGTTTTTGGCATAATTTGGCTACTTAATTAACAAGTTTTATGAGCTCATTATAAAATAAATAATTTATTTCAGGCTAGCATTTTTTAGTGTCCATGTAACAGTTTTGGTTTGTTGGTTAATTTATGTTGAAAATGTTCCACATTACCATGATCATACTTTTATTATAGAATCTACTATTTAAATAAATATTTGTTTGTGTGTCTTCTCTCTCCCAGACTACTTATTATATTTAAATCTCTACTTATATTACCTAAAAGGATGTTCAGGAGAGTAAATTTAAATACCAGATATAGAGGTCTTTTTTTGAGCTGCCAATACTATCTTTAGGAGGTATAAATCATGCCAGATTACTATATTTCAATGGTGTCCTCCAAAGGGGACAGAAATAGATGTCTTTAGATTGCTGTATTTTAGTAGAAGTGACTTCTTCATTTTAACGTTTTTTTTTTCCTATTGCATATTACTTTGTTGAATGAACTTGAATGAGGATGGAGTGGAGGGACGTTGTTCATGACCCTCCCATCCCCTGAATTTTTCTATAATTTTGTAGATGCTTCTTGAATGTTCATTTTTAATAAATTCAATCATTTCTTTTTTAAAAAAGAGCTCATACCAAATAACGGCTACTGATACTAAGGGTTAGAAATTAAAATTTAATTAACATATGACCTATACCTATTATATTTTTTTGTAGTTGATTCTGGAAATGCCCATTTCCATTTAGTTAATTCATTGATTTGCGATATGACTATATAACGTTACTGGGGTGGGTCCATTTTGATATTTATTTATATTTTTAAACAGTTAGTTTTAATAATGCAAAAGTACTCATGAAATCTCCATTCCAAACAAAAACTAAGATATTGACAATAATCTACTTCTAGCCACCTGGTTTTAGTGTGCTATCAACCCACACCTTCCCCTCCCCTAATCTAAGTTAACCATCAACCCGAACCTTCTGTTATTTGTTCCTCATATATAATTTGTTTACCCTGGGAGCATCCCTTCCACCTCACTGGTATTTGTGGAATAAATGCATCATGAATGCTTTAATTATTTCCTTTTCAGACACTTTTTATGGTGCATCTACCTAAGCTTGATCTAAAAAGACACTTTCACAGAGATGACAAGAGAATGAGGGATCATGCGTTCTGCAGCTTCTAAGTGTGTAAGTTTCCCCAATGGTATTTTATACCATGTATTCCTAGTGGTTAACCTGTCAATGGACCATTGCACAGCTTGATAAAATTTATGCTGTCTGTTTAAAAAGAATAGCTACTTTTGCAGGAAGTTAATTTTATTGGTTTACTGACTAATTCGCTTCCTGATGAAAATGATAACATAAATATTAAAAGTTGGAATAATATTATAAAAGGTAATTGTGTTTGGTGTTTCAGCATAAATACAGAATATGAATTTTTATGTGCTGGGACAAGTAAATTTACAAGCATAAAGTGAAAGAAAAGTGAACATAAAAAAACACAAACAGCTGAAAATTTAAATTTATTGGGCACAAAATCTTTTTGCTTTTGTCAGTGTATTGTCTAATATAAAATGCTATCA
Organism: Hipposideros armiger; assembly: GCF_001890085.2. Lineage (NCBI taxonomy): Eukaryota > Metazoa > Chordata > Mammalia > Chiroptera > Hipposideridae > Hipposideros > Hipposideros armiger. Next base: position 3,213,253 of record NW_017731504.1, read on the forward strand.
ATTAGTGGCATGTCTTTTAAATGTAACAGAGTAATGTTTTGGGCAAAACAATCAAGTTTTCCAAGAATAAAGGAAACTAATTATTGAATGCAAAATGCAAAGAAAAAGTACAAAAATACAAAAGCATTATTTTAAGGTGTACCCGTTAGGGGAAAAAAATTGTCACAAGTCACTTAACTGCTGAGGATGTGAAAAAGTGGAATGCAAAGTTAATATTATGATGAAAAAGAAAGCAATCATTTATTAGGTTGTAGTGTTGGAAATCATATAATGTCAATATATGATATAAAATATAAAAGGTTAATTGCTATCATGTGTTTTACTTAAATTTGGATTAAACCATTGATTTCCTGAGACTGAATCGGCCCATTGTATCTGTACTTACAGGAGTGAGAATTGTTGATCACTTTTTGTTCTCTTTATCACTGAAAGCCTATAATACAAGATAAGAGTCTTTCTCTTAATTTATCCATTTAATGATTAGTTTGTGAGCCATTAGATGGACTAGAACAGGTATAATGATATCAAACCGATAGAGCACCAGCTATATATCCATCAAGGATGGTGAGTGATGGCACAGTTTTGAAAGATTAGAGCTAAGCAATTGATTCACATATTTATTTGTGGAGAAAGCTGCTACTTGTCAATAGATCTTGATTCAGTTGAAGAGCATGTGAAAAATGTGAATACCTTTGCATTACAGCTATTTTATTATGCACATTTTCAAGTATAGTGTTTGATTCAACTCTGCATGAAAGGTGGCTAAGACTTGTTACTCAGACCCACTGATTACAGGGCAATAGTAGTCGATTAAAATGTGAGCATATGATCAAAGATTTTCCTGGAACTATTAGGATGAAAAAGGTTCTCCCCAATCTTTTATCTTTCATCTCTGATAGGTGTTTTGAGAGGATAGAATTGCAGTCATTACAAACTCAAGTGGAGAGTTTGTTTGAGAATGGAGCCAAAAAAGAAGGAAGCAGTTCTGAGATATGGACTAGTCTTGGTCAGATCCCAAGGATGTTGTTTGAGTTGATGGCTTTATTTGTGATTGAAGTCACATTTTCTATGAATTTTTAGTTAGTTTTTTTTTTCTTTAGCCATTTTGAACGTGGTATTTTGCCACTTGAAGGGGAAATAATCCTAAGTACAAAATAGATTGTGGCAATTAAGAGCTTAGATTTCAAAGTCAGGCTGAATAGGTTTTATTCCTAGCTCCCCCTCTTGCTTATTGTGTAGCCTAGTACAAGTTTCTTCACTTCTCTGTGCCTCAGTTTTATCATCTATAAAAAATGAAGACAGTAGTACTTTCCTCAAAGGGTTGTAGTGATGGCTAGAAGAGCTCATATAAGTAAATTACAATATCTTTAAATTAAATATATGTATAATAACTCAGAATATCTGGCATATCTTAATGACTCAACATTAATTTTTATTATTTTTTTCCTTGTTGCCATTTATATATGAATTATCAGCCATGAAAAACTTCATCCAAACCTGCAAGAGTGTCCACAAGCACACACACAAAAATACTTTATAGAGCTGAATAAAAAGGTATAGAATTAGAATCCATTCACTCCAACCCCAAGTTGAAACTTTAAAAAATATTTCAACTATTGAGTAGTTCAAGTAATTTACTTGTAATTCTTCTCTGCTAGGTATACACATTTCTCATTCAATGTCTATTTAGAAAAGAAACACTGACCTAGCAAGTTGCCACAGTGAAGAGAGCTGCTCAAAGGAGTAGATTATTCTGAGGGTTTATAGAAGCTGCCTTTAATTTATTTTCTCTCTCAGGCATGCAAAGGAGGGTTGTGTATAGACTTCCATGAGAAATCTCTTCATAATTGCCACATCTACATTTATTTGAAATGCCTAGATGTTGGAGCTGCCAAACAGTTGCTGCCGTTTAATGAATAAATGTGAAATAAATTTGTTTTAATTTAGTAAAGAGAATGAGTAGGACATGAAGCTGATGAGATGTGGAATCTGGCTGCGGATTCACGCCATATATCATAGTCAAAGAAAAATAAGTGTGTTGAATGATTCTAATTAATATTCATCTTATTTATCTTATTGGTAGGACAAATAATCATGTGAAATAATTAAAATATTCTGTTTCATTTATTACAAGTATGATTTTCTTAAGGTGGCAAATTTCTATAGGTGCCAAAAGGTAGAGAAATATTGGTTTAAGAGGAATGAGGCTATAGATCTGCAATTTTCTAAATGGACCATTTAGAATCCAGGGAAATGTTGGAAAGTTCATCTGTAAACATAAGCATGTGAGCACTAAGGACATTCAGGAAATTATGTATCCATCTATTATGTATTAAAATTGTAAGCATTTTATAAAAATTAGTTTGATTCTTTGAGATAGCTTATAATGTAGATATCTGTATCCCCATTTTATAGGTGAAAAACTAAGGCACAGGGCAGTATAATAATTTGCATAATATCATAGACCAGGCAAGTGGCAGAGCCAGGATTATAACTCAGGGAATCTGGTCTGCACACCTGACCAGTACAGTCTTCTGTCTTTCACGATTAGAAATCACTTGATAAAGGAATCAACCATGGCTATAAATTATCTCCTGTTTGTATTCCTCAAGTTTCATTTTCCTGTCTTGATCTCATTACATATCAGGGCAACTTTGCTCTAAGTAGATAGAATACGCTCATCAAACTTTGATATAATTTCTGTTTTAGTTTAAAGCATTTTCACTGTTCTCTTTTAAAAACTGCTACATCTATTTTCTCATTCAAACTTATATTCAAACTTAGGCAACCCAGCCAGGGCTTTTATTTTTTTAAAAATATTTAATTTTGCAATATCCATTTCCAAAGTGAATTGTCGAGCAGCATGTGTATTTTATATTACTTAAAAATATTTTCACATTTAAAAATTAGATCTTAAATGTCTGAAGAATAGTGATACCAGAGCTGGCCGAGTGGCTCAGTTGGTTAAAAGCTTGCTCAAGAGTGCGAGCTCTGAGCAACAGGATTGCCGTTTCAATTCCCAGCCTGAGCTGAGCTGCCAACAGCTGCCAACAGGTGTCAGGATGGCTCAGCTTAAAAAAAAAAAAAAAAAGTAGTGATACCATGTTAATTTACAAATTAGATGGGAAGTAGTGTCTACCAGTTTGTTCACATGTATATATTGATTTGTTCAGATCCCACATCATATTTTAAATTTCTACATAGTGAGTCCTCTGTATTTAATTCTGCTCAGTGCAAGTATATCCATTCTCCACCCAATGGTTGTACATTGCTATATATCAATTTTATCTCAAAAGAAAACAGCAATAATCATTTTACAACATATACTATGTATATAAACCATCACACTGTACAACTTAAATGTACACATGTTATTTGTCAATCTTATTTCAGTAAAGCTAGAAAAAACTTAAACAAACAATACAAAATTTAAAAGAACCAATGGATTAGGGACACAGCTGATTTAGAAATTACTGTAAAGATGGTAAACCTCTTGACTCTTTGGAAATTATCTGAAAAGAAACTATTCAGATTAAACACTGACATAATGATCTGACAGGTAAAATAGTGATTCTCACACCATCTTGGGCTACAGTCCTCCACCTAGTACTAAAAGCTATGCCACTGGTGACTACCCCTAAAACCCAACCTTGCCCCGCAAGACACCATAGCCTCAATTTTGCCCACACATGCACTTCTTTCTCTGACCTTATGAAAGCAATGCTCTGACATTTCTACTTCATTCATATGTTCTAAATGTTGGGTTGTCGGAAAAGTCATGATGTATTTTTTCTATGTTTTTCGTTGCAAAAATGTGTTATGACTTTTCTGACAACCCAATATATATTAACTGAGCCCCATGTTCCTGGCATTAGTGTCAGAGGAACAAAGGTGAAAAGTCAGATATTGTTCCTTTCCTCATGGTACTTTTAGTCTAGACAAGCAGAGAAACATTAATTAAATAAGTACACAAATGCTAGTATTGTATAAGTATTCTTTAGTCAACACTCAATTTTTATGCTAAAAATATAGATTGTGTTTAATAAATCATGTGTAATATCCTAAAATAACTATATAGCTAAAATAATATTTCATCTTTGAATGTTTAAATCAGGAAAAAACAAAGGACCAAGGATACCAGTGACTATCTTTGAGCCATTTTTCATAAGTTACTTAGCTTTACATATGCTTTGGTTTCATAAAGATTGTTCCATCACTTCACACCCATTAGGATGACTGCTATTAAAAATTGAAAATAGTAAGTGTTGGAGAATATGTGGAGAAATTGAAACCCTTGTGAATTATTGGTGGAAAAGTAAAATGATGCAGTCACTATGGAGAACAGTTATAGTGCTTTCTTAAAAAAAGAAAAATAGAATTATTATGTTTGGTCTAGTAATTACACTTCTGGTTATACACCCAAAAGAACTGAAAGCATGGCCTCAAAGAGATATTTGTCTACCCATGTTTATAGCAGCATTATTCACAGTAGCCAAAAGGTTGAAGTAATCCATGTGTCTACCAATGGATGAATGAATAAACAGAATGTGACATATATATACAATGGAATACTGTACATAGAATGGAATATAAAAAGGAAAAAATTCTGACACATACTACAACATGGATGACTCTTGAAAACAGTTTGCTAAATAAGCCAGCCATAAAAAGACAAATTGATGTTAGCTTAAAGCATTTTCACATTTTCACTGCATGATTCCACTTACATGAAGTAGCCAAATTCACAGAGACAAGGTAGAATGGTGGTTGGCAGGGGAAGCAGGTTGGGGGGAACGCTGAGTTGTTGTTTAATAGGTATGGAGTTTCAGTTTTACAAGATGTAAAGGGCTCTTCTGGAGATTGTTTGCACAATAATGTGAATGTATTTATTACTGAGCTGTACACTTAAAAATGGTTAAGGCAGGGCCGGCCGAGTGGCGCAATGGTTAAGAACTGGCTTGGGATGCCAGAGGGCCCCGGTTCCGATCCCACATATGAGGGCCAGTGACACTGCCCTCCACAGTTAAGATGCTGAACAACAGCTCAACCTGGAGCTGGGCTGCCATGAGTCGCCGGCGACGGCGTAGGCTGCACTCCCTGTGGCAGTGGGTTGCCATGGGCTACCGTGTGTAGCCAGCAGCCAGCGTGAGCGGCCAGCAGCCGCAGTGAGCGGCCGTCCAGAAGCCGGCGACTGATCTGCCTCGCCAGGGAAGAGCGCAATGATGGTGCCAACTTGGGCCAGTGAAGCAACATCCTCCACAACTAGATTGAAGAACAAAACGACAGCAACTTGTATGTTCCCCTTCCCCCAATTCCCCAGCACTGTTCCCATCCCCCCAATTTTCCAATAAAAATCTTAAAAAAAAATGGTTAAGGTAGTAAATGGTATGTTATGTATATTTTACCACAATTCAAAATAAATATCAACAGAAAAAAAAAATCATCCCAGATGATTGTTGTGTGCAACTAGGGTTTAGAACCACTGTGCTTGTCCTCACCAGTGGTCCCTGGATCAGCAGCAGCAGCATCACGTGGGAACTTGAAAAAAAATTCATTCTATGTTTTATTCACCCTACTTAATAGGACAAAGCAGAGTCTAGATTTCAAATCTAAACATCAAATAATCTCTCATTCTCACTAAAAATAAAATTTATACTGCAGTGATTTTTTTGTAAAATAAATAAAATTAGTATATTATAGGAACTAAAAAATTCAATGCTATTTTATGTTTACCTTATAAAATATTTACCTATAAGGTAAGTAATTTCACTTTTAAAACTTTGTTTAATCCATTAGTAGCACAGAATAGAAGAAAATGATTACACAATCTGTATAACTGAAAGAGTTATACGGATTGTTTTATATGAACAAATGGAAATTCCCAAGGATACTAGTCAAAATATTTTTTCTTCCAGTTTTATTGAGATATAATTGACATATACCATTGTATTGTTTAAAGTGTACAGCATATAATTTGATATATTTATATATTGCAAAATGATTACCACAATAAATTTAGTTAATATTCATGACCTCACAGTTACAAGTTTTTTTCTTGTGATGAGAACTTTTAAGATATACTCTTTAAGAACTTTCAAATATGTAAGTCAGCAGTGTTACACATGGGCAAAGCTTTAGAAGCACTGGCCATGGTGCTGAAGCTGAATTCTAGATGCCAGCTGGTGTTTCAAGCATTACCTCTTCAGTTTCTAGATAATGAGTTGAGGAGGGATCCTGGGGTAGCATTGGGTGGCAAAGATCACAGTGAGACACTTGAAGGGTTCAGAGCACCAGCTAAGTATCAGGTGAAATAGAAATATTTCAATATTTGTATAAGTGGCCTGGATGTACTGCTGTGTACTGGTGAAGATTATCCCTGGCTAAATTTTATTGGTTTGTTTTGAAAAGTTCATGATTGCATGTGTCTGCCAAATGACTTTATTTAGTTTTAATGTATTTACACTGAAACATTGCACTTAACATTACACTGAAAAATGTGGAAATGTAATAAAATATAATGACTGGACTTGAATTAAATCAAGAAAATCAGTATGGACTGAATTGTAGAATCTCAGAATAAAAAATCAGAAAGTGATTCAAGATAAGCATGTAATCTCAGAAGATAATGACAGTTCAGTGGGTTTGCACACCCTACTGTTTAAACTGTGTTAAATGGGCCAGGGGAAAAGTGGGTAAAAAAATGCTTAATTCCTTTGTGGAATAGGCTAAATTAAAAAACAAACAAGCAAACAAAAAACTGGCTACATAAAATCTAAGAAAATAATAATTAACAATAGATAGTGTCAATTTTGAGGATTTTGAACATAATGGTGGATACTGTTTCAATAAATATTTCTGTGCAGTAGATATATCATATTATGTGTCCAATTATGGTTGACGATTACTATTAGCTTTATATTGACATAAAATTTACCTTCCATATGCCTTTTGTATGGTGAACTCTATGCTGTATCTAGTAAAAATAGAAATATGAATCTTCTCAAGCTGCAGAAATATTGTTTCTTTATTTTATGATTTTAATGAACCCTTTAGGAAGTTAGTAAAAAATAACCAAAACTATTACTGAGAATTATCTTTTATTTTTCCTTATTTTTGAACCACTTGAGAATAAGTTACTGACAAGGTACCACAGCATTTCAGAATATTCTAGCATATATTTTCTACAAACTAGATATTATTTTACACAATCAGATGACAACCATTAGAATCAGGAAATTAATAGTGATACATGGTATCATCTAATAAGCAGACCCCACTCAAGTTTTTTCAGTTGTCCCAATAATGGCCTTTATAGCAAAAGTATCCAATTAATGATCACATGTTGCATTTGTTATGTTTCTTCAGATTCCTCCAGTAATTTTGTAGAATGTTCCTTTTTTTGTGTTTGTGTTGTTTTTTCTTGATTAAATTCAGGGTATGCACTTCTGCCAGGAATATCCCAGAAATAATGTGTTGTTTGTATTGTATTTTATCAGGTAGTACACAATTTATTAACCTTGATTACTTGATTAAGGTAGTATTTGTCATATTTCTCCTTTGTGAATCATTCTTTCTTTTCTATATATTAATAAGTATTTTATTGGGAGGTATTTGAAACCATGTAAATATCTTTTTGCTCAGCAAATATGTATCTGCTAATTTTAATATCTATTGATGTTTCTTGGCTGAATTAATTATTTCAAATAAGGTTTCCTAATAGTGATTTTCTGAATAAATTATTCCTTCTATATTTAGACATTGACATTCTACTATAAGTGACATTTTTTCTACTCTCAATTAATGGTCACTATCGGCTCTTAGATTCCTGTTTTCTTTAATAGCTAACATTAGTAACTACTATTACTTATTTAACTATACATTTTGCTTTAAAATAAACTTTTAAAAATATAATTTACCATCAATAAAATGAAACTATTTTAAGAATATTGTTCTTAGTTTTGACAAATATATACATCTTTGTAATCACCAAACCAATCAAGATATACAACATTTCCTTCACCTTAAAATGTTCCCTCCCCAAGGAATGCAGTCAGGCTCTCTACCCATATCACATGGGTCTCAGGCAACCTCTTTTGTTTTTAGTCACTAAAGTGCAGTTTGGCCTATTGTAGAATTTTGTATAAATGGAACCCTACTATACACACTCTTTTGTTTCTGGACTATTTTGGTCATTATAATGTTTTTATTATATTTATTTATTTGAGGGTATCAGTAGTTTATTCCTTTTTACTGGTGTGAATTTTTCCATTTATATACCAAAATTTATTTATCCATTCATTGATTGATGGACATTTTTGGTTGTCTTCAGTTTGGGAAAAACGTTTCTATGAACATTCATATACAAGTCTTTTTGTGGACTGGATATGATTTTCTTTCTCTTGGGCAAATACATACGAGTAGAATTGCTGACTTTTATGATTAGTATATATTTAACTTTATAATAAACTGCCCAACTGCTTTACAAAGTAGCCATACCATTTAATATTTCTACCAGCGCCTGTGAAAGTTTAGGTATTCCACATTCTCATTAATGCTTGGGATTGTCAGTCTTCTTAATTTTCACTGTTCTAGTTGGTAAGCAGTGATACCTTATTGTGGTGTTAATTTGCATTTCCCTGATGACTAAAGTATTTTTATGTGTTTATTTGCTATACATATATTTTCTTTTGGAATGTGTCCATTTGAGTATTTTGTTCATTTGTTATTGTGTTGTTCATTTTCTTCTTATTGAGTTATAAGAATTCTTCTTATATTTGAAATATGATTCCTTCATCGTGTATTTGTATTGCAAGCATTTTCTTTTATTTTGTGGATTCTCTTTTAATTTTCTTGAAAATGTGTTTGAAAGAACAAAAGTTTTTTACTTTGATGGAGTGCAATTCAATTTTTAAAAATATATTTGTTACTCTTTGTGTCCTTACTGAACAAACTGCATATTTAACAATAGCCTCAATGGGACTGTTATGTAGAATTCTGTAGTTTTTCTCTGTGATGGTCTGTACTCTGTAGTGCTCTGCTCAATAAATTTCCTGACATGTCTGCCTCCCTGGAATCCAGTCTCTATTTCATCATGAGTTTTGTTTTTGTTTTTCTTTGAAATATCTGAATCACTTGAGAATAAGTTACTGACAAGGTGCCTCCATCACTTCTGAACACTCTAGTGTATTCACTGTGAAACTTTCACACTCTGTTTAGATTCCAGTCCAGACAGTATCATCAAAAAGAAAGTCTGCATGGGTTTTGGGCTCATCTAAGTGATTTCCCATCTCTCAGGGGTCATAGCCATGTGATGCTTGTTGCTCAGTATATCAAAACAGTGGCTTTATATTTTGTCAGTTTGTAGGTGAGAGGACAAGTCCAGTGTCAGTTACTCCATCAGGGTTCAAGTGAAAGTTCTCTAATAGACCAACAATTCACTTTTGAAATAGATATTTCAAAAGTAAAACATAGGCTGCCACATCATTCTTTCTTCATGATTTTATTTTATAAAATTAAACCCCTGGCCCCCTGAATCTCTTAAGTATACTTTGAAAAATCCCACTGAGACAGGAGGGCAACTTCCTACTGTTGAGTTAATCAGAAAGGTCAGCTGTTGGAGCCTGGTAAGTTTCAAAAGAATACCCGCCCTAGGGTACCACCCATCTGCATCAAGGAGCCTTGAGAGGCAAACCACAAGGATCCACATACCAGCAATAAGAGACTTCCCTATCACCGCACATACATAGTAATGCTCAAGAGTGTCCCTAAGGTGACCTTTCCCTAATTTAAATACTAAAAATCACTCTCAGGGGTGGAGATTTACCATGCAAATGAGACATGCTACACATGAAGCAGCATGTAGTCTCATTGAGCAAGAGCTAAGAAACTGCAACAGTGATGCTATATCTTCTATTTTTGAAATTTAAACCTCTTATGTAATTCACTTTGACAGTGGTTTGTCTTGAGGCTTTTAAAGTTTTTTTTTCCTTTCTTTGCTTCCCTTCTCTCCCTCCAAAGCTTGATTATTCTGTTTACTGTGCATTTACTATGCACACCAGCTCCAATGGTTCTGTTTACTTTGGACCAGTGTGCACACCTGGCCCTGTAACTTGGGAGGGGTTCTTTTGCATCTGTATGGATTCACTCCTGATGCTGGGGCAGACCAGCCTCTAGGAAGTGCTTTTCCCTGAAGCTACCTGGCCAACTTCTCCTTCCCTTGTCCTGCCCCTCCTTGTGCGCCTATGAAACTTCGTGGCGATATTAAGAGAGGGAAGGCAGTCTTTGTGACAAGGAGTCTGCTGTCTTCCCTCAATGATGGAATTTTGGGATAAAACCTGCTTTTCTTTTCACCAACTTCTCCTCTCGAGTTTTGGCTTTCGTGCTGCAAGTAGCCAGACCATTTGCACGGTAACAAAACCTCTGCCTTTCCATGCCAGGATATCATTTTTACCCTGCCTAGCTAGCTCGCTTTAAAACCCTGCTCCAACTTCTCTCAAGGAGCCTCACGGACCTTTACTTTCTCAGTGTTGGTCCCCTTGTGCACAAGCTTAATAAACCTTTGCCTCTTGACTAACTTTCTTGTGGTGATCTCTGTTGTTTTCCATCCTGGGAGATCACAAGAACCCAGGGCTCCGGTAACACTACCAAGTACTGCCCAGTTCTAGTTGCTCTATGTCTGGTTTTTCTCAAAGTCAAAATGTAACCTCTCAGCAGATGGTATCCAGACTAAGAGTAACTGGAATGAATACTTCAATAGACCTTCAGATATCAAGATATTGAAGAGAAGCAGAGTTTACCACCCCAAAATATGCCTTTTGGGATATTGATTTTAAGTTGGTTTTTAAGAAACAAAAGACTCAGATAGAACCTTTGACCCTCCCCCTAAATGCTTAAAGGAGTTTAGTTAGAGGCCCTGCTCCAGGAAGAAAGATAATATCACAGATGACTATAGTTTAATATAAACTGGTGTGTGATAAGAGAGGAAGGCCCATTTGCTCAAAGTCCCCTCGATGTCCCATTGTTAAAGATAGCCCAGCAAATATTTGTTTACCTAACATTTGCTTTTCCAGGTCCATATGAATTGCCTGTTTACCCTTTAAAGTTCCAAACCTCAAACCCCCTTTCTCCTTAGTCTCAGAATGGCGTAGAAACCTCAACTGTTCAGTGCCTCTTTGGATCTCCTTGTGGCATCTCTGAATGTGCACCCATAAAATAAACTGTGGACATTTTTTTCTGTTTATCTATCTCATGTTAACTTGATTATTATCCCAGCTAGAAGAATATAGAAGGTGGGAGAAAAGTTATGTATTTTGTGTCCCCACAATATTAAATACATATATACATACATATACACATATATAATGTGTGGGAGAATCTTAAATGACAAATAGAAGTACATGCTCATCCTTAGAAAGACCTAGTGAATGACTGAATGCTTTTGCCCACAATCCTGAGCAAACCTTGTGCTAAAAATAAAAATTTGGAGATACACTGAAGTGTCATAAAATGCAAGGAATAAACTGATCTTCAACAACTAAACTTTTGCTTCTATGAAGCTTTTTTGACTTATACTTATCCCTTTTCTCCCCATACTCTCATTTGCCACAATTCCTTTTTTAAGCTGCTTTACTTTTTAAGGCTGCAAGTCACACTATCTTTGAACCAAACAAATAATTTGTTGTGGATTTTTCACCCTCTCATTATCTAGTATGTTACTGATTACTGTATGTATATCTAGTATATTATGTAATTACTACATGTTACTGTACCCGTGATGATAAAGGTTTTCTTTTTATATGTCACATAGTCATTATTGCAAAAATAATACAGATTGATAAGAGTTTTGAATGAGGAATTCCACTGTCACACAGTAATTTATGTCACTTCTAGATTCTCACTAGATTCTCCCACAAGATTCTTGGTCTAATTGTTCCTGTCCAATATTACTATGCTAGACACACAAGAAAGTGTTTGAACGAAGCCTAAGGTTACTTAACTTTCACTCTATGTAGCTGAGTAAATGTAGATGGACTCCAGTTCACTGCCCAATTTGTCTGCATTCTTTTCTCTTTTCTTTGGTCAGCTTAATGGGATTTATACAATGAAATTGGGGGATGGAATATTTGGCTGCAAACAAAGCTTAATGACTAGCACTTAGAAGATAATCTGCATATCTTTTATTTCACAGAACTATTGACTATTGTTTAGTAATGAGAAGCTTCTTACTCACCTGATGACTCAGTTATTTTATACAATAATAAAAATAATCTATAAAAGTGTCTTTATTTGTTTAGCAATTTCAATAGAATCTTTTGTGGTTTGTTAAGAAATTTGAATATGAAATGCAGCATATCATGGTTTTCATGATGACAGCATAGAAGCGTTCTCCAACTTCTCTACTGTATTACTAAGCTAGTGCTTCTCGAATTTTCATGTGCATGCAAATAACCTGGAAGGTGGTTTGGGGCTAAAAAAGATTAGTACTTTTCTTTCCACCTTCTAAATTCTTCTAGCTATGCTAATAAACAAATTAACAGAGGCAGATTAACAGGAGAAAATTGCATTTTAATACTGCACATGGGGGAATTTACATAAGCATGAAAATTCCAAAGAGAGTAAGGCAACATTGGGTATATAAGACATTTGGGGACAGTGGAGAGAAGGTGAGGAGGTGATGGAGTATTTGATTTAGAAGTGAGAATGGGAGATTTACAGGAGGTAAAACAGAACATATACGGCAGGGAAATTCTTGCTAGGTAAACAATGGGACATAGGTGGGATGTATAATAGCTAACAGGCTTGGAGACTAATGCTAGGGTGAAAATTCTTAAAGTGATTAATCTGAAGCTCCCTTCCTAAAAGGTAGGTTTCTCTGCCTGAATCTCTTCAGCAGGAAAGGAGGGGAAGCTCAAAGGTTCTTTCTGAGTCTTGTTTCTTAATGAACAGCTTGAAGCTAATATCCCAAAAGGTAGCTTCAGGATGGCAAAATGTCGGTTTCCTTTGTCACCGGGAGTTACAATTTTCCTCGGTTCAGGTCTTCTTCAAAGAAAGAATTCAGTCAAGAGACAGGAGTCAAGCAAGCGGCAGAAAACAAAGTTCACTTGCAAAGCAGGTACACTTGAAGCATGGATCGGGCTGACCAGAGGGTGGTAGCGGCGCAAGGTCTCTGGGACCCTGGCCTTATATCCTACAGATGGGGCTATCCTCCTCCTCCCCTTTTCCTGTTTTTCTCTTCATTCTGCATGTCTCCTTTATCCTAGTGTGTTGCATTAGCCCAAGTCTTTGTTCTGGTTGCTTGCTTCAGTGGGTTTGTAACAGGATGCTGATGACAGCACTGGGTTACCTGTGGGGACCTCCTAGTCCCTCTCCTGCCTCCAGCTCATGTCCACCTTTCCACCTTTTCTATCAACTACAGTGGGCTTTCCTCCAGGTTTTCTGACTCAGCTGTTTGGGGTGAGGCCTGAGAATTTGCATTTCTAAGAAGTTCCCAGGTGGTGCTAATGGTGCTCATAGAATCACTGCTTCAGGAAACCTTATTATCAGAACGGAACTGGATCTTTAGGCAGAATATTTCACAAGTAGTAAATATATATTTGCTAACTTGGCTAACTGCCTGCCCTTGAAAATGAACTATAAATATTGTTTCTCTATTATGTTTAAGTGTTTTAGTTCCTTTGTTTGTAACAATGATAATTGTTGTGATGATGCTGTTTACATCTATTATAATTACTTCTGAAACTAAAGAGCTTCTTTATTCTAGGAAAGCCCAGACTTTTTTGTATTTGGATACTAGTTTTATGTTTGTTTCTTTTCCTTGTCAGACCAGGCCTGATTTATGAATTTACTCTAAATTCATGCCTGCATTCTGATATGTAAATTGCTTTAGACTCTAAGTCGGTAATTTAGCGCAACTCTACATGACACCAATAACTTTTTTACCATTTACTCTACTATGCAATGTAAAATTCTCACACTATGCGCTTTTCTTTCACACATAGATCATGATGTACAACGTTCCACTACTAAATGGAAGTAATTTCAAATGCAGGTTATTAATTAAAGTCTTTTCATCCAATATACAACTTATTTTTTAAAAGATCATTTTCTTTAACATTTAATTAGAATTGTATGCTGATTTAGATTTCTTCTATTCCTTTATTTCTTTCATTGTTTTCTCCCTCCTAACACATGTACACCTATGTGTGGATGTACACACAATATACATAAATACACAACACCATTGTTTAATCATAATATCAGTGTATTTATGTAGCACTTATGGTTATAAATATAATATATTATATTATAAAATGTCCTAACATTTAAGAAATAAGAGCGATGAGGCATGGGATTCCCTATTACACACAGGAAATCTGCATGGCTTAGTTTTATGGGAAATCTGCTATTTCTTTAGGCTCAACTCTTAGCCATAAAGAATATCAGTCACATTGTTACCAGTCCAAAGTCCATGTGCCCGATGTCTAAAAGGCCAAATCTTAAATATCAGAGTTTGTGGTAAGTAAAAGTTTATTGATCGGAGAAGTGCCAACTGAGAAGAGGAGAGTTCTAATCCTCAAATCCATCTTGCCATAGTACAGAGTTTAGGCTTCTTTTATGTCAAGGGAAGGGGAAAATGAGAGGGGCCGTTTTTGTCAAAACTCAAGCTCCAAGCAGAATTCCTCTGGTGATTAGGATGTCTAAAGCCAGACTATTAGCTTGAAGGCCATGGGAGCAATGCAGGGTTGAATAGATGGAGTCAGAGACTGAGCATTTCACTCTGTTACAAAGCAATGACAGTCAATTTCACATCCCATAAGTGCACAATAACACACATTCATCCCCTCTGTTTTCCTAAGGCAAGCCTTATTGATGGTGACTTTATCTCTTTTTTCTTTTTTTACCTTTTCAAAATGCTTAGTTAATGTCCATTATCAATAAAGTTATTTTTAGATTTATTGCAGAAGCAAATCAGATTCAGCTGTTGCATGCTAAGTATCAGGTACAAAATGACATTTTCTGTTTAGGTCCATAGGAAACTAGGTTCAAGCATTTGGGAAAGTGATTCATGCTAATTACAGAATAATAAATAAATGAGAATTTTAAATTATAGAATGAATTGCCCAATTTATAGATAAGGAAATTGAATCTCAGAGGCTCTAAATGATATGTTCTACACATTTAATTAGGCAGAAAGCGTGTATTAGAACCAAAGTGTTGTAATTTCTAGAACAGTGTTCTATCCACTACCCATTTTGGAAAAATAAATTAAAAAAGAATGGTGACCAGTAAAAATAATCTGACTTTTGTATTGGAAAACAACATAAAATATATTCTCTTTACCTATAGCCTCCACTCCTTAACCTTCTCATCTTTGTGCTTATATTATGAATAATTGAAAGCTTACAAGCACCTATTAGCATCGTTGACATTCAGGAGGATGATAACAATATGTAGCAATGGTTTATCAAATTATGTATGTATGTCGAACATGAATAATTACCAAATCATTGTAATAAATAAAGACACCCATAGATTATAGCTCTCATCAGTGCAAGAAATTATATATTACATCATCCACTTTGCTAAATATTCTTAATGGATTCATCACATTATACTAGGTTCTATACTCTCAAAAATATAATGTCCTTGCAGAATAATGCATACACAGAATTTCTGTGTTGTTTTAAAAAAACAGCCTATGAAATAGCACCATGATACACTTTCCTAAGAGTACAAAATGAAGCCAAAACATGACAATCAAATGAGGCTAGATAAGTAGCATGATTTGAAGCAGCATCACAAACATTTAATCAAAGTGGAATTATGCCTAGAGTCAGAAATATTCCCTTGTAAGCAGCAACAACCACACTCAGGGGGAAAAATAAATTAAAAAATTTTAACATTAAACAAGGCTGCACATCTGAGGTTGAATGATTCCAATTTTCATCATATTGGTTTTTACCACTTTTTAAATTACTACTGAGATCCTTTTAAATTGTTCCTCTTATAAGCATTTAGCATCGTAGAATGTTAGCACTACAAAGGACCTCGAAATACACATAGGTCAACTGTCACTTTATACATGAGGAAAGTCAATACCCAGAGGAAAGCATGACTTTCAGAAGTCTGCAGAGTAATTCATAGGAGAACTAGGAGTAGAACATCTGCAGATGATGTACAGACCATTATGCACCAATTACTTGGTCAAGACAAATGGAATTGCTGGGGTTCTGGGCTCCATGCTTACCCCTCCTTTGTTTATTCTTCAGGGTCACTCTGACACTCACTATTCACACTAAATTAAATACCTTGAGTCCTGAGTGCAGTAGGTTTATAGTGTTCTATAACTTAATTCAGTTGAACATTACCTTATTTATTATATTGGGTCTTTAGAGAAGTCATGACATATTTTGTCCATATTTTTCAAAGGTCATTTATTTATATAAAGAACAAAGATCAATCAATGATATATTGCCCATTTTGTTTGATAACATTTTGCCATCTTTCAGTGAGCTTCATAATTCCCCATTCATAGAAGGACCTGTCTTTTTTGTGAAAAACTAAACAAGGTACTGATTTACAGCCTTACCTGAATTGAACGTTATACCATGCAAGGAGATTTTAAGAGAGCGAAACAAGTGGAAGTCTGATGGCGCAAGATCAGGCGAGTATGGTGGGTGTGGCAACATCCCATCCAAGTTCCAATAATTTTTGACAGGTGATCACACTTGTGTGGTCTCATGTTGTCACAATGGAACACAACTCCTTTATGATTTATGAGCTCTGGATGTTTCTGGATGATGGATTCGTTCAAACTGTTCAATTGCCAACAGTACCCATTCGATTTGATTGTTTGGTTCCTTGGTAGGAGCTCGGAAAACATGACACCTTTAAAATCCCACCACACTGAGAACATAACCTTCCTCTGATGAATGTCTGCTTTCAATGTCATTGGAAGCTAATCATCGCATTGGGACCAAGACCGTTTGTGCACCACATTGCTGTCAACAATCCACTTCTCATCACCAGTTATCAGTTGCTTCAAAAAAGGATCGTTTTCCTCACGTTTAATGAGCACATTGCAGATGTTTATACATGCTGTCAAATGAACTTCTTTGAGTTTTTGCGAAACCCAAATATCGAGCTTGCTTACATATCCCAGCTTCTTCAGGTGGTCGTGAATGCTTGAATGATGGATGTTCAATGTTTCTGCAATCTCTCGTGTTGTGTAACATGGGTTTGACTCGACCGATGCCTTTATTTTGTCATCATCAACCTCGGTGGGCCTCCCTGACTGAGGAGAGTCATTGAGAAGAAAATCACCAGCACGGAATTTCGTGAACTATCATTGACACTGACGTTCTTGTAGAGCATTGTCACCGTAAACTTGATGCAACTTTTCACAAGCATTCTTCCCTTTGTGGAAGTAAAACAGTAAAATATGGCAAAAATGCACAGTTTGGTATTCCATCTTCAATTTGTTGTAAAATGTCCAAAACTCAACCAAATCACTCAATTTTTGTTTTTAGAATGAAGCTAGAACTGTCAGCTGTCAAATGACATAGCAATAGCATAGATGCGAATGACTCTAGTACTTCCAAAAATGAACTAGTGCCATCTGTTGCAGACATGCGTCATGACTTTTCCAACAACCCAACAGCAACAGCTCAAAAAGGAATATTTTTTAATTATAAAGAAATCATAAAATTTATTGTTAAATTTGGAGTGTTAAAGAAAGTGAATAAATTGGTATGTATTTTAAAAAGCTGCGTCCTCCTGGGTTAACACAAAGAGTGAACTTTGCCAAAGTATATAATTAAAATCTAAGTTCTCACTTAGCTTTCATATCAAGGGGCCAGGATCACTGCTTTTAAAGACTACTCTTTAATACAATGACCAAAATTTTATCTTGTTTAATCCAACTTCCCTTTTTTCCTTCTTTCATAAATCCACTGACATCACATTTTCAAGTCACTAACTCAAACTTTGGGGCCTTGCCACATTGTGAAGCAGAGAATGGGAAAGGAACAATGATCTAAATGTTAACATCTGAGTTCAGAGAAAAATGGGCACAGACAATAACTAAGGCATGTATTTCTTTAATTGAGAAAACACCCATGGGCAGAATTATGCATTTTAGCAAGGTAAAGACAAATTTATATGTGATTTTGTTTGTTTGTTTCTTTTTTGATTCTTGCGTGATTCTTTATTATCAACACCACATTTGGAGGGAGGATAGAAAGTAGAGGAGGAAGAAAACCTGGATTTAAATTATTAATCTGTCTCTCACTAACAGGATGACTTTAGAATCAATAAACCACCTTGAATTTCAGCATTCTCATTCATAATATGGACACAATTATACCCATTATACCCATTGTCCCTACCTACTCAAGCACGTACACATACAGAGTTATGATTATTAAAGGTGATAAATTTAAAAAATGCCTAGAATATAATGTGACATGTAGTTGTTAAAATGTATTCAAAATTCAATGGGTAGGACATAGGAATGATATAAAATCATACCTTGGCTCTTACAGACTAAGTATTATGAATATCTCAATCCTATAATCTGAATATCTGATATTTTATCTCACTGAGAGCATACCTTTGAGATTATGGCCAAGATGTAGACAATATTGTAGTCAGATAAATGAAGACAGTCCTTTTAGCAGTTGGTATAGGTGTTTTATAGAATAGTTTTATCTAAGAAAAAGTTAAAATGAGAATATCTGTCTTTTGAATCATTTTCTCATTGGATTCTACGAATTTTTAAAATGTATTCCAGAGTGGGGGGAAATGGCTCTGGGGTCTAATAAAAATCAAAGGGAAGAAGTATTGTGAAATTTCTCTGCTTTGCAGTGAGCTGTGTCAGTTCTGGGACAGACAGCGTACTGTGTGGATGAGAGAAGGGCACTGTGGCTGACCCTCATAGCATCCCCTAGCAGAGCTGAATCACCTGGAGCCAAGTGCAGGGAGACAATGATGTCATCCCGGGACTGGGAGTTTCTTTTGTGGGCCTGTCTACAGGCTTGTGATTTCATGGCAAATGAAGGGGTGAGATGAGACCAGCTCATGCTGTTCACTCTGACACTGATGGTAAAACAATGTCAGGAGACAACAGATGGGGAGTGAATGTCTTATGTTTCCAGAAGATTCTAGCCTGTCAACAAAGGTACCCACTGAAGCTATGAATATGATTTTTCAAATAACACTCCTTTTCTTCTCAGTTTTCTCTTGTAATTATAGTGAATTTCCACAGGTGTGTTTTTTGAAAACTGGAGTCCTATTCTATAGTGAACATTGTATTTTACAACTCAGATGTTAAAAAGAGCCACCAAATATTCCCAGCATACTTCGATTCAGGATCATACTTAGATGAATGCCAGTGTGAACACAACTTTCTTTCCTACTGATCCCTCCCAAACATATAAAAGGATGTTATAAGTGATGTGGGTCAAACTCAGAAAAGGCCTATGGAGAACATATCGTTATCCTGCTTCCCATGAATGCTGAGCTAACATTCTGTGTCTGTATATCCTTACATCATATTCAAGCTGATTTTTGACCCTCTAAGACAAGGAGGATCCAAATCAGGCATCCTAGAACTCTCTGTACCAGTGACTAGGTCTGTGACATTCTGGAGAGTAGTGGGGATAGCTCCTAAACCCAGGGTGCAAACTGGTTCCCAAACACTACCCCATAGACCAGTGCCAGCTGGCATTTTATAATCCCTTGAGGAAGCTTTTAAAAGTACAGAATCCCAGGCTCCATCCCCACAGGTTATGTTATGTTAGATCAGAGATAGGGCCCTGCATCCATTTATTTTTCCAAATGACGTATGGTTTGGAAGTTGCTGGTCTCAGGTGTGCAGGATAGATTTGAACCCTTTCGTACACATGGGTCTGAGTGACATAAATTTATTGGTAAGAGATAAGACAATATAAACAGGAAAATATAACTGTTAATTATACTCAAGCATTATCAACTATAGCTATAGAATGTAATACGGAGGAATGCTAAAAAGTTTTAAACATTTCAGATATTCAATTTAAACCAACAATATTATATAATGTCTATTATACGCCTGTCCTTAAACCTGTTCTATTCAGGGCTTCCCTTAGACCGCAGTGAAAAAAGTCAGTGCTTATATTTTAGTCCATTGCAGGAAAACAAGTATTTCATTTTATTGCCTTTTCTTGAGATCCTTAATATGTAACCTTGAAGCAATTGTTAAACTCAACTTCAGTTTGGAAGCAATGGACATCAACATTTTAAGAGGTCATTCTGTCTTGTCCATTCTGTATTGTTCATTAATCAAGTATTTATTGAATACCTACTATGTGCCAGGTACTAGAAAAATGAACAGTACTTCATAAGTAACTCTGTTTTTCGAATATAAGAAAAATCATCTTATATTACAAAAGAGGTGGAACAAATTACAGGCAGTCTATCAACTATGAACACTGGCTGAGTTTGTCTGATTGTTTTAACCTCTCAAAGACTTTCGTTTTCTTATTTATTAAATGGCAACAACACATTCCACAATTCCAAATATCTAAAGAGGTCTAAACAGAGATTTTTGTTTTTATTAGTTTGGCATCACAACTCATTTGGCAGCGAAATTAGATGCATCTGAATGATCAGAAGCAATTTATGATCTTTATTTACACCAGTAATATTCCTAACTATGAGTATGTTTTTACAGCAGAAATATTAATGTGTCTAATTATACCCAAATCATTGTATCTATGTAAGAATCATGAATTATTCAGGTAAATACCCAGATGTGGAGTTGCTGGGTCATATAGTTCTATATTTAGTTGCTTGAGGAACCCCCATACTGTTTTCCACAGTGGCTGCACCAGTTGACAATCCCAACAGTGCATGAGGGTTCCCTTTTCTCCACATCTTGCCAACGCTTATTCTTTGTTGTCTTTTTGATAATAACTGTTCTGACAGGTGTGGTTTTGCTTTTCATTTCCCTGATGATTAGTGATGCTGAGCATCTTTACATGTGTCTGCTTGCCATCTGTATGACTTCTTTGCAGAAATGTCTATCCAGGCCCTCTGCCTATTTTTTCATCATATTGTTTGATTTTGCTTTTCTTCTGATGTTGAGTTATATGAGTTTTTTATATACTTTGGAAGTTAACCTCTTATTGGATATAGCATTTGCAAATATCTTTTTCTCCCATTCAGTAGGTTGCCTTTTCATTTTGTTGATCACTTCGTTTGTGGCACAAAAGCTTTTTAGTTGATGTGGTACTATTTGTTTGTTTTTGTTTTTGTTGTCTTTGCTGTAGGAAACATATACAAAAACATATTGCTAAAAGTGATGTTAAAGAGTTTACTGTTTATGTTTTCTTCTAAGAGTTTCATGGATTCAGGTCTTACATTCAAGGCTTTAATCTATTTTAAATTGATTTTTGTATATAGTAAAGGAAAGGGGTCCAGTTTCATTTTTTTTTGCATGTATTTGTTCATTTTTCCCAGCACCATTTATTGAAGAGACTGTCTCTACTGCACATATTCTTGCCTCTTTTGTCATAGATTATTTAACCATTGATGTATGGGTTTATTTCTGGGCTGTCTGTTCTCCTCCATTGATCTATGTGTCTGTTTATGTGCCAGTACTGTACAGTTTTGATTACTATAGTTTTGTAGAATAGTTTGAAATCAGGGGGCATGATACCTTCAGCTTTGTTCTTCTTTCTCAAGATCACACCCTTGTGTTCATTGCATCATTATTTACAATAGCCAAAATATGGAAGCAACCTTGGTGTTCATTTACAGATGAATGGATCAGGAAGATGTGGTAAATATATAATGGAATATTACTCAGCCATAAAAAGAATGAAACCTTGCCATTTGTGACAACATAGATGGATCTAGAGGACATCATAAGTGAAATAAGTCAGAGAAAGACAAATACCATGTGGTTTTATTTACATGTGGAATTTGAAAAATAAAACAAATGAACAAACAAAACAGAACAGAAACAAACTCATAAACATAGAGAACAAACTGATGGTTGCCAGATGTAAGGGAGTGGCTTTCAGGTGAAAAAGGTAAAGGGAGTTAAGAAGTACAAACTGCTAGCTACAAAATTAGTCACAGGGACATAATGTACAGCATAGGGAATATAGTTAATAATATTATTATACAACTCTGTATGGTGACAGGTGAGTACTAGACTTACTGTGGTGATCACTTCACAAGGTATATAAATGTCTAATCACTGTTATACACTTGAAACTAATATAATGTTGTATGTTGAATATAATTAATGAAATAAATTTTGAAAAATCAGAAACTCACAAAAGGGTTGTTCTCAGCACATGATAAGTTGATTATAAAATTTATACCAAAGCAAATGACCAAAAATAGCTAAAGCACTTTTGGAGACAAAGAAGCTGTGTAGCATATTAATGGTAATTATGGACTCTGGAGCCAGACTGCCTGGTTTACAATCCCACCTATAGCACTTACTCATTTTCAGATCTTAGAAATGTTACTTAATCTCTCTATGCCTCAGTTTCCTCATCTGCAAAATCAGAAAAAAGGAAGTACCTACCTTATGAGGTTGTTTTGAGCATTGCATGAGTTAATATTTGTAAAGGGCTTAGAATAATGCCTGGTACAAAATAGGTTCATATGTGTTAATAAAAAAATATGAGGGAAGAATTGCTCTACATTTCACCCTTTAACTAAGGCAGAATGGACACTGCTGTGGGGAGAGGACAAAATCAACAACAGGAACAAAATAAAGGGCCAAGAAAAGTCTCAGGGTTATATAAATCTTTAATATATGACGGAGGTGCTTGGACAGATCACTGAAAAAAAGGAAAAATATTTAAAAACTTGAGCTAAAAATATGAGTCATTAATTAAGAAAATGAGATTGAGTTTCTACCTCACACAATATACAAAAAAAATCAGCTTTATATGGATTAAGAATGTTGAAAAGCAAAAGCTGAACTTTAAAACTTTCAGAAGAAATGTAAGTGCATGCCTTTCTGACCTTGGGACAGAACATTTTATGGAAGACTAAAAAAAATTGAGCGAGCAGATGGTGTGAAAAGTAAGAACCCTTTTTTTTTTCTCACAAGGGACTTTAAAGTCAATGAATACAGTGTGAGAAGTTATTTAAAATTCTTATATCAACAAAGATGGTAATTAAGTATACATAGACAAATCCCATAAATTAAAATGAAATAGAAATTAACAATAAAACTGGACAACAGTTTTAACAAACATGTCAAGAAATATGTATACTATATAGCCAGTAAACATATGAAAAGTCACCCAACTATAACTGGGAGAATTCAATAAAGAATAAGAGATATCATTCTTTATCACTGATCAGTAGAATTTAAGAAATCTAATGGAAACTGTTTGGAGAGCACATGGATCTTTTACACATTGCTGATAAAAGTGAAAAATGATACAACCATTTTGGAAAACAATTTGACTTTGTTTTTTATAAAGTTTAATATTACTAGATATATACTATTCTTGCATATATGTACTGGAAGACATAAAAATGTACATCACATCACTGTTCATAATAGCAAAAAAACTTGAACCAACAAAATATTCATAACCAATAGAATGGATAAATACAATATGGAAGTTTCATAAAATGATATATCATGCAGCAATAAAAATTATGTATAATTAAGCATCATGGGTGAATCTTAACAGCATAATCTTAGGTGAATAAAACAAGTCTTAGAAGAGTACACTCATATGATACCCCTTTAAAACATTCATAAACAATAAAGTCAAGTAATATATTGCATAGATATACATATGTGAATTATAAAATGGTGAAAACACAGGTATCAACAAACAAAGTTTCATGTGATGGTTAGAACTCCTTTTTCCATTAATCAAGCACAGCAATTGCCTTAAGCCCTCTTCAGACCATTTCTACTCTTTCCCTTTATTAATAGCTTCAACTATTGCTTTTATACAGACATTATCAACAGAAATATCTTGGATTTATTGAGTTTTGTAAATTAAAAACACCTTTAATCTCCATTTTAATAGTGAATGAAATGGCGCTCAAAGAGTTTGTGACATGCCTAAGGCCATATAATTTAGAAGATCCAGGATTTGATATTAAATCTCATAACTTCAACTCTTGAACTGTTTACATCCCCTTTTAAGGTCCAAATCATGATTCAAAAGCCCAAATGTTAAAGCAGGAACTTTAATCTCAACCTTTTAATAAAAGCAAATATCTCTTTCCTGCCCCTAAAATCAGTGAATTTTCCTACCTTGTTTGTGTCTTTAAATAAAGCCACTAGTATACATGTAGTACTTTTAAACCATAAATTTATCTTTAATTTTTCCTTCTACAGAATCTATGAGCTATCAAGTCCTATAAATTCTTACCTTTTTACATCTATTATCTACTTCATCTATGTTCTCTACTATTCAAAGGACCTGAACATACCTGCAGTCTGTCCGTTCTCCCTTCCCCTGTGCTCTCTAGAATGCCTTTCTTTCTTTCTCCTTTACTTGTCAAAATCCCTCAAAATTAATCATAAATGCCTCCTCATCCAGGAAGCTTCTTATGGCTATCCCAAACATTGTTTCTGTCTCTGCCTGTCTCTGTATCTAGATAACTTTATTTCTATTTTTCTTAAGTCGTTGATCTTCTTTGCTTTGCATTTTATGTATCTTATTATTTCTATTATTATATATTACCAGATTGTAAACATTGTGCTGGCAGATACAATAATCGTTCATTTATCTTTTTAATCCCCACATAGCAAAGTCATGGAATAGGTAATAAAAAATGTGGAATGATTTAAATATAAATCTGAGGAAACCCTATAGGCTGAATGTACCCATAAGATAGGGAATTACAGCAAACTTTTAAATTTGACATGAGACCCAAGAAATAAGTATATCAATGATTCTAACTCTAACCATCATTATTACAGTTTTTAATCCGTTTATTTATTAAGGTTTTTACCAAGAACGTTTTAATATTTCTCCATATGTGTTTGATCTAAGGTCACAGTATATTGGATAATTTGTATGAATTTCTATAAAAAATAGTTCTTGCAAATATAAAAGTCTTTCAACTTGCAGGATCGGGTAAAGAGCCTGGGGTTTAAATGTGTCATAAATCCTAGATTATCTTTTCAAATAAACTGTTCATCTACTTTAGAGAAGTTCAGGCTGTTCCTCATGAATACAGATAACGTATGCACATAACAGAAACACATTCTTCTCCCAGTGGGAAGGAATATGGAGCCCTCTACTCACTCTGAACCCAGTGACATTAGCCAGTCGATAATGAGGAAGTATGGCTTCACTTTATATCCTTGTGCTCTGGGCGAAGAGAAAATTTCACTATAGTACTTGGGTATTTGACTAAGAAACACAGTGTGATTTCATGCTTTCACATGAAAATCATAGACATATATCAACATTGAATGGATGTCTATTTATTATCATTGTGAAAGTTATTGATTTTCTCTGATCTCTTCCTGAAATTACAGAGACCAAATTCTGAACAGTCTGAATTTTGGGAGTTTAAGGAATGGAAACTAAAACAATCAGACTAAAGAGATCTTGATTTTTGAATTCACTGACAGAAGTTTATTTTGCCCTTTTATTTCTTATAAATGATTTTCTCCATCTATCACATTGTTTTTTATCTTTACTGTGGCTAAAGAAACTAACAAATAATGTTTTTATTTTTAAAATTATTTTTCCTCTACCAAGCCCCAAATTAAGACATTATGAATCTGGTGAGCCTCAAAACTCATTAGTTTAGGCACTGTGATTATACCTATTGTAAGTACACCTGATTTCTTGGTGAGGAAAAATTGTCTATAGCTTATGTTTATTATAAAAACAATCTTTGGAGTCAGATTGTCTTCACTCAAATATCAGCTCTGATACTTACCTGCAGTGCATCTCTGGGAAGTTTAGCCCACCTCTCCAAGTTCAATCCGTCATTTGTAAACTTGCCATCATAACGATATTCACCTCATTGTGTTTTTGTGAAATTTAAGATAATATACTTAAAATTCTCAGCTCTTTTATGTTACATAGAAAAAAATTAAAAAGTTAGTTATTAATACTATTGATAAATAAGCAGTTCACTTTTGTAGTAAAGCCAGGATGGATCTAGTTTATAAACTGGTTACATAATCAAATCATCCTTCCACTTCTGGTTAACACATGTAGCATAGGTAAAGACTGGTCATTATATCCATTTAAAAGTAGAAATGGTGTACACAGCAAATATTTAGTATGAACCTAAAAAGTATAATAGGCTATTGAAAGAAAACAATAACACATAATCATGCTATGGTTTAGGTGAACTTAGCTAATTTTGTTTTATAGCATGGCTCCTAAAAGCCCTGGATATGTTTTCTCAAAAGTTGAGTTTCTTGAAAAAAATCATTCATTTTTCTGTTAAAAAATATGTCTATGGTATGTTAAGCATAGCTGCAGTTGAATAATAGAGTCTCCACCACAAGGAAATAATATTACTAAAATATGTTATTCTTTAAATATCATTTCCTTTTACAGAGAAGACCAAATTTAACAGTACAAAAAATACAAAAGAGCAGAACAAAATAATGGAAGATATATTAAAAAAATATTTATTTTAATTCACCTTGTTTTGACAATGGATTAAATGAGACTCAACATCACTTCTGTGATGTTTTTGCACTAATAAAATATAACCTGATTTTAAGCTATGACAGAATATGTGACAAATCTAAATAAAGAAGATTGTATAAAACAGATAATGCGTACTCTTACCAAATGGCAAGATCTTGAAAGAAAAGGAAAAAGAAAACAAAGTCACACAATGAAGAGCAAATAGAAATAACAGCTACATACAAAGGGAGATCCAGGATATCATCCTTGTATAAAAAAGAAGATGTAGTCAAAACAAAACAAAACAAAAAAAAGATGAAAAAGAAAGAAGAAGACATGGAAACACATGCTGGATAAAAAAGACTTAATGAAAAAAGTGGTGCAATTTGAGTAAAATCTGCAATGTGGTTAATATTGTAACAATGTCACTTTCCTGATTTTTCTAATTATGGTTATATGAGGTATGGTAATTAAGTTTATGAACTCATCCTAGAAAAAGTGCTACATACCTCATTGCTGAATATCACTATGAAGTGATATTCATATGAAGTGGCCACCTTTGAAGTATTCTCCTTGGGAAGCTATGCACCAATGCCAGCACCTAGTCCACCCTTCAAAGCAATTTTGGAACTATTTTCTTGGAATGGCCACTAGAGATGTCATTATATTACCATTGATATCCTGAATCTCATCAAAATGTCTTCCTTTCAATATTTCCTTTATCTTTGGGGAAAGAAAGAAGCCACTGGGGGCCAAATCAGGTGAGTAGAGAGGGTGTTCCAATACAGTTATTTGTTTACTGGCTAAAAACTCCCTCACAGACAGTGCCGTGTGAACTGGTGCGTTGTCGTCATACAAGAGCCATGATGGTTGGCAAAAAGTTCAGGTTGTCTAACTTCTTCATGCAGCCTTTTCAGCACTTCCAAATAGTAAACTTGGTTAACTGTTAGTCCAGTTGGTACAAATTCATAATGAATAATTACTCTAATATCAAAAAAGGTTAGCAATGTTGTTTTTGACTCTTGACTTGGTCTGACAACTTTTTTGGTTGTGGAGAATTGGCTGACTTCCATTGTGCATTTTGACATTTTGTTTCAGAATCATACTGGTACACCCGTGTTTCATCATCAGTGATAACACAGTCCAAAACATCATCTTGCCTCTCCAAAAAGTCTTGGCAAACTTTGACTCTCCTTTGCTTTTGTTCATCAGTGAGCTCCTTTGGAACCATTTTTGCACACACCTGTCTCATGCCAAGATTTTCAGTTAAGATTTTCCGAACTGTTTCTCTATCAATGTTTACTTGGTCTGCTATGCTTTTCACAGTCAGCTGACAATTTTGATGCACAATTCAGTGGATTTTTGCAATATTTTCTTCAGTCCTGCTCATTACTGGCTGCCCTGACCTCTCTTTATCAGTGATGCATTCTCTCCCCTCTGAATATCATTTAATCCATTTGTACACTGCCGTTTTCTTCATGGCATTATCCCCATAAACTTGGACTAACATGTCCCTGATTTCACTTCCATTCTTGCCAAGTTTAACAAGAAATTTAATGTTTGTTCATTGCTGTAATTCAAACTCAGACATTCTCACAACGACACACAAATACACACAGCAATAATAAACGCGTGTCAGCAAGACACCGCCACACATCAACACAAACACAGCTGTGAGACACTGATATACAAAAGTTCGAAACCTTACCAAACTGTTTGTGCAGTGCTGCCAATGGAAGCGCACAGTGACAAGTTCTTGAACTTAAGTGTCAGACCTCATATATGGTGCTAACACTAGGAAAAGCTGAGAGAGGGATGTACAGGAATTGTCTATACTATTTACCAACTTCTAAGTCTAAATTTAATTTAAAATTTGAAGTAAAAAAATGTTTGTTAACTTTTCCCACTTCTGTAAGTTGATTAGTAGAAAATTTTTGATTGAAATCAAGGTCCCTATTTTCTTTTGGCTCACAGCCCACTACATCCCCATCAAAGTGGATATTCTCCAGTATAGTTATCAGAGCAAGTAAGCTTCTAGTTTTTCATTTTATATTATCCTAAAATATTTGCAACTTAAATGCTCTAATCTTAGTAATTTAGTAATAGTAATGGATCCTAAGCAGAAAAGAATCTCAAAATTAGTAATGAATTTAATTAAATCAATCACTTGAATTGTTCATTAGAAATATTATCAAACCTATCTATACAGCAACAGAACTCACATAAAAATTTGCATTAGGTATTTTCTATAAGGATGATCCATTAATCATCTCCTGCTAAAGCAATAAGGCATATTTGGTATTAACACATCATTTAAAAAAAGTCACATTCATTCCATTATGACCTAGCAACCCTAACTTGCAACAACCAGAGGACAGACGTTGTGAGAAAATGTCAAATATCATTAAATCTGTATATAAATCCATGGATTAAGATGAAAATACACGTGGAAAGAGGCTTTCTAAAAGAAAAGTGTAAATGAGACATAGCCTCAGGCTTAGAAACATCTACATTGAGGATCTAGTGACATCCAGGAAATAAAATCCTTCCTAAGTAAGAGTGAGGTAAATTAACCACCACAACTAAAAGGGTACTAGGGCATGATTTTTGTGCTCAAGTCATTGCACAAATAATCTAGGCAAATAAATATTTTTGAAGCCTATTATGATCCAGGCATTCTGTTTTGCCTCAACATTGATACCGGTTCACCTCTACAACCTTGGACAATTAATTACTTTAGTCCCCTAATGCCTAAGTGGGATAATCCCTTTTAAAAAATGTGTATTATTTTACAATATGGCAGTTTTGATAAATAAGTGATTAATATGTGGAAACATTTTACATTCTTGGAAGGCATTTTCTTAGTCACTGCTTTATGTAGAAGCCTTTTGGTTTTCTGGGAAAAAAGCAAAGAAATATGACAGAAGCACTATTTTTGAGCTTTGAGAAATAAAGTCTTTACCAGGTAAGAGAGAAATCTGAAAATACTCTTCAGGATAGCAAATTGGAAGGATAGAGTCTTGTCACATATTTCCTCTTACCAAATAATAAAATGATATACTCAGTGGGAAGCGAGGGTATTAATTCTTTGCTCAGATTCTTGCCTTTGGTCTGAGAGATCTTTTATAAGTAAGATGGCCAAGTTGAAAATCTGAGTAAGCTCTCTGAATACCTTTAAACCATGATAGTCTTTGTGAGTTTGTAGGTAACACCTGTGTGTGCTTTTGTCCTCCAATAAGGTTATTAAAACAGTAAGTGAAAAATTGCAAGAGCACAAGAATGGTCCTAGAGGACACAGAAAACATGACCCTTTAATAGAAGAGGATTTTGTACAAAGAGGCTGATTTTACTCAGGATCTCTTGGGTTGTCATGTTTTCATCTCTAAGGACGAATCTGATAATCTCAAAGAGAGGCAGAAACGAAAGAGAAATCTCTTGTCAAATCATGTTTTAAACCACATTAACTGTACACTGTGAGGACAGTCTTTGAGTCATAGCATAAACATACCAATGGCTGCTGAAATGGAATGAATAGATCGCAGTCTAAGGAATATACATCTTTATATGATTCAGTTCATCAAATGAACAGTTATTATTCTGGACAGAGAATTTAATGCCATATAACTTCATGAAAGCAGAATACCCTGAGTTCTCTTAGTGTTAAAATGCTAGCCAAGTTCACTAGTAGTCTATTTTTCTCTAACTATTTTATCCCCAGTAATTTATCCCCTCTTAAGTTGTCCTCAGGAATTTGACATTAAACAAGGATCTCTTAAGAAAATGCCTTTGGTGGGAAAGCTGAATATCATCACACACAGACCTGTAGAGAGAAATGACTGTTGTTGACAAATTTCTGTTCTGCAGGAGCAAGCAGCTATTCAGTGAGAACTATGATCAGCTCAGGTTGCTTCATACATTTATGGGCTTTCTGTGTCTGTTCCTGACCCAAGTTTCCATGTCAAAATTGAAATCCAAATTGGAGATATACAGGGATATCGCTCAAATAAGTCACAAGGTGAATTTTCAAAAACATTAATTTTCTGGATACAAACTAATCTATGATGACTTTTCTTGTAATGGAAGGGAGCTCTCCCTGAAAGAGTGGATCCACCCATTGTTTCTTGCTGTAGTCTCTCTTTCTTAACATATTTTCAAAAAGATTTAGCAATTTCTTTCTTCAGATTAACAACAACAAAAAATTCCCACCTCTGAACTTATTTTCTAAATCAATAAACAGTAACTCAAATTTCAAACCACTGTATGGTCCTTGACAAACAGCATTGGCATAATCTTTGAGCTTCTAAAAAATTCAGAGCCTCAGGCCTCACTTCAGCCCTAGTAAGTTTGCATTTTAATAAGAACTCAAGGTGATCTATTGTACATTAACAGTTTAGGAGTACTATCTTTTCCTATTAGACTGGCAGATGTCTGCTTTTCACTTCACAGTTGGTAATTATAATTGTCCTTTGATTCTGACAAATTGGAAGTTGAGTTATTATATCAATGATATATGCACATGTACAGTTATAGTTTAGGAATATACTAGGGAGCCCTATATAAAAACTAATGCTCCAATTGAATGTATACAAATATTACTTTAAATCTTTTACATGTATCAGTATCAGGGATTTTCTTTTGTCAGGAATGAGCCTTTCAATGGACAGGTTATGTAGCCTATTCTCTACAGACTGTAACGTAGGCAAAATCAGCACCCTTTACTAGTCAGCCGCTATAATTAGCTGAAAATTGAGCAAAAGAATATGCAGCCTATCAGCAAATTTATGCATTCCTTCAGGGCAAGAACTATGCCTCATGATATTAGCTAAACACTAGGGATATAACAATAAATAGCATGCAGTGGACTCTAAATAAATATTTGTTGAATAACTGATTATGCTCAAGTGTTACTCTTGCTTGCTTAGATCATAAGGTGATGAAATGCCTTTTCCTCTGAGTATTTCCCCAGTAAGGTCCTAATTGATCATGGTTTCTCCTTTATTGCCATTATCTTTCACCTCTTTCATTATATATAACACTCTAAATGCACAAGGCAATATTTCAGTATGCAATTGCAACTGGCTTTGCTACCACCATTCAAAAATAAACAAGGGTTTGACATGATGTCATATCTCTTTGAATTGATCCCCTGAGGAGACAAAGGGCTTTCTCCTCAGTAGGTTTATTCACTTCTATTAGTCTCCCAAATGAATGTTTCAGCCTTATAGCCCTATCTTACAGAATTTGAGAGCTTGAGATAGCTGACAAAAATATTCAGTCAATAAATATGCATATGATACCCATAATATTTAAAGTTATGTTCAGGTTACTGTTGGGAATATGGACATGAATAAGAACAAACACAATACCGACTGATGGTGATAAAAATTAGAAGGAAATATATAGACAAAGAGATGTGATGGAAATAAAATGGGAGTTGGAGGTTATTTTAGGTCAGGGTGATGATTGAAGGGTCCCTTGGAGAGGTGGTGATGCTTGAAGTGATTTCAGGTAGTAACTAGAAAATTGAATGTAGGGGAAGAGAGAAAAAGAAAGGAATCAGGAATGGCACCTAGGTTTTTTTAGCTTAAGCAACAATATGGTTTGTTTTGTGATTTGCTGAGACAGTGGGTTCCCAATAAAAGTGAATGAATGAATGAATAAATTAATGAAATTATTAATGAAAAGCAATGAACCTATGGAAGTTTCTCTATATCTGGGTATGAGAATATTTGAGTGATACCCTAACATCATCACAGTGCCCCTTTGAGTATTATTCCTCATAAATTCTACCATGATGCAGTCAAAGCACCTTTATTCTTTCCTACTCCAGGGTGAGTTTTTTCCCCCCGACCTGGGACATTCTCTGAGAGGTTGGCAGTGACTTTATCTTCTCTATTTATTCTCATAAACTTGCATTCATTCCAGTAGACACAGCTGGTTCTGACAGTCCTGAAAGAAGGTAGTCTGACACATTTTTTAGGACATTTATTTCACAAGATAATACCTGAACATTTGTTTTAAAATATGTGAGAATTATCTCACAAATTTAATAATGCAACTACATATCTTCAGTTCTATGAGCACACATGGAACCACAATGCTGTTCATTTCCAGCACCTCTCATGCTGAGTTCTCCATGTGTACTGATATGTATTGGTTTCAGATGAAAGGAAGAGCTGTGTGCTTATGTCTTGTGGTCTGTGAATAGAATGCAAAGGCTTAGTCTTTACTTGCAGAGAATTGTAGGAAAGTGTCATGGAAAAGCGGTATGAGATTATGTGAACTATGGCTTTCCAAGACATCAGAAGGAAGCAAATTGAGGGGCATAGTGTTTTTGCCTAAGTACAGTTGTATTTGGAGTGCCTTCAATTCCTATGATCTCTTAACACCAGTCATTTGTCTGCATCAGTTTTTCCCTATTTGATCTTAATGATTGTTTTTTTCAGTTATGCTGATAATTCTTAAAGTTGAGCCCATTTGGATAACCCTATGATATAGTATTAATTGATGATAACTCCTTGCATAGGTGATTTAATTGCATTTTGATTAGGATACAGATAAATCAGCTATGGAGTTATCAGAGCTTGGAATCAATGATTTAATAAAAAAACCAAGATATACTACTCAGTGTTTACAGAATGTGGCACACATGTGGCATTACTCACTCTTTTAAAATTCAGTTGATTGTTTTATCCTTGGGTGTTCCTGAGGGTTTTATCCGCCTTGAAAAGAACAGAATGATGAGGTCCTGGCTGGTTTCTACGTGTAAGAGAAGAGAGACTATTCATGTGTTTTTTACACAGAATGGGCCTAGATTCATTGTTGAGTTGCCTTTGGTTTATGGATCTAAAAAGAAATGTACTTAACTTCTTGCCACCTGTTTGTAGTACAACTAGTATGTATCATGGCTAAGAACCATATTTCCCCATTTTTCGATTTAAAACTGCAATTATCATAGAACATTATTTAAATAAATTATCATTAATAATTTTTATTCTAAATGATAGATGTGAGATTCCCATCTTATCAGAAGCACATTAGGGATTTAGGCTTCTGTTAGAAGAAAATACCTTAAGGAAAGAGAGTCAAGTGAACTAGTATGACCTCTACAAAATCTTAGTTTCTAGTGTAGTGATGGCCATTTATTAATTTTTTTTAAAGATTTTTATTGGGGAATTGGGGGGATGGGAACAGACAATGCTGTCGTTTTGTTCTTCAGTCTAGTTGTGGAGGACGTTGCTTCACTGGCCCAATTTGGCACCATCATTGCGCTCTTCCCGGGTGAGGCAGATCAGTCACCGGCTTCTGGACGGCCGCTCACTGCGGCTGCTGGCCGTTCACGTTGGTTGCTGGCTACACACGGTAGCCCATGGCAACCCACTGCAGCAGGGGCTGCAGCCTACCGCCGGCGACTCACGGCAGCTCAGCTCCAGGTTGAGCTGTTGTTCAGCATCTTAGCTGTGGAGAGCAGTGTCACTGGCCCTCATGTGGGATCCAAACTGGGGCTCTCTGGCGTCCCAAGCCAGTTCTTAACCATCGTGCCACTCAGCCAGCCCTAGTGTAGTGATGGCCATTTAGATTTGTGTCCAGGCCTAGATACCTATGGGCTTATGTTTGTTTTAGCCTTATGTGTGAAAAGAAAAGTCTCACTAAAAAAACCCCAAAACCAGAAAACAAAAAGTCCCTCTTGAACAATACTAGGGCATGAGCAACATTTTTTGGATATGCGTTTGGAAAAGTAAAATAATAAAATGGAGCAAAGCATTTCTGTGCCATTGGATAGAATAAGCCTGGTTGCTATCATCTGGAGGGTTCACAGAGCTCATCACTTTGACACCCAGAGACTCAACATCAGCTGCCTGGCAGTAGTGGTGTCTAGATGTGGAGGTCCTAATGGTTCTCAACAGGCAGGGGGACCTAGAACAAGAAATACCCAGGACAAGTAGTTTGTGATTAGATAGCGGTAGGGAAATGGCAAAGTGAGATGAACAAACTTTGACAAGTATGTGACCTGGTTTTGAATTATATTTTATCTACATAATAAATGTATAACTTGGATAACTTATGTTTTTGAGACAGAATTTTTTAATGCTTTAATTTATACAGAGGGTACCAGAAGAAATGTATACACATTTTAAGAGGTATGTCACTCTGGTCAACATTGCTCAAGCAGTAGTTCTCCATAATCAGAAGTGTCTGGACACTGATGGTAACCACTTTGAGCACGTCTTGTGATTGCAGAAATCAAACGTGACTTGTATTCATCTTTTCTTGTTGATATATATGATTACAATTTTAATACAGTTTTTTCCTTTCTTAAAATGTGTATACATTTTTTGGCACCCTCTGTATATAGCATAGGGATAGGTACTGTATACTTCATAAGTTTGCTATGAAAATGAAATTGCACAAGAGATAAAAACCACCTAGCATAGTGCCTCATTGGTTGAATGAGTTCAAAATGTTAGTTCCCTTTCTCTCTTTCATATCTTCTCCTTATTGACTGAGAATCAAAGAGAAGAAATGCAAGGTAGTAAGAAAGGGGATCTAAATGAAAAAAATGAACAAGAGAACATGATCTACATAAAAGAAATGAGAAAAGATAGATGTTCAAGAGATAGGAATGAGCTTGAATGCTTGTTCTACTTTATGGAAATTATATTGGAGAAAGAAAAGTTAGAGGAGGGAATAATTGATTGTTGGTAGATAAAAATAACTAAAACAGAAAAAATTGCTAAATGTGGAAGGAGAATAAAAACACTTTTATGAGAAATTACAGTGTATTGAAAAATGCTGGCCTGTTAGTTTGCTAAGAACATTAGAAACACAGTACAGGATATTGTCAAGAGAGTAGTATTAAGTTATTTCAAAATGACATTTTTCTTCTCTCTCTTGATTAAATCCTCCCAGAAACTTGGGAGTCCAACAGGCATAACATGTCTGACAAAGTTAGACACTGCAACAGAGAGTCTATGAAAGAAAAAAAATGTGCAAAAACAACAGGATTGTTAGAAAGGAAAAATTAATGTTCATTATACCAGATATTCTACAGGTGATTAAAGCCAATGCAATATTTTTAAAAACAGTTATATAAACATGTGTTGAAATTGTGGGTTATATGTTACAAACAGGATTTATAGTGAAAAGTTCTAATCCATATTTTAGAAGAAATATGAAAAATAGAACCTCCTCCTGTCTCCCCAAAAACAGAAACAACACACACATAAATAAAATAATTGTTGGTAGATCACAAAGTGATATACAGATGTGCTATATCAAAATAATAAATTTATCTAAATGAGACACATGAGACATTCACATCTAAATAGAATTAAAACTCTTCAAGTTATAGTTAAGTTCATTCCGATAGTTTATTGCTTTTTAATGATTGCTTAGACAAAAGAGTCTCTCAAAGTACTTAAGACACATTTTTTGAAAGGTCATTGATGATTCACAGATGTTTTACGTAAATGTAAAAGTGTTTTCTCCTTTGACTCAACTCACTGTGGTGTAAAATTTTTAAAAATCTTTTCCAAACTTCAATTTTTTTATATATTACTTATTTGAACATTAAAAAAAATACCAGTAGTGTTGGGTTAAAGATAAGTAATGGGCCAGTATAAATCAAGTTGTACCTTTTTTGTCATTAATAACCCTAGATTCAATACTTAATTACATGTCATATTCAGTCATCCATGTCTGTATGCAATGATTAAGCTAAACCTGGTTAAAAATGAATAGTGATGGAATTAGAGTATTTCCCATGCTCCTATTATTAGGGCAATCATTTAAAAATATGCAAATGTATGGAGGTAATAAAGGGGAAATTAACACATACATTTCAGTTCTTTATAAGCTGTCAGTGGTGAGAATGCATATTATTTCTCTTTAGTCCAAATTGTTAGCAGAACATGGAACATAATATAGGTTTGTAGATAAAGCCTTGGGCCAGAGATAATAACCTTCCTCCCCAAAAAGCTTCCTTTAAAGAAAAAAAAAATGTATAGGAGATTATCATTCATTTTCGCCCTTAGTAAAAGAACTGGCTTGTAAACCAAGAAAACAAATTTTCTTAAATTGAGGTAAAAAATGTCCACTGTTATTTCAAATTATCCAGTAACATGGAAGCTTTATAGAAGCAAGGTAAAATTTATTTCATTTAAGTTCTTTCATAGAAAATAATAGTTGCATTTGCTTCTGAAATTTATTTTGAGTATTTGTCTGTAACCTCACTTCTTCTTCCTGTCCTCTCAATTTCTTCAGAATGTCACAAGATTTGGTTGTTGGGCCTTTTCATTTCTCCAACTACATTCTCTTCTCTAACACTATGATTTTAAACAACATACATATGGTGATGATTCCTAAAATTTTATCTCCACTCTGACCTTCTCCTGAATACCAGATTCATATATTCAAATTCTTACTTCATATCTCCATTTGGATGTCTAATAAACATCTCAAACTCAACATGTTGGGAAAAAAACCTCTCACAGCTCACATCTAATCAATCCACTGGCAAATTCTCTCAGCTTTACATTTAAAATATATCTTAAGTTGCACCACTGGTCACCACTTTTACTGCCATTACTGTGGGCCTTCCCCCTTTGTCTCTTGACAAAAATGTTGTCATTAGCTTCCTACTTTCTTCAATTTCTGTCTCGCCCCTTTGTAGCTCACTTTCAAGAGAGGAGCCTGAGTGATACTATTAAATATAATTTTGATTATCCCTCTCTATTGTTCACTCTGATGTCTCTTCATCTCATTCAGAATAAAAATCAAAGCCCTTTTCATGGTCTACAAGGCCCTACAAAATTTGTCTCATTATCTTTCTGGCCTTACCTGTTCCAATCGTACCCCTTGCTACGTCTGGTCTTCCCACTTTGGGCTCCCTGCTCCTTGAACATGCCAAGCATTCTCCCTCATCAGCACCTTTGTCTTAATGCTTCCTCTGCCTCAAATGCTCTTCATCCCAGTGCTTGTAAGGTTGGTTCCCTAATTTCCCCCAAGTTTTTGCTCAAATGGCATGTTTTGTAAGGAGTTTCCATCACCTTTCCCTGCTCTTTTTCCTTTCTGTATAGAATTTACTACCTTCTAACAAATGATGTTTGTCTTTCTGCAGTACAATATAACTTTATAAAGGCAGGAATTTTTGCCTATTTTTCTACTACTCTAACCCAGGTACCTAAAGTAGTATATGTGGAACGTAGTAAGATCTAAAAGTATATTTGTTGAATAAATATATTTTCATTGGAGTTAAATTGACACAACTTTTTGATTATTATTACTTTTAATTTTGAGAAGGCAGCTTCTTGGATTTCTTTCAGGCCCCTTTTAAGTACACCACATGATTAAGAAGGCCAAAATCTTTTTAAGCTTTCATAAATCTTTTCACTAGCCATTCCATCTATTTTCAGACGGTTTTAAAAACTGTGATATTTTCAGATTTATAGAGTGGTTGAGTATGAATTTTGGAGTTATACTGCCAATGTTTGATCTCAGCTCATCAACTTCCTAGGTGTGGGATCCTGAGCAAGTCATTCAACACCTCTACATTGAGTATATATATATATATATATATATATATATATATATATATATATATATATATATAATATATATAATTTTTTTTTTTTCATTGCTTGGTGTGTTCCTTTTTCTTTCTCTGGCTCACTGTTGCCCTAAGTCCTACTTTCTAGACGTGCTTGGTAGATAGAAGAGGGTCAGCCTGGAGGAAGGAGGAGCAGAGGACACGCAAAAGGGCCAGGACTTGTGATAGAGATAGACCATCAGGCTACAACATGGAGAACACTGTTCTGAAGTGTGAGTTATTCCCTGGTTGTTTAATAGGCACAAGCTTATTAAATGCTATTTACTAACTGCAATTTAGACAGCTGAATTTGTTCCTAAGTGGATGTGAATGACAGAGTTGTTTTCCTCCTGTGACTCTTTTCCTAGTTGATGCTTGACTTTAGACCCTTTTGACTTCCATCAAGATGGGCTTGGTTTTCAGTATTGATTCCAAATCAGTATGACAAACAGTACAAATTAGAAAGGGTTATTTAGAAGTGACCAGAAACATTGTGTTATAACTTGTATCATATTTTAACACTTAGATAATTATAGCATTATTATTTTAGTTGAATGTTATTCTCCAGGTGCATTCATTCCCCAATGGTGAAGAAAGTGACAATTGTTGCATCTTTGTCCTAAAAGAGAAATTCAAACTTGCATTATAAGGAATGTAATTAATCATGACCACATTCATGAGCATATTGAAATACAACATGCATTTATTTAAAAAATGAGACTACTTAGAAACTGTATATATTAAACAGACTTCTTTGAATCAAATTTGACTAATGAGGACCCAGCCCTGAAATAACATCAAAGAATGTGATTATCTTTAAAACCCTGAAATATCCTTGCTAGTCGTATTCTTAAAATTTGAATCCTGTCTTCAATTCCAATGACACAATATAGACCTCTTAATACTTATTATTATTTAAAGTCTGATGAACAAGTATAATCAATCTATTTCTATACTTCATCATGTATCCTTTCCACTATGTGGGACTCTCTGCTTCTGACACAAAAATTGTCAAATCACATAATCAGAGAGGCTTAGATTAGTATATATATATATAGAAATCTCTTATGGCTGGTACATATGTGGTGTCTGCTAACCTAATTCTTGCAACAGAACACATCTTGCTCTATAATTTTATTGTCTGCTTCTGTAGTCCCTGCTTTGTCATTTCTAAAACATGTGAAGGAACTGTAACATCTTCATATTTAAGTCCACAGGACACATTTAAATTATCTTTATAATTAGGAATTTCTGTTCCTCTGTAAATGAGAAAGACTCAGGATGTGTCTAGCCTTTCAAAGTCAAATGTGTTTATGTCATTTCTGAAGATAACTATCATTCTTAAGCCTGTGGTATTATCATTAAAAGAGATTACTTTCCATTACACAGCTGAATCCAAATGTTTTTCACTCTTGAAAGTGAATAGCTCATTCATCTGAATGTTTTATTGTCAGTGTCCTATAATTATTCAATTTTTCTTTAATTAAGTAATGGCACAAGGTAATATACTAGTGAAGATATTAAGGAGACTTAACATACTAATGAATTATAGGGTGACAATACCTGAAGTGGTATCTAGAACGGAGTGTATAAGGAAATAAGATGTTACAAAAGAGTAAAGATTTATTTTTTTAA
Source organism: Hipposideros armiger (assembly GCF_001890085.2). Taxonomy (NCBI): domain Eukaryota; kingdom Metazoa; phylum Chordata; class Mammalia; order Chiroptera; family Hipposideridae; genus Hipposideros; species Hipposideros armiger. Next base: position 3,253,114 of record NW_017731504.1, read on the forward strand.
ATTCTGTTCTTTTCTAAGATAAATGAATACAAGCTAAGATCTGGGCAAGTTAATTAAATGTCCTTCAGCCCAAGGCTGCCAGTTCTATGTGAGAAACCTCTTCAGAATATCAAAACAATACTACTTTTAGGTTCTTCTGTTGTTTTTGTTGAGTATCTAGGCCTTTCATATTTAAAATTTTTACTATCATTGTTCAATTCACTGACGTTAAAAGAGGGTTCTCTTTCATTGGATATCCAGCTTCTCTTTTACATCAATCCTCACCTGTTTGTTGGCTTTTCAGTATTAATTGACTAACTCAAAGTAGGAAACTCTGTGGCACTAAGTATCCAAGATACTTCCCTGTCAGCTTTTCTATGTCTCAGAAATATGTGAAAATCCTCCTTCTAGATAGCCAGGGTGGAAACCAACAGTTCTCCTTTCAAATATGTTGGATACTTGCATACTAAGAGCATTTCATTAAAAGGGAAGAAACTCAGAGCATGCTCCATGCTTCCCTAGAACCCCTGAAGTGGCTGGTAGAGGTTCTGCCCTTGTTGGCCCCCAAGTGGTATAATGGCTGCTCTGAAACTCACAGGCCTAGGACTGTTTCTCCACTAAACTTATATGACTTTGGCCTTGGTACCCTTGGGTCTAAGAGTCCTGTTGCTAAGTCTCTTTACTTGGTCCACTCTGGGTGGTTCCATGAGCATCTTTGGAACCAGGCAAGTTTAGGATGTCTTAAATTCTAAGATGTTTAAGACTCAGTGTGGCTCTTTAGTCTGTTGTGCTTTTTGGAATTTAAAAAATAAAATTAGAATTTACCTCTACCCATTTAGTTACAGATATTTCAGCTGAAGGTTTTCAGAAGAGTTGTTCTTCTTCTATAAAATTGTCAAAGCCAAGAGCTTTTCCTCTAGGCCTATCAGATTAAACCCCTGTACTGGCGGGAGTGTGGGGGGAGAGGGGCGGGGCGGGGGCCCATAATGACAATCCTGACATGCATCATGCATGTATTTTGAATATGAAGGAAAACCACACTAGTATATGTGCAACAAGAAAGGGATAATAGTAATATGAACTACAATTCATTGATCACATAATAGGTACTATGCCCCTACTCTTTGCTTTAAGTATATTATTGTTACATTCATTAGATTTTGTAGAGATAATTATTATTATCTCTATTTGACAGTCAATAAAACTCCAGCTCACTGAGATTGGTGACTTCACCAAGGTCACATGGTCAGTAACTTTTAAAGGACGTCTCTGAATCGAAGTTTCTCAGACCCTTTCCACACAATCACACAGCCACTGTCTAATTGTCAATAATTGTATTATTACAGCTTCACTCTGGTCCTGAAAAATTTACCCAAGTTACATAATCTTTTTGAGCCTCTGCTATATTTTCTGTAAAAAAAAGTAATACTTTTTATCTACCTCAATAAGCTCAAGTAAAGATAAAATAAAATCATATATATATATATATATATATATACTTCTCTATAAATTATAAACCACTAGTAATAAACATTAAATAAAATTACAATATTTTGAAAACATAATTATTATTTTTCAAATGATTATAATGATGGAAATAATGGGAAGTCATGAATAAATCCAAATCACATTTACTTAAAATTGGGTCAAAACATGGTGCAAATGTTAATTAACACAAGTTTATTTTGTCTGGTAGCTATTTTACCCCCTGTGTCCCACTGAAGCAGGAATTTGCCTGCTCTCTGTGTTCCACTCTTCCTGAATTACCTATAAATTGCCCATTCTTACTTTGGAAATCTAAGATTCCCTGTTTTTCTCCTTTGTCCAAAATGTAATAAACATCCAATTTTTCCTCACTGTCTTTTGAATTTCTGTGCTATGGGAATTCCCAATGCACGCATATTAAAATTTGATTTTCTCCTCTTAAATTGTCTCTGTTAATTTGAATATTAGCCCAGCTAGAAGAACTTGGAGGGTGGGAAGAAAAGTATTATTATTTTTAGCCCCTACAATAAATAGATGAGCAATTAAGAAAGATAAATATAGACACACACACACACACACACACACAAATATACACACATTCCTGTCAACTTGTCTATAATAACAGTATGTGTTTTGACTTCCATTTCTAACTTTTCTGTTTTTGAGCCTAGTTTTAAAGCAATTTTATTTTCAACCTAAATTGGCACAGGACAGTCAAACACTGACAAAGGGAGAACAGTGGATAAAGGGAGCATGAATAATGGATACACTGAGTCAGCGAAAGAGGTGAGGCTTTATGGGGCATTAGAGAGAGAGAGATTATTAAGCCTGAGCTTCTCTCTCGATTCCTAACCCCCACCACCATCACATTCACGCTACTCCTCTGAAAGAGGGTCAAAATATAGTAAACATGAATTATAAGACTATATTCCTACATAGCTAAAAGCTGAAGCTGTACCTTTCAATAACCCACTGGATTGTTCTCTCAAATATACTGATAGTTACTGTTTTACATGCTTCCAGTCTTATGGGTGACTGCAGTCTCTTATATTTGGTACCTGAGGCAGATTTGTTGACCCCTTGTACACATTTCACAAAGAACAGTATTCTAACTGTTTATTGTTTGTAATATCTCATTGGTGGAAACTTCATTGAAATGTTTGTAAAGTATAACAAAGAGAGAACTTAATTGGAACTCAGATTTGTAAGTCAAGGAGTGAGTCACACATCTCAATGAGACACAGTTTAACAGCCTATACTAAAAAAAAAAAACAGAAATTCAACAGATCTACAGGTTGCATCAAGCCTTATGAAGGGGAATAGAGTTTCTGCCTATGCATTACAGGAAGATCTTATGTGTAAGTAATGTAATAAAGTCAACGACCTGTATGCTTTCTTAAATAAATCACTATCAATCACTATTCAGAAAAAAAATTCCCAAAACTAATTTTTAAAATATCTCAATCCAAAGTTCTCTTTTTAAAATGAAATCACAAAGCATGTATTTTTCAATTTAGAAAGAGAAGTAAAATAAATTTCATAGTTTAGTGTAATGTCTCATTTTGCTATTTTAGCTTCTTTGGAACTACATCAAAAACCCAAATTAAGTTTAATTATTTTATTTAAAATATTGTTTTTAAGCAAATAAGAATATTGACAAAATTAAATATTTGGGATAGTATGACCCATTTTCTTACATATTATGTGATTATATTAAATGATCAGTAACTCATGATTATAAACCTACTATGATGATGCCAAACTTTCATGTTTTAATTTTAAAAATTTTAATGTCTAGATGTTAAAAATATGGATTTTTAGTCCATATCATTTGGTCTTAAAAATCAAATTCTGAAAATTAAATCATTGTCTATGTTTACTATAAAGAAGACCCTAAAGGATCCACTGAACAGTTGTTACTAAGTCATAGAAACCATTCTTTAAACTTTGTACAGTATTTAAACCAAAACTTTATTGGTGCTTGATATCAAATCATATATTGAGTTTGAGTTTTTAAGAGATGTATGTATTTTTTCATGAACCTAAAGTGGAAGCAAATAGACAAACACTCATACTTGGGTTCCAGTAATTAAGTCAAGTTATAAATTTAGGATGAAAATAATTTAAGGTGGACTCTATCCTAGAACCAGCTGGGCATGTATTGCATATATCTATACATATACTTTGTATTGTGAATGTCTGAGTGGCATGTGGTGGAGAACCATGGAAAATTTTCAAGCAAAAGAGTGGCATAAGTATATTAGGAGAATTATTCTGACAGTGAAGGAATTCTATAGGAGTTGGGGAAACTTTTACAGGACTAGTGAAATAAGGCAATGTGCTAGGGAAAAGATAGGAGGACAGATCCAGGGGCCTTTTAATAATTGGAATCTATAGAATTTGCTGATGAAGTAATTGGATGCAAATGTAGAAGGAGAGAAAGAAATTTGTAGTGAGTTCTAGGTCAGGTATGTAGTGGCAAAATCATTCCCCAATTTAGTAGTATAGGAAAAGAGAAATGTTTTTAGAGAAGATGATGCATCTCTTACTGGGCACCATATGATTGAGGGGCCTGTGGAATATCCTGTAGAGATGTCCAGTGAGGCGACAGAAGTTTTGGTGTGGATATAGAATTCGAGTCTGAGTTGGTTATCATTAGCATATAGGGGGGTAGTTAAAGTGATGCCTCTAATACATTAATCAATGAGTTAATACACATAAAGGCAGGAACAATGACTGGTACATGGAAAGAATTCAATAAATGTTACCTACTACTATGATCCCTCAGAGAGAGTTTGTCAAGTGAGAAGAAAAGTGGGACAGACCTTAGAAAAAGTCTTGTCCTCTGAAAGTCATGCTATAAAATTAACACATAATGAATGAGGACTGAGATATGAAAAGTCATTGCAGAGAAAAATGCCTCCCATTAGACTTGACTAGAGTTACTAATATAGCTATTACTATTACCTGAGACATTTGCCATTGCTAAGTCCTTCTCATTATTTATATATTTTTTTCATTTTAATTTATTGTTTGCATCGTGGCAGATAAAAAATAAACATTCAAAGCAAAGAAGCTCCCAAATGTTAGAACAATGTGTTTCAGCAGTATTTCATTTTGGCTGTCTAACAGGCAATGTGTCCTGATGACATGGCCTACAGCTTCTGCATATTTTTATTCCCCACAGTGTTTTAGACCTAGTACACTTTGGATAAACATTGGATAAATGAATACATAAATGAATATTTACTGTGTCCATTGCTCAGTTGTAAAATGATTGTTGTTATTTATCTGTTTGTTTGTTTATTTCTTCCCATTACTTGCATGTAAACCTGATTGGTGATTGGTTGACTAACCATGAGGAATAAGCACAGATAGACCACTGGTAAAAGAGAGAAGACATCTAGATATTGAGGTTTTGGGAGTCAAGTTTGGGAATCTACAGAAACTCAGAGATCTGTGTTTGAAGGCCAAGAATAGGATAATATTTATAAAGAAGCCCAGAGAGCCAGCTCTAAGAGGTACCAGGGCTATGAGAAGGCATGGGGCCTGTTTTTAGGCTCTTATATTTAGTACTGTAGCCTTATTTTTCTGGATTAAAGGTTCATCCATTTCTCCTTTGGAATATGTACTGTGGAGAGCCATCTGAGAAAAAAATTCCTCATGACTAAGTATCTGCATGGTCACAGATTGAAGCTTTCCTACTGAGACCTATAAGGCATGATGAAAACCAGGATTTTTTTAGTAAAATGGTGAAGACTTTTTTTATATATGGAATAATTCAGGGGAAAAAAACACAACACACACAGGGCACAATTTTTTTCCAATTAGAATGATAATCTCTATATGGAGGTCACTCATATGTCCTTTACGGAATGAGTGTTAATTGTGTGCCAGCCTTTGTACGGCTGAGTTTCAGGAGGGCAGATTGTTTTTCCCCCTAAGCATTGAAGATTTGGCTGTGAACTAAATCAATGCAAACATGGCAAACCTGCTAGTAAGCACACAGGGCAAGCATGCTCAATAAACATTTAAGTCGATGGATGTGGATACCAAAGTGAACGCAATTCTTACACTGAGCAGGCTACACAGGGTGTCTAGGCACTGGAGCAGCACACACACTGATGGAGAAACTCTGGCTTGTGCATGCCCAGGGATGAGCAAATATAGATGGGTCCTGCTCAGCCTGGGGTGGTTGCTCTCAAAGCACCCTTTCTATCCCCCAACTACTACTTTTTTTTTTTATAGCCCCCAGCTTAGGATGAGCTAAAAAATTCCTTCTGAACGTAGAACACAGACTATGAGCAAAGTTACAAAAGCCATATGAGGGTTATGGACCAACATGTGACATTTGCCAGTGTCCTGATATCTTGCTATGCAAAGCATATCCCTGTACTAGTGGAAATAGGCATTACCAACACAGAGCTGAATGTCCACCAGTCTTATGGAATTAGAATCAGCATTTTAACATAACATATCCTCAGGTGATTCTAATGTACATTAAAGTTTCAAAAAACAGTGTCTCTGGAAGATGTAGTTTATGTTCATAGAAGTTATTTCCCATGTCTGGGAACATAGAACCAAATACAGAGCACTAGCTAAGTATGTTTCTATGAGGTGTGATTAATAAATACAGTGTTTAAATTAAAAAAAATTACAGTAAAAAGACACATTGCCATTAATTCTCCTCAAAATATCCCCTCCCCCCCCCCTGCCCCCTGTTGCTTTGAACACACTTACCCCATCATTCTTGCCACTTTCTGTGGCAGTTCTGGAAGTCCTCTTTTGGGAGTGTCTTTAGTTGTGCTGTTGTGGCTGTCTTAATGTCCTGCATTGATTCAAACATTTTCCTTTCATGGTCGTTTTAACTTTGGAGAAGGGCCAGAAGTTGCATGGTGCCAGATCTGATGAATAAGGTGAATGAGGACACACTGTAATGTTTTTATTTGACAGAAATTGCCATACCAGAAGCAATGTGTGACACGGAGTATTGTCATGATGGAGGATGATTTATGCACACCTTAAAACACACCTCTCAACCTTAGCTCACATCTGGCTGACTGCACCGAACAAGTTGAAACTTGTCACACACTGTTACCAAGGTTATTGAGGTGGCGCCACTTCCCGTATTGAAGATCCCTGCCTTCCCGCTGGATGACACTTGGCAGCATCATTCACCGTATTGTTTGATCACACCTCATAGTCTATAATGTTAGAATAAGAAAATTATCTCAGCACTCATGTGGTCTAATTTCTGGATTTAAACTGGGGTCTGTGGAAGCTCCAACATGAATTATTATAACAAACTGAAAGACACAAATTCCATTTTTTTTAATGTGATTTTTAAATTTAGAAGATCTTGGACCAAACTGATTGGAGTATAACTTGATTTACCTAATTATTTTTAACCCCCAACATAGAAGATGGCTCAGGAGAGATATCAAATAATCAAAAGATCCTGAGGCAGGAATTTGGGGGATTTTCCATTTCCCAAAGAATACAATGGTACTTTGAGATGTGGACTGATTATGTGCTCAAGGCCTTCCATTGCACAGCAGCACAATATATGTATATTTTCACTTAATCACTTCTCACAAGCTACCACACTTTCTGCATTTCAGCTAGGTTTCTGAAAATATCACAAAACAGTACAAAATAAAGTTCTCTTTCATGCCTCTGTGTCTTTGAAGAGACACAAGTGAAATTATCAAAATATGTGCTATTTCCTTCCCCTGAAAAATTCATCCAGTGATATCATATACTTGTCACAAATTGAAATGGGGTGATGTGTATGAAAGGACCTTATAGATTCTAAGATCTATATCATGTAAAGGCACTAGTTTTGGGGAGTTTATAAGATTATTTTAATTATTGTTCTGATTGTCAATAACTGTAATGACTAATAATATCATCATACTATTCCTACTGAAGTTACTGCTACAACTACTATTGTATTAATAATAAACAACAGAGCAATATGCTAATAGAGTAAGTGCCTTGAAGTAAGCTTCACAGCTTCCAGCTATTAAAATCTAAAGAAGGTATTTAATCTTTCTACATTTTATTTCCCCATCACTGCAGAAATATTCCCAATGCCCTGCAACATAGATTTTGCCTTAGTTAGGGTTTCTCCAGAAGTAACAATTAATTTCAGTATGAGTAGTTAATTTTAGGGGCAGTATAAGGAACACCAGAAAGAAATGCTGCTAATAATAACTGCACGACTATGCTAGCTACCACAGTGGGCGGGTAGAGCTTAATCTGCGGGGAATTTCTTGTCAAGGTGATGATGGAAACAGAGGGAGGAATGATACAGCCACAAGCCAAGAAATGCAGGTAGCCTCTAGAACCTGGAAAGGGCAAGGCAAGAAGTCTCCTCTAGAATTTCCAGGAGGGGTGCAGCCTGACCGACACTTCAGATTCAGCTCAGGGAGGTTTATTTGGGACTTCTCAATTCTAAGATAATAAGTTTGTGTTGCAAGAGGAACTAACACAGATTTTGTGGGAAAAAAATATATAGTATGTACCTCATAATTATACCACCTGAAGGACAGGGAACTGAGGTATTTATATGCCATCTCCCAAGTGTTTTTAGTTTTCATTCCCTTCAAATAAGGAGAAAGAACTGGCTTTCCTGGTTGTGGAATAAAGATCTCAGGCATAGAGACGCAAAAACTGGCAGTTGGAAGTTAGTCAAGAAGGGACTATGGGTGGGCCCTGACAATCTGATGCAAGGATTAAATAAGGTTACGTAAACAAACATCTTGCTTGGTGTCCCATAAAATGAGTGCATGATAAATGTTACCTTTTCTTCCTCCCTTTTCTAGCTGCTAAACCCATACTTTTCCTTCAAATACAGCTCAAATGTCACCTCTTTTCTGATCTTTTATCTATAGCAGGAACAATTTACTTTGGTGTATTATGTGGATACTTCACTGAAATACTACTTCAATTTATTTTTATTATTTGTTTACATAATTATGATTGCCACTAAATTATGAGTCCTCGAGAGCAAAGACCATGTTTAATTCATTTGAAACTCCCATGTATATTACAGTGTGTTAAAATTTAGGCCCACAAGAAACATTTCTTAAATGAATGAACTTTTCAAAACTCAGTTCTCATCTCAAATAGAGATTACATTTTACAGTTTCCACAACTCTTGCAGAAAAATCTAGGCCCTTCTATCATATTTCTGAGAATTCTAGATCCTTGTCTTATTTTCACATCAGCAACTTCACCAAGAGCTCTCTCTCAAGACAGGCATTGCTTTGAATGCCCAGTGCCATCACCCCCATTAAGGAGTCATTTTCCATTAGTCTCACAACACTTCCTGTCTCTGAAAGGTTACACTGGAGAACAGAAACCAAAATAACCTAATTCATGCTTGAATAACATTTTTCTCTTAATATCCTAAACATCTGTAAAAATTAGGAGGCTGTCCATGAGATGTATATTTATTTATTAATTAGAGAAAAGAGCTGCTCCTAGCAGTCAAGGTAGCAGAATGCAAGGTACTTTGTTTGTCTTGGTTTCCACAACATTTATAACCTCTGCAAAGCAGAGAACAGCTGTTACACTGGCAATCTGCAGTATATTTTGGGCAAGCAGGGCAGCGGGGTGACTAATGTGCACTATAATGGCATTATAAGTGACTCACTGGAGTGCAATTATCAGTATAGTTGCCACGTGCTTGGTTTATGATTAGGTTAATCGGTTTCTTAGCAGATTTCACTCTGTGTGTCATCCTCTGGTACACTTGAACACTTAATTCTTTTGCTTGGGGGAACTTAGACATAGAGTTTATTTGAGTTTGTATGTCACCTTTGTGGCAAGTTGCTATTTTCCCTGGATCCTGTTTGACCCCGCAGGCCAATTCACAGACTATACTACTGTGCAAAATGTAATCAGTGCCGTATTCCCAAGGCCTTATGGGTTTTAGCAGCTAGGAGTCTCTGAAGCGAGCATGCTATTTTCTTTATTGCTTTTCTTACTCTTGTAAGTTATGTTAAATATTTTTCTTTCCATCCTCAAGTGAGCATGGCCATTGGGACACACAGGGAGGAGATGGTGGTAGTTCTTCACACAGAGATGGTATCTCACAGGCAACTTGGGGGGCTTCTCAACTTGCAAATGACCAGAGGAGAGTGGTTTGTGGAGCACTCCATAAACTAAGGCCTAACATTATAAAGGCAACCATGGCAAGTTCTATTACTTTATTCCTGTTTCTGTTTGGAAGTAAAGCTGAATTTTCTCCTTTAATGAATTCCGAATTGTTTCAGACAGAAATTTTAATTTTCTTAACATGATGGACAGACTCTAGGATGTCTCCACTTATCCCCACCTCTGGGGGTTTATGCCTTGTATTATCCCCTCCCCCTGAATGTGGGCAGAATCTATAACTTGCTCCTAACCAGTAGTACATGACAAAGATGATGGCATGTGGTTTCCATGGTTATGTTATATTTTGCTAGTGTAATCACTCCACAGACTCTTCTTGATGCCTTCATGAAGTAAGTGGTTGTAATACAGACTCCCACATGACAGGAAACTGTGTTGGATCTTTAGGAACTGGGGGCAGCAGCTAGGAGCTAAGGGTGGCTTCTGGCCAACAGCCAGCAAAAGCTACTGATAGATGCTCAGCCATATAGTTATAAAAAACTAAATAGTGCCAACAACTCTGAGCAAGAAAGGGGGCTCCTCCCCAGCTGAGCCTCCAGATAAGAATGCCGTTGACTGACACCATGATTACAGCCTGTGAGACCCTAACCAGAGAACTCAAACTGTGCCCACACTCTTGACCCATATACATTTTGAGATAATAAATGCGTATTGTTTTTGGTACTAAAGTTGTAATTTATTACACAAGCAGAGAAACTATACGACAATCAAAGGCTTGTATAATTTAATTACCTTTTTTGCTTCTTACATTCATGCCTGCGTTGTAAATTCCTGTCACACAAGACTATTCTCTAAATAGTTAGGATTCTTATCTGTAAAATGCAGATATTAAGTAACTCACTGGTGTACAATTATCTTCATTGTAATGGGGGATAATGATACTTGAAAAGTTTTTGTATTAAATTTTATGACACATGGAAGCACTTATTGCAATCTTGGAACACTGTAGACACTCAGTAAATACTAATTTCCCTTCTTTTTCACTTTTATTTCTCTTCCAAAGAATCGTTTTGGTTCCCAGTCTCTACGTCTTTAATCTTAGTATTCCTTCATTCCAGCATGCCCTTCACACTCATCTCCATTACCACGCCCCCTCCCGTCTTTAAACTTCAGTTTAGATTTAATTACTCTAGGAAATGTTTCACCACAAGAATCTTAATCTCACTCTGTCAGTACCCCTTCAGTACTTAAAAATATAATGAAAGCTGTGATTAAGGTATAAAGTGACTTACAATTAATTATGCTTTGAAAGGAGAAAAGATATGTCGATATAAAAAGTTGAGTGTCTGTCATAATTATATTTACACTGTAAGTCTTTGTGGAATATGGTTCTTCTTCATGGCTTTATCTGTTATTGAGCCCCATCAGTAGTGTCCAATGAAGGTCAGGCATTGGGAAGAGGCACTGGAGTTGTGAAACTTGTCACACACTTACTTTGTTCCCTCCAGACGCACAGCCTCCATTGTACAGGCCCTGCTTTTTTTGGGCATCGCTGTCACTTTTTCACTTTATTACATCATTACAATAGAAATGGGTAAGGAGATCGGAGTTGTTTATTATTTGGTTTTTAAAAAGAACTGTAAGACTAGAAGCAATACTAAACAGTATTGTTAACTGGTGAGGGAAAGGGTGGAGGGTAGCTTTTATTGTTGTTATCCAACCACGATATTCTCTCTATGTACAGTCACATATTCCATAACCCTCTTCATATAGATTATGCTTTATCTGTATTGCCTTCTTTCATGTTACTTATGTGAGGGTTTTCATCCATAAAATAGGCAAAGTCAAGCCTTCAAGAAAAATAAGACAAAAATAGCAGTTATGGAATTAAAATGCCCTATTCAATGAAAGTAGAAATACCAGTTTCTTAACCTTGATCAAACCTATATTTTGCCCACTGTAGCTGTTACCCTTAGAATTTGATTTGGCTTTGGCATCAAAAACAGTTACGTTAAGTATTTTTCTCTCCATCCCTCAAAATGTACACAGCTGTTAGTGTTTTCATGAGAGTCCGCTAATGGAGCTGGCCAAGTAGTAGTTATATGAATGGAGACTGGCTTTGGAGATAAAAGAAACGCCTCAACTTTTTTTTTTTAATTCTATTCACAAACTTTTTTAGGGTCCCATTTTATTTTCAGTAGATAATTTTGCTTCTGTTACAGTCTGTTGCATACTGGCTGAGTGCAGTTTTTTCCCATAAATTTTGCACATTCGTATGCACTAAATTGAGTGGCTGTCTGGCAGTGACAGGAGGGAAGATATTCCACTGCATGTTAGTTATCCCCAGGGGCTTTACGGGCTATTGCCATGATTCGGTAGCCTCTAATCTGGTTATATAACTCCTCTTTCTTTGTAAATGTACAAATAACTCAATCACAATATTGTTTGTAAATGTTACACTGATATTTGACTGGGGAAGCTATGAATTGTTGGGCTACGTTTGTGTCATAAATATGAACTCACTTGATATATTAGACAAGAAAGGAAATAATGTAAAGTTCTGTCCTGCTCAAACAAAATATAAGATACAGTCTAGTTAAACTTCTCCTGATGCATGGTTAGCTTGAATGTGTGGGTTGAAATCCATTAATAAGAGAAACATACAAGATCCCCTTAGCTATTTCAGAAAGGGACACTAATCATTCAGTGGGAGGAATGGGTTCATTCTGGCTTAATCTTTAGAACACTTGGAATATTTATTTACAACTCAATCCTATTAGAAGTGTTATCTTCCATGTAAAAAGTGCATATAATATTCTACTATTTAACAACTGTTTTTAACCAAGAGAAAATTTGTTCTGAAGTATTAAATGCTGACAAAAATGCCCTTCTGAATTTCAATGGAAGTACCTTATATTTCTCAGTAGGATCTGCTTTTCTCCCACACTTTCTCCTGTGTCTATCACTATTGTCTGTCAAGTAAAACTAGCTAGAATGCATCCATAATGCCATATGTTTTGTATACATTATCCCATTCAATACTAAAAAGAAGTTTTGTCCAAATCTTAGAGATAATATTTACTATCAGAAAAGCATTCATAGGGCTGCTTTCATGTAAAGATTAAATGTGTAAGAGAAATCTACAATCCATAATACCACATTGAGAAGGACATTTTGGAGAATGGGAAACTGGAAATACTTGGCTGCCTTATCTTTTCTGAATCTTTTTATACTGTCTTCAAATATTTGAATGTCTGAAGATAAGAGTTATGTTTATTTTATATGCCTCAAAAGAGTAAAAGTAGTGTCAGTGGAGAAAAGGAGATGAATTTTACTATTTTAGCAGATTTCCTATGGGATGGCCATTCTTAAGCATGCCAAGCAGAGTCATAGAAAATGTGCCATGGAGGGGACTCAGTATCAGATGACATATTAGACCAGGTAACCTTTAAAGCTCCTTAAAAATATGAAACTCTATCATTAGAATTATTGAAGGACCAATTCTCCAGTTTTCAAAACTGATCTGGTTACTGAATGGTCCAGAATGGCCTTTCTTCTTCTATCTGTGACATTTTTTGCTGACAATATTTATCATTCTGTATCATTAACCAATGCTATGATAGAGTAGAATGTCTAGAAAGAGAATCAGTGGTGTCCAAAGGGATGAGAAAGTATTATGCCTTATGATCCACCACTGATTGGATTATGTTTTTGAATAAAAACCACTCACTATCAATATTCTAAGGAAATAAGCATGTAACTCAATATGGAGGATGGGTGGTTTTCATTTGAGTCTTAAGAATTGCTCCTTTCCAATGATGAATGCCTGTGTTTTTCCTGTTTATAAGCCTTGTTTTTTCCATATGCTTTCTGAATAGGTACATGGAAGTTTTAATGACTTATAATGTTTACTTGAACTATATGTTATAAATAGAGAAGAAAATTTTAATTATAGGTATATTAGTCAAGATTCTCTAGAGAAACAGAAGTAGGGTGCGTGTGTGTGTGTGTGTGTGTGTGTGTGTGTGTGTGTGTGTGTGTGTGTGTGTGTGTAGAGAGAGAGAGAGAGAGAGAGAGAGAGAGAGAGAGAGAGAGCGAGCTACTTAAGGAATTTGCTCATGTGGCTTTGGGCCCTGGTAAATCCAAAATTTGCAGAGTAGGCTGACAGGCTGGAAACCAAGGAAGAGCAGATGCTGTGATTCATTTCCAAAAGCCATCTGCTGGAAAATTCCTTCTTTCTAGAGGGAAGTCAGTCTTTGGTTATAGTCAGGCCTTCAATTGATTGAATAAGGCCCACCCACATGGAGAGCAGTCTTTTATTTAAAGTCCACTGATTTAAATGTTAATCTCATCCAAAAACAACCTCTCAGAAACATCCAGAATAATGTTTGATCAAACATCTAGGCATCATGGCTCAGCCAAGTTGCTACATAAAGTTAACCATCACAACAGGAATGTTTCAATTGAGGGTTTCCACCATTTGAGTTTCTTTGTCCAGAAAATAAATGATCCTTCAGGATTTCTGTTCTCCCCTTTCTCTGGACTATGTTACTTATAACATTATGTGTTATATTATTAGTATATAGTAAGCTATAATTCAGGGTTTTGTTTTATGAAAGTTTCACTGACTTGTCACTGCTTTCTTTACTTCATTTTACACATTGTAATTATTGGATTAAAACTTTCCAAGTCTATCAGGAACAAGCATAACTGCCAACCTTATTAGGTATTTTCAACTACCTTATCTAGGTGGTTGGGTTTTTTAGACTCGTGCTAGTCAAGTGTGGTCTGTAGATCTGGTTTAGACATCTCATGGTGAAAAGTCTAGTTAGAATGGATATTTTAAGCCTTGGAATCTAATTATTTCTATATTTTGGTTTGGTTGCATGAAATTTCTGAAATCCTATTCTGTACAGATAAGTATTTGTAAATAGTAATGATTATTTATATTATAATTACCAGCATTTAATTAAACCAATTTTGAAGCCTCTAACAATTACAAGAATTTTAAAAATTTTAATCACTGAAAATATCTGACAATTATTCCAATTGCTTACCTGGTAAGTGGACACTTGTTAGAGATTAGTGAGCCCTTTACTGAGTAATGTGTCTTTACTATTTGGCAGAAAATAGTTTTCAAATGAATATTTTAACATTATGAGGCAGTTAGTGATTTTATTTTTTAAAATCTTAATACTTCAGTACTTACCTCTGGGAGACATTATTCAGAAGTTAAAAGTTGAACACAATATATAAAGTCAAATCAATCAAAATGGTTTATTTTTTGTCTCATTTGAAATATTCATGTCAGCACCTTCCTTTGGGTAACAAGTAAATATATAAATTTTGGACTCCTAATATCATTATAAATATATCTAAAGTGTTTGTCAATTAATTATGAAACTTAAATAATTATTCCCTAATGTTATTCAGTTAAACAATCTGCATAGCCATGTACAATGGCTTATCTATATCCTCCCTCATGTAGAGTGGGAAAGATTACCTAATATTTATGACATGTTTATATTATTTTATGGACAATATATTATGGTGAGAGAGAGATAGAGATAGAGAGAGAGAGGGAGGAAGAGAAAGAGAGAGAGAGAGAGAGAGAGAGAGAGAGAGAGAGAGAGAGAGAGAGAGATCGTGTCACTCATCTGATGTGCAGTGCGGGCCATGCAATGTGTTGAAATCATGTGAGTAGTGGAGATGTGCTGTGGTGCAGAGCAACTGTTTGGAACAGCCTGTCCTTATATTCATCAGATGTCCTCATGTTTTTCATGGTTGATAGCAATCACTAAGAAAAAAACTTAAATTAAAAGGGTTAATGGAACAACCTGTATTCTTGCAACTGCAATTGATATTTATCATCATCTTCCTCTTCTAGTACACAGATTTCATTCACTTGCCACATTCACATCTGTAGATCAAAGTTATTCGCCAGGTGAAGAAATCCAGAATTTTATTCCTACAAGTGTGATCCTTGATGGCTTTGACCTTGCCCACTTACTTTTTTTCAGATTAATTAATTAATTAATTTTGACATTCAGTATTATTTTATATTAATTTCAGGTGTACAGCATAGTGGTTAGACATTTATATAATTTAAGAAGTGATCCCCCTGACTAGTGAAGTACCCACCTGGCACTATACACAGTTATTACCATATTATTGACTATATTCCCTATGCTTTACTTTATATTCCCATGACTATTTTGTAACTGCCAATTTTTATTTCTTAATCCCTTCTTCTTTTTCGCCATGCTTCCCAGCCCCCTCCCATCTATCACCCCAATCAATCTAGCAGCCATCTGATACCATACATACTTATTACAATATCATTTATTATGTTCCTTATGCTTTACCCTGTCTCTATGATTACTGTGTGATGTCCAATTTGTACCTCTTAATCCATTTCCCTTTTTCACTCACCCTTAACCCTTCTCCCATCTAGAAACCATCAAAATGTTCTCTGTGTCTATGAGTTTATTTCTGTTTTGTTTATTTTGTTCTTTAGATTCCACATACAAGTGAAATCACGTTGCATCTGTCTTTCACTTTCTGACATACTCCACTCAGCACAATACCCTCCAGGTTCATCCCTGCTACTGTAGTTGACAAGAACTCATTTCCATCCATGGCCAAGCCATATTCCATTATATATATGCTCCACCTCCTCTTTATCCATTTTTTCATCAACTAACACTCAGGCTGCCTCCACATCTTGGCCATTATAAACAATGCTGCAATGAACATGGATGCACATGTCCTCTTGAAGTAGCATTTGGGGTTCTTCAGATAAATGCTCTGAAGTAAGATTACTGGGTCCTTCTATGTCTCTTCTTACAGACTGTTTTAAAGTCTATTTTGTCTGGTATAAGTATTACTATCCAGCATTTTTTTTTCATTTTTATGCAATATTTTTTCCATCCCTTTATACTCCATCTATGTGTGTCTTTCAATCTGAAGTGAGTCTCTTGTAGGCAGCATACGTAAGTGTTTTGTTTTCTTATCCATTCAGCCCTCCTGTGTCTTTTGAGTGGAGCATTTAATTCATTTAAATTGAAAGTAATTGCTGATAAATATGTAGTTACTGCCATTTTATTATTCATATTTTTTATCTTACCTTTTTTTTTTTTTGCCTTAAAGAAGTCTGTCTAACTTTGCTTGTAATACTTGTTTGGTGGTGATGAAGTGCTTTAGCTTTTCCCTGTCTGGGAAGCTCTTTATCTCTCCTTTGATTCTACATGATACTTTTGCTGGGTGGAGTAATCTGGATTGCGTGTCCTTGCTTTTTATCACTTTGAATATTTCATGCCAATCCCTTCTGGCCTGAAAAGTTTCTGTTGAGAAATCACCTGATGGTCTTATGGGAATTCCCTTGTAGGTAACTAACTGCCTTTGTCTTGCTACTTTTAAGATTTTCTTTGTCTTTAACCTTTGGAATTTCAATTATGATATGTCTTGGTGTGGGCCTCTTGGGTCATCATCTTGTTTGTTACTCTCTGCAATTCCTGGGTTTGTATATCTATTTCCTTCACCAGGTTAGAGAAGTTTTCAGTCATTATTTCTTTAAATATGTTTTCTATTCCTTGTTCTCTTTTTTCTCCTTCTGGTACCTGCATGATGCAAATGTGGGTATGCTTGATGTTGTCCTAGAGGTCCCTTAAACTCTCCTCATTTTTGGGATGCTTTTTCCTTTTTGCTATTCTGATTGAGTGTTTCTGATACCTTATGTTCTAAATCACTGATTTGATCCTCTGATTCATCTGATTTACTGTTGATTCCCTCTAATATATTCTTCATTTTAGTTATTGTAGTCTTTATTTCTGACTGGTTTGTTTTTATGTTTCTTATCTCTTTATTGAAGTTCTTCCTGAGATCACTGAGCATCCTTATAACCAGTATTTTGAATTCTGTGCCTGGTAGAGTAGTTGTTTCCATTTTGTTTATTTCTTTTTCTGGGGATTTGTTTTATTCTTTTATTTGGGAAATGTTTCTTTGTCTCCCCATTGTGGCTGCCTCCCTGTGTTTATTTCTATGTGTTAGGTATGGCTGCTATGCCTCCTAGTCTTAGTAGAGTGGCCTTATGTAGTAGGTGTCCTGTGGGGCCCAGTGGTGCAGTCTTCCCAGTCACCAGAGCTAGGTGTTTTAGGTGTGTTCCTTGTGTGGGTTATGTGTGCCCTCCTGCTGTAGTTGAGGTTTGATTACTATTTGCACATAATGGGAGGGATTGACCCTCTGGCTGATTGGTTGTGAGGACTGGGTGTGACTACAGTGGAGGAGCTGTTGTGCACGGGCTGACCCTACAGAGCAGGACCCACTTTAGCAGGGTTCTGGTGCCGGCCCAGGCTGCCCTTTGGGTGTGTTGTCCTTGGAAGAGTCTGGGTGATGCTTTGACCCAGTCTGAAGCTGGCCACTGGGCCTGCCAGCTGCATGGCCTCCTTGGAGGGGACCCTCTTCAGGCCACATTCAGCCACAGTCTGTGTCCTGCCCTGGGCCACCTGGCATGAGCCACAAAGCAATCCAGAGATCACCACCACCCACACTGTGCTCCAGAGGCCAAGTTGAAAACCAAGGCCTGCTGTCATTAGTGCTGGTCTTAGGGCTGCTCAGCCAGAGTTACGGGACATGCTGAAGCCAGATGCTGCTTGTTTGGGTTTCATGAACCTTTGAGAGATTTTAGGAAAGTCCTCAGCATGAGCCAAGACAGGCTGTTTATACAGAAAAGCCACTAAAATTGGCTTGGGTATACCCAAAAGTTGGGTGTGACATGGTGTCAGGGAATCACTTAGGACAGGGCAGATGAAAGGTGATAGCCAGTTTGATGGAGGAGATTCAGATGTAGTATGTGAGTGCATCAACAAAGAAACAGTGACTTCCACCAGCTCCTATGTCTGGATAAAGCTTCCACTCCAGCCCTCATCCTCAAATTAGACAATTCAGTTCCTACCCATATGTCCCTGGCTCCTTTTGAGCTGCTGCCCCAGCACTGGAGTTCAGAGCAGGTGAGTTCAGAACAAGTAAGCCTGTGCATGGTTCCTTTAAGAGGAGCACCTGGGAGTGTAGCCTCCCTCTGTATCACTCAGCCACAATCTCTGCTGGTTTTCACAACCAGTAGTTATGGGGACTTCTCTCCTTGGCACTCTAGCACTGGAACCCTGGGCTGGGGAACCTGGTGTAGGACTGGGGGCTGAGACCCTCCCTCCTCAGGGGTACCTCTGTGGCTGAAATATCCCTCCCAGTTTTTAATAGGTACACGCAGATGTTGGACCACCCATTCCACATCTATGTTCCTCCTACCAGTTTGGAGGAGGCTTCTTCTGTATGTCCGTAGTTGTAGGGCTTTGGTTCAGCTAGACTTCAGGCAATTCTCGGTAATGGTTGTTTTGTGGTTTAGTTGTAGTTGATGTGGTCCTGAGAGGAGGTGAGCACAGCATTAATTTACTCTGCCATCCCGACCGAGTATGTAGAAATCTTTTGGGAGGTGATTATTTAGCCTACCATAGATAGAAGCACCAAATGTTAATAAAGTTGCAAAACCATGTGATTTGAGTTTTACCACAAGGATCTGTGATCTAGATTGGTGTGTTTATAAAGTAAAGTTGAAGAAAAACATGGAGGAATATTATTCAATGAAAAGAGACAAGCCATATGAGCATATTCAATTAATGACAGATACATTTTATTATTTCCATAGATTTTGAAAAGATGTTTATTCAAATTTGTCATCTATTCTTAATTAAAACTCACAATAAAGTAGGAACCCAATGCACGCACACACACTCTCACACACTCCAAACCCAGCATCATGTTTAATGGTGGGGCAGAGGTAAGGGAATAATTAGAAGCATTCTCATCACAGTTAAAAATAAGACAAAAGTGACCTTTGTCACAGCTATCATTTATCACTGCTCAAGTGAATTCAAACAACACAATTGGGTAGAAGAAAGAAATAGAGGCTTACAATTGAAAATAAGACAAAATATGACCTGTTTGTTTACCTAGAAAAATCTAGAGTTAATTAAAGCACTATTATATGTCTTGAGAAATTTTAATTATTTAAGATTATTATTAAAAACATGATCCTTCATATTTAAAAACAAAATATATTGTTTGAAAATATAGTGAAAGAAAGGGCTTTATGATAGTATTATATATTTAAAATACTAGGAGGGCTGGCTGAGTAGTACATTGGTTAAGAGTTGGCTTGGGATGCCAGCTCTGAGCAGCAGGGCCCAGTTCGGATCCCACATGAGGGCCAATGACACTGTGCCTTTTACATCTAAGATGGTGAACAACAGCTCCATCTGGAGCTGGGCTGCAGTGAGTTGCCAGTGACGGTGTAGGCTGCAGTGGGCTGCCATAAGCTACCATGAGCAGCCGGCAGCCAGCATGAGCTGTCAAGAGCCGCCATGAGCGGCCGTCCAGTGGCTGGCGACCGATCTGCCTCACTGGGGAAGAGTGCAATGATAATACCAACATGGGCCAGTGAAGCAACGTCCTCCACAACTAGACTGAAGAATAAAATGACAGCAACAAAAGGACAGCAACTTGTCTGTTCCCTTCCCCCGATTTCCCAATGCTGTCCCCCCCCCCTCAAATTCCCCAATAAAATCTTAAAAAAAAATACCTAGGAATAAAATTAAAGTAAATATGCTGGATCCATATGAATAAATGTTTAAAACACAAAGAGTATGTTTCAAACATACAAAAAAACCCCTCAAAATAATAGATAAATCTCTGTACACCGATCATCCAATCACAGCAATAGCATTTCATCTATATCCCCAATCCATATTATTTTGAACAATTCTAGACATGATATACTTTGACAAAATATTTTGTATGCATTTCTTAATATCATCAAATATCCAAATGTCCTTTAATTATCAAATTATTCATGATATCTTACTATCCATCAAATATCCAATTACCCTTTATAATATCCAATTTATATATTTATTAAATAATAGCTCTTTTTATGTTATATATATATATTTAAATATGTATTATATGTATTTAAAACATACATACAAAGCAAGTGCATTTATATATATATATATATATATATATATATATATGCAGACACACACACACACATATATACATTACAAGTGTTTTTGTTGAAGGAACTAGAAACTGGGTCATTTTTGCTATGTAGTGTCATACAGTATAGTTTAACTTATTCCTCTGACGTCTCTATTTCCGGTAAATTGGATCTACAGCCTTGATCTGATTTGAGTTCAATTTCTTGGCAAGAATACTTTATAGGTAATGTAATGTTCTTCCATCAGAAGACACAAAATTTCTGGTTGTCTCTATTTTTGTAACATTAACAGCTTTTCATGCTCGATGAGTAGATTCATTCATTTAATAGGAATTTCAAAATGGTGATGTTTTAAGTCAAACATAAATCCTTAACTTACTAGCTGAGATTTTTTTTATTAGTTTCAGGTGTACAAAACAATGTAATAGACATTTACACTCCTCACAAAGTGATAACCCCCCTTCCCCAATCTACTACCCCTCTGACATCGTATATAGCTGTTACAATACCATTGACTCTATTCCCTATGCTGTACTCCACAACATGGAAGACAGTTTGGGGAATATCATCAAGAGCTGAGATATTTCTATACAGAGAAACTTACCCTTTCTTCAGTGGCAGAACGTGTATTGGAAAGCAGGATAAAATTAAATTTTTCCCTTAGTTAGCAGTTTGCAAAATAATGCATTTTTTTTCCTAGCATCTTCCAATGAGAACTAATTTGAACTTTTAAAATAATATTTTATTAACTCATGGATTTAAAAATACTATAAATGGCTGCATCTGCTGTTGCTATTGTTGCTATTAACAATCATTGGGAGGCTCTTCACCAGGAAAGATACAATTAGAATATGATATAATTATTCATTTGTTTTATCCCACATTATAGACAAAAGTCTCATGTAACAATACCATCAATGACTCCACCATCAACAAATGTAATTACTAAGCTTTTTTTTTTTTGCTTTTTGTTTTTTTAAGTTCTTGTGTTGGATGCTATCATCCACTGCAGTCAAATTACCTTGTCTTCTTAAATTCAGTTGAAATAGATCCTTTGTATTGATATGCCAGCAACTAGATACAAAATGCATTTGTTTTATTTTATTTTCAATTTTGGGGTATTTCTTTCTTTTTCAAATGTAATTTTGTTTTATGATTCTACAGATATTTAGAATTTCCAAAAATCAAATCTTTAAAGTAATGCATATTCTAAGAAACTTAAGTTCTATATCTACCCCTGATATTGAATTACTTCTCTTATAAATATAAATTTTTAAAATTTTATGGCTTATCCTTCCATTGTTTTTAATAGAGGCATGTATGTATATATTTATATTTATTATAATATTATACATCTCCCAGTTTATCAAATAAATAAGAGTATATCAGTATACCATACATAACTTCCTCAGTCTTTTTTTCAATTTAGTAATATATCTTGAATATTATAAAATGAATATAATTATAGAAATATCTTTTATTTTTTATTATCATGGCATAGTATACCACTGTGTGGCTATACTGTTTTTTATTCATTCAGTATCTTACAAATAAGGTTTTCAACCAGAACACTTAAAATGCACATAGTTACATAAAGTACAATAACATTTTACTTTACTGCCCTGGATGCTGAATTTGTATTAATGTAGTCAAATTATTTGAGCTTAAAGTTAATAAGAGTAAAGTTATCTTTTAAAGTAAGTCTTTATCTTAAAGATAAAACTAATATCTTTAAAAGACATAGTGCATAATCTTATTTTTTGATGTTTGAAACACACCTAGAAATATACATGTTTCTTTTTTTAGATATATTTTTCAAGCTAATCCTATTCTATCAGTATGTAAAGAACTTTTTAAACCTTGATTTATGTTCCTATTAGGTTTGTGGATTTACCAATTTGACAAATATACATTTTTGGGTTTTTTTTTACCTTATTAAGTAGCTGGTAAAATTGCAGTAAATTCCTGTCCAAACACATGATCTGAGAATACCACAATAGTGTCCTTTCCAGGGACATTGTTTCATCAATCAATAATAGTTAGGATACTTTTCAGTCAAAAATGACTCAACATTATTTTAACTACCCCAAATTACTTCTTTAAATTTTCCTCAGAGGGGGTAGGATTTTTTTTTAAAAAATTTGAATTTTAAAATTTAAAATATGTAAAGGAGTTAAGATGCAAGAATGTTGTAATTAAATGGATTAGATTCTAGAAATAGCAAATGTCTATTAACAAAGTATAGCAAATGTATATTAACAAAGTATAAACTGCACAGAGCAAGTATTGCCAAATATCTGGAAAGCAAGATTCATTCATAAAATAGTAACTCTGATTTTGTTATTATACATTTCAATTTTCACAGTGTACCCCTCCTTTATTACTTGATCCCTACAACAAATCTGAGAGGAAGACAGAGCAAATCCAATAATTTCCATGGGGAAAATCTAGCACAAAAAGGAACAACTTTTTGTGGTAGGCATATACTTTTTAGCTCATTCACTGGCAAATTTTTCTACTTGTCCATTCTAATTCCATTACAAATATCATGCAGAAACCAATTTAAATGACAGCAAATCTCTGTCATTTTGTGAGTGAATGTCTGACCCTGCTTTAAGCTAACATTTAACTGGCTTCTTCAAGAATGGTCCGAGGGAAATCTAAAAATTAAAGCACTAAAAAGAGAATTGCTATTAAACTGACTCAAATATAGGCTAAGCTTCTTTTGCAGTGGAAAGTGTAATGATAGATAAACTGAAGGAAACTACACAAACACACACACACTCAAAAGAGAAAATGTTAAACCATAACATAATTTCAAGTTGAAACTCTTAAAAATCACTGCCATTAGAGATAATGCTGGAATGCAAGGAAACTGATAAAAACACTTTGTGAAATGATTTTTCTCCCTGTGAGGGTGAAACAAGTTTCTGAAGCTGTTTCGATCCTAGATTATGGTGAATTAAGAGTGTAGAGGTAGAATGTGCCCAATAAATTGCCCTGAAGCAAGTTGGAAGTGTAGAATTCACCAGGGAACCTCGTGCCAGCACCAAATATTCCTTTGTTACATAGGCCTATCCTGTATTAGCAGACAATACAGTTAAAACAGAAACTAGTCTGGCTCGAAGAAATCTGGGGGCTTTAATAACCTCAGGATTCCAACTGGTTTCATGCTGATAGCTGACGTGACCCATGCCAGATCAAAGAAATAGGGTTTCATAAAATTTTATCTAGGCTAACTTCTCTATACTATTCCTTCCCACTTTGGTGTCTATTGCTTCTTTCCAGAACAACCTGTACTCCATAACAGCAACCTGCACACCATTTGCTGGCTGTTATCAGCAAAAGGGATGGAATGAGTATTTTTTGTCATCCACTCATTTCTTAGGCCATTGACATACCCAGGCCAGTAGTTTCTGAAAGCCTCCTTCTGATTCAGGCTCTACTGAATTCTTGGCTTAAGGGGCATTTGTTGGACCCATGCGTATCCTCCTCAGCATACAATCTCCATAGATAAGTAAACTGAAAGAGTACATAGATCCAGCATGGCAAATATAGAGCATTGCAATTTTGCTCATAACCATTAATAATAAAAAGAACTATAAAATATTCTAAGAAAAAGGGGATATGCAGTGGTGAAAATAATAATCGTGATCATAGAAGTCACTTATTTAGGAAAGCAAAAGGGATGCAGAACACAATGCAACATGATTTTACATCATTTTACATATTCATCCTCTCAGCTGTAAGCCCAATGTATTTCACTCAAATTCTGTTGAGTGATTGCTGTTTTTAAGCCCCTCAGCAAAAAGAAAAAAAATCTCCTCCTCATTAACAGTTGACTAACATACAAGCAAGTAAGTTGCTAATATATGACTGTAGTGTAAATATATAATGTGTGGGAGACACAGTCACATTATGTTAAAACCAACGGATCACCACGTTGACTAGATGCAGAGTTAATATATATATATATATATATATATATATAAATAAATATAAATAAATATATATATATAATATATATAAATATATATTATATATATATATATATTTTAAGAATTTATTGGGGAATTGGGAAAGGGGAACAGTGTTGGGGAAGGGGACCAGCCAAGTAGTTATCCTTCAGTCTTAATTGTGGAAGGTGCAGCTAGCTCAGCTCCAAGTCCAGTCACCATCCAGCCACCTGTCAGCAGCTCACGGCCACTCAGCTCAAGGTACTGTGTTCAATCTTAGTTGCAGGTGGGCATAGCCCATCATCCCCTGCCCGAGTCGAACCCGCAACCTTGTTATTAGGAGCACGTGCTCTCACCAGCTGAGCCACCCTGCTACCTGTTGGCAGCTCAGTGGCAGCTCAGCAACAGCGCAGCTCACTGGCCCATGTGGGAATCCAACTGGCAGCCCTGTTGCTCAGAGCTCACGCTCTTAACCAACTGAGCCACTCAACCAGCCCCAGAGTTAATATTACTATGCTGAAGTAAGCTCTATTTTAAAAATAATAATCATATATACATAGCAACTGCAATATAACTTGTTATTTACAAGTTTCATGTCATGTACTTAAACACACAGAACTACTGTATTTATACTGTGTTGTAATGTTGGAATGTCAGTAATAATTATTTTTATTTCTTGGAACTTGTGGTATGTGTGTGTGTAATTTTATTGCTAATTATGTTGCAGTGTTTCAATGTTTCAGAATCATTGCAATAACTGTTTAGACATCACATTTTTAAGGTTTTTTTGTGTTTTACATCATTTCAATTCATAATACTGAAATACATCATATTTAATGAATTTAGAATAAGGTATACCATTTTTTTTATACAAAATCTTCATTCCCCTATTTATTATTATTATTCTAAGTGAGGACTATGTTAGCAGCCTAGTATGCAACCATATTTTAAAAACTTTTACTTAATTTTAAGATTATGAAAGAACAGGTTCTGCTTAATATTAGAAAGAATTAGTTTTTGCTATCATCGCCCCAATTTGACAAAGAACAAGACCTTCTTAAAATTATAAGATACTCAGTGACAAAATTCTTTTTATTTATTTATTTTTTTTATTTATTGTTAGTTTCAGGTGTACAGAACAATGCAATAGTTACCCTTTTCACCCTCACAAAGTAACAACCCC
>NW_017731504.1:3283811-3288643 GCF_001890085.2 Hipposideros armiger
AGCTTGGCCCCAAGGGGCTCTTGTGCCTGTAGAGATTTCCCTTTCAGTGTGAGTCTTGTAGGTCAGGCCTGTAATGTTCTGGTTTTATCTGAAGTTGGTCTTTGGGTGTGGTGATTCTTGTGCTGCTTTCGCTGGACCCTGCTTTTCCTTCGTGGTCCACGCTTCCTGGGGGAGATACGGAGGTCAAGATGGTACAGAAGCATGTCCCACCTTCTCTACGAAGCCTCAGTACCTTGTAAGTGTGTTATCGGCGAGCGGGTACCCTGAGTCATCACAGGAAAGCATCCCAGGCTGTAGGAACAACGCCTCGTGAACACAGGCACGCAGGCCGAGGATGTATGACACGAAAGAAAATATATTTCCAAAACGCAGGTAGTGGACGACCAGGAGGAAAGTGACTGCGCCCCAACAAATGAAAAATCCTCAGTGACAAAATTCTTTACAACTAATGTTGCTATATGTATTTTCCCTTTCATTTATCCCTACTTAAAAAAAATTCTTTAGAAAAGCAAAAAATGTTATCAGAGACTTCTTTGATGGAAGACTCACTATTGCATATACTGATAGTAACTATTTATTTAATATCCATTGAGCTCTAGGTCTTATTTATACAATAACTTAACCCTAATAATGTTTCAGGTATAATATTATATGTCCATTACATAGATAAAGATACTGAGGTTCAGAGCCCTTGAGATAAATATGACTTGTAAATTTATCAGAAAGTGAGTTTATATTTGTTAGATTATTTTTTCTTGTTCCAATCAGAGCTTTTAAATCTTTAGTATAATAGGTGCTATATTAGGAGCAGAAGGTAATTAAAATTGGATAGATTTAACATATGGAAAGAGAGATAGCATGTATAAGCATTTGAGTTGATGTTAATAGATATAGTTCTCTCAAAAAAACTGAAAACACAGTGTGCACTTTACCCTCATAGCCTTCATAGGGTCATTGCAGGATCTTCCAGAGAAATTTCATATCATCAGGAGTCTCAACTCTCAGAGAAGAGTAAGAGCCTGAAAAATTTAGTGGCTTAGGAAGTAAATGAGATAAGGATGAGATAATTGCAGCATTTTAGTGATGGAAGAATGTGAAAAGCAATATCAGCATTTGGACCTTCTAAGCTGTGCTGCTTCCTCCACAAGCACCCAGAATGCCTGAAGCCACAGATGCTGATTGTGTGCACTGAAGACTATTGTATTGATTTGCTTGAATGGGGCAAAGAACTCACCTATTCATCTTTGATGTAGATCACTTAGCGTAGTGCCTGGCATAAAGGAGCCACTGAGGTAAATGTTTATTCTACAAACACATATCCCAAATGAATAGCAACAGGAGGAGCAAATAATTATGAAGTCATTCAGTGAATATTTTCTCTAATAATTATCTTTACAAAAAGCAGTTACAACAATGGATTCCTCTATACTCTAAAAATCTTTAAACAGCTAAAACTCTTTTTTGGTATAAAATGCCCTTGGATGTATCAGAAGAGCTGATGTCCCTGCGCTTTGCTATGTTATCGCAGCCTAAGTATAGTCTTTGAGTAATCTAAACAGTGATTTTTCTAAATAAAAATACTTATGAAAAGTAAATTGTTAGAGACAGCATATTAGGACAAAGATACTTATTTCTGAAATAGGTACTATGGGATATAACATAGAAACACTTAATACCAATTTAGTGGTAGTTACTACATGTAGTAATTCTATTTTATTTTTATTAATTTTAGAGGGGCTCTGAAACTATAATAAATATAGAAATAACTTATGTTTTCTATGGCAAATATCACTAGTGTTGAATTTAAAATTTTAAGAACTTTTTAATATGATATCACATTTCATCAGAGGGAGAATTTCTGCTGAGAAATTTGTGGGTGTGATTTTCAAATGGAGGTAATCATGATGGTTGGGGCTAGCAGAGCTAAATTTGATGGTGGTCTGTCTGCCCTTAATCTGGATGATACTGACATATCCGTGGAATGTGTAACCTTATGACGATACTCTTGCAGATTCCCAGAGTGGATAGAAACTGAGATTAAATCCAGATAGATTTTGGCACTTAAAAACAAATGAAGTTAGAAATAGGTGAAGGTCAAATGTTTTTGAGTGTCTGAGAAGCCACTGGAATTTTCAGGCAAATGGATTAGATGAATTATAAATGGAAGAGTATGTGATTTTTCAGGTTGATTTATTTTCCAGATTGAGATAGGTAATTTATCTGTTTTTACATTGCTTGTTTTACTTATGTGGTAGAATGGCATTTTTGAAGTTTAATTGAGGTCATTTTTTCCTTTATTTCTTTGGCTCATTGAACTCTGTGTAACTCAGGTAGGTGTTCATGTTCAGTGACATCATGATACAGCAAAAATGCAGAGAGCGAGAGCAAAAAATAAAGCATTGTTGCTTTCGAATTTCAAATTCTAAGGCCTCAGTCAAATGGGAAGCACTCAGGTACATAGACAATTGCTGGGGAGAATATATGGAAAGAGAGAAAATATTGTCATGCAGTAGTAGAGGGACACCCTGGATTTGGAGAGTTTGGGAAAAAATAAAGGAAATGTGACCAATGACAGGATGGTCCCAGAATGAAGGACCAGATGTGAAGGTGCCAAGTATACCAGAAAGAGTCAGCATTGAGAATGCTCCCAGCCACTAGCAGCCACTTGAGGAAATCCCATTCATTACCCACACAGGAGCCAAATACCCAGCGGTGCAGAACTCTAAGGTATAGCCACTGGACACCAAACATCACCTGTGCCAACAATTAAATATACTTTCACCCTTTAATGGCAGATACTACTCTAGGCAGCAGCCAAGGGGCTTCCTTTAGACTTTCCGTGAACAGTGAAGCCATTTGACTCTCCTTACACCTCACTGACTTACCCTGTGTACAAAGCTTTCTTCCAGCTTGACAGAACATGGAAAAGTTCTGTCATCGAAAGTGGTGCCCTGGATATTGTCAAAGAAAAATTGGATTAGGCAGAGTTAAATAAGCAAGGAAGACTTTATTCAAGACTATTGCAATAGGAGTCAAGATTATTGGAATAGGAGAGAGAGATTGAACTCAACCCTGAATATAAGATAGACAACTGAGGACTTATTCATACCAATGAACAGGGTGAAGAAGTGAATGGAAAATTACTAAGAACTTGCCTGGGTATCAAGTGTGGGGAAAGGGAAACTTGATTTGATATTAAGGGCCAAGGGAGTGTTTCTGAACTGGCTTAGCAGGATACCTTGTGAAAATTAGGCTCAGCAGGACAAAGATAGGGCTAAACAGAAGGCCTAGTTGTAAAAAAAAAAAAAAAAAAAAAAAAAAAAGGGCTCAGAGGACCCTAAACAAAGTTTGGTTAAAGTGGGAGTCCTTGTCACCATTTTGAGAACGAGAGTACCCTGGAAGGAGCATCCTTCTCCCCCACTAACCCTGCTTACCAGTCTCTGTCACCCCAGACCCTCACAACCTTCCTGACCTCATTACATAATAATCATATGTTTAGACCAGAAAAATCTGAGGAACAAATAGCTTCAAAAATATATCCAGTTTTCACATATTATTTGTGCTACCTGATATCACCATGCCTAGGGCAAAGCTCTGCTGGCCTCTACTGTGAAGGAAAGTCATCAGGTTAAAATGCTCTGGGATCTCAAATCTTCCAGCCCACATTTCTTTGGCTTGACAATCCAGCATTCTGCATGATACTTAAAATAGGTCTATTTTTAAAAGTAACAACTGCTACCCAGTGTTTGGTGACTCTATACTAGTGTTTTCAATCTCGTGGAATTACCTGGGAAACTTTGAAAATATGTATAGACATATTCAGACAAAATACTGCACAAACTGAATCAGACCTTAAACAGCATAGATTGAGGACAGAAGTAGCCTTCTATATGTTTACAAAGTTCCCAGGCAACTATGATGACCGTATGCGCTTGGGAAATGGTGATCTTGACAACTGTCCTCCAGGGCAGTACCTCACTCTGGAACTCACAGTGGGGATGCTGAGTCATCAAAATATTGAAGATGGAAGGGAATGGATTGCCTTAATGTTTGCTTTGAGACTGAAAAATAATTGTAATAATTGTACAACTGTAGTTATAGGTAACAACTATTGAGTGTGTTCTATTCACCAAGCTCTGTACCCTGAGCCTGTGTAATTCTTACACTGGGCCTGTGATATTACTACCTTTGAAAAAAGAAAACTGAGGCTTTAGAGGTTAAGTAACATGGCCAAAGTTACGCAGCATGTAAGTGATGGTGCCAGGAATCACAGATGTGACAAAGTCACTTTCTCATTCTTAACTATTATGTATGATGTATTTATATTTTGTCCCCTAGAATTTTTCTCTCTTTTTAAAAATTAGGTATTACAGTTACCTAATGAGGTTAAAAATAAAAGAAAGTTAAAATAAAATATAAAAATATACTTATGCCCATTATGGAGTTAACTATTGTTGAATTTGAAGTATTCTTTGCATGTTTTTATATGTGTGTAGCTTTTATTTATGATGTGATATATGCATACAGGAATATGTTCTACTTAAAAATAAAACTATTTGTAACAAGTGTTTCCCCATATTATTACAACATCTATAAAAATTTTACCCTCAATGGTTGCCTAATATTCTATTAGCTTGATATAATAATTCTCCTGTTTTATTTGCTACTATAGATAACATTGAGTACCTCAATAAAGTTCTTTGTTTTTTTTTGTGTTTTTTTTTTTTTGTTTGTTTGTTTTTTTTAGCTGAGCCATCCTGCCACCTGTTGGCAGCTCAGCGGCTGCTCAGCTCGGGCTGACTCAAACCGCTGTTGCTCAGAGCTCAAACTCT
>NW_017731504.1:3289618-3311142 GCF_001890085.2 Hipposideros armiger
TCACTGGCCCTCATATGTGGGATCCGAACCGGGGCCCTCTGGTGTCCCAAGCCAGTTCTTAACCATCGCGCCACTCGGCCGGCCCCCAACAACATGCATTTAAATAAATACTCTTGATAGGTCTATTTTATGTATTAGGAAACTGAGAACTAGAGAGATGAGGAGAGATGAGGTGAGGAGATTTGCAGAAGGCTATACACAACTAGTATTCTCTTTTTTTATATATCGCAATGATTAAGAATTTTCCTATAATAGCATTTTTATAGATAACATGCCAAATTTGTTGTTTACCTTTTCATTTTATTCATGTTTTTATTGTGCAAAATTATAAGTTTGTGTGTGGTCAAATTATCAATATATTTAATGATTTCTTCCTTTGCTTCAAAGATGACAAAGTAACTCCTCTATTTCAAAAATTATTTTCTCCCATAATTCTAGTTCTTAATGTTTTCTTTATGTCTTTAATATACTGGGAATGCATTATATAAATGATATGAGATATGACTCTAAACATAAATTGATTTTTCCACAAGTAACCCATACTTTAAAATTAATTTTTGAACAACACTTTATTCACCTATTCGTTTGTGATAGCTCTTTTATGATACATTAAATTCATCTACATAAAGTCTACTAAATTATTTTATTTCCTCTTGAAGCCATATTACAGAATTTCAATTATTTTACTATTATAAAACTTTTAAATATCTTTTAGAGTAATCTCTAGGATTCTGATCAGTGCTAATCCAGCAGAATATTCTCTCAAAGGGGGAAAAAAGAAAATGATGTTGTAAGAAACAGAAAGAGAGACAAGTAAAATGAGATCTGTTAAACTGAGATTAGTATTGCTTAAAGTATATGCTGTCTCATTCTGAATGCACATGCACATGTGCACTACAATAGGCATACAACCTATATAAAGAAAAATATTTTATTGCTATTCCAGGAGCTAAACTTGTAATGGCACATAGAATTTATATTTCTTTGCTCAGGAGCTATTAAGCATGAAAACTATTTTGAGAAAAATGTTAAATGGAAGGCATTCCAAATTTTCATGTGCATAAACCACAATGTATTCTGAGTATGCTTTTGTTATTAAATTGGGACACATATTATATGCACATATTTACAACACAATATCTCATATTTTTTAATCACATTATCAAGATTTTTGGTTCTACTAAGGGAAGAAATCACTTTATCTTTACAAATATGTATTGAGAAGATATTATGCTAATTATTAACAATAAAAAGAAATCATGGTTCTTGCCTTCAAAAAGCTCATAGTTTCAAAGGGCTGAAAAGCATATTAAAATACAACACTCCATGATTAACTAATAACAATAGATTAACAGAACTGGTACAAATGAAGAAATGTTCAGTTAAGAGAAAGGTGAAATCTTCTCAGAGAAATCTCCTGACATGTAGTGATATTGAGGTGAAACACAGTATAAATCCACAAATAATAGCATTGTATATTATTGTATATTATGCACACAAAACTAGGTTTCAGTACTGTAATATCTTTTCTGATCTGAATACCTTAATCTAAAAGATTCATTAGCTGATACAATGCCTTTGAACAAAATAAATATCAGAAGTCATCATAACTGCCTTTCCTGATTGTTACTACAACCTTACTCAGATTTTTCTAGCATTTGATATTTTAACCATTTTGCACTACTTTAACCTTAAATGTTGACATCCTCCCATCCCCCTACAAAAATGATACACTATGTTATGACACCCTATTTGTTACAAATTCCTTTGAGTCAAACACCAGAAACTTCAACAAATATTGGAATATTACTATTGTCAATCAATTCTTTTTTTCTTCATCTGTAGGAATAGAGACTGAAAAAGTGCATAGGTTACCTATGTTTTGTAGCTAAACAATTCAATTGAAATGCACAAAGATTTATTGAGTTTTTACTATGTGTCTTCCACTGTGACCCAAGCTAAGCATAAAAAAATCCATAATGCATAAACTTGAATAAGAAGAATTTCTTTCTCTGCCAATGCTTAAATAGACCACATGTTATTGGTTGTGAAGTAATTAAACACAAGTGTCTCCCCTGCGTTGCTTCAGGAAATGTTTTTATCCAAACAGGAAATCCATATGCAATTGTTACAATTGAGACCCTAATAAGAAAATGACCATCTTGTTGAAAGAGGTTTTTTGGTTTTTTTTAAAGCTTTTATTGGGGAATTGGGGGAGGGAACAGCATTGGGGAATCAGGGGAAGGGGAACAGACAAGTTGCTGTCCTTTCGTTCTTCAGTCTAGTTGTGGAGAACGTTGCTTCACTGGTCCATGTTGGTATTATCATTGCGCTCTTCCTGGGTGAGGCAGATCGGTTGCCGGTCACTGGACGGCCACTCACGCCAGCTCGTGGCAGCTCACGCTGGCTCCCAGCCACTCATGGTAGCTTTATGGCAGCCCACTGCAGCCTCACTGCAACCTCACTGCAGCCTATGCCATCGCCAGCGACTCATGGCAGCCCGGCCCCAGGTGGAGCTGTTGTTCACCACTTTAGCTATAGAGAGCTCAGCGTCACTGGCCCTAATGTGGGATCCGAATTGGGGTCCTTCTGCTCAGAGCTAGTGTCCCAAGCCAGCTCTTAACCAACATGCTATTCAGCCAGTCCTTGAAAAGGGTTTTAACTCTAACATTGCTATCCCCTCATTATCACAATATATGTAACCCAGACATACAACAGAGCATCTAGAAGTTGACCACAAAAGCTCACCCAAAGTTACTAAGTAAATAACAGTTCCTAGTTTACAGTTTTATTAGAGTAAACAAATCTCTGGATAAATCAATTAATAAAATCAGCACTGAAAGTGAAGTTATGGAATGGTAGAAAAACTGAACAAGAGCCCTGAGGCAAATAATAACTTGTCCAAAGGCAGAGAGCCTCGGATAAGAATGTATGGGGCATGGATATATGATGACAAAAAATAGAAACAAGGCAAATCTTTAATGAGGAAGAACTAAAATTCATATCACAACTACTGCACTATAGAGACTTTAGTGTTTGTTGCATATGTTCAGTAGAAATAAACAGATCACAAGTCATTATAAAAGCAAGAAAATGGTCTGTTCAAAAGCCCTAAGCCAAAGAATAGCAAGTGCACTGGATAGAATGGACATACTATTTAAAGTCAAGATTTTGACCTGGGTATATACCCCCCAAAATCTGAAAACATTTATCCATAAAGATGTATGTGCTCTGATGTTCACTGCAGCTTTATTTATGATGGCCAAGACATGGAAACAACCAAAGTGTCTTTCAATAGATGATTGGATAAAGAAGATGAGGTATACATACACAATGGAATACTACTGTGCCGTAAGAAAAGATGAAATGCTGCCAATTGTGACAACATGGATGGATCTTGAGATTATTATGCTAAGCGAAATAAGTCAGAAAGAAAAACTCAAGAACCATATGACTTCATTCATACGTGGGATATAAAACTGAAAGAAACAAATGAATAAGATAAATAAAGATATAAAAACTCATAGAGACAGACAACAGTTTAGTGGTTACCAGAGGGGAAGGAGGAGGGGGATGGTAGAAGAGGTTAAAGGGGGTAAATAAATTTAAAAAAAAAAGGAAAGATTTTAATAATTTACCCTAAGTAAATAAGGTAAACATCTCACCTAAGCTCCAGGTACCATCCTAATAAGCTTTCTGCTTTAGTAGGCTACACATTATACTCTCATATAAGAGGATCACTATTTGTTCTGAGACTTTACTGAAATTATTTTGATCTTATATATTGATGGTGTCAAATCAAGATACCTATAATATCATTAAGAAGGCACATTTCATCCTATTTAATATATCCACCCTCTATTTCATTTGACATTGTTGCAAAAAATGCTCTGTAAAATTGCAACAGTAGGTTTTAGCTTCCAGAGGAATCAAAATGTTGAGGTCCTCTATCAGTCATCTCAGTGCTTCCTTGGGGTCAGGGAGGGGTGAGGAAAGAGTGTTCTGATGAGCCACAAAGTAGCTCACCCAGCTCACCTCAAGCCTCACATTATTTTTAATTGATTTTAATATCCACAAAGTGCCCTATGAGGCTGTATCTCAGAACCTGGAGCAAGAAATAAGCATGAGCCTCGTAAGGACTGGAACCAGGGACCAAAAAGGCAAGAATCAACACAGTTTCCTCTTCCTCTTCCTCATAGCCTCTCTCTCTCTCTCTCTCTCTCTCTCTCTCT
Organism: Hipposideros armiger; assembly: GCF_001890085.2. Classification (NCBI taxonomy): domain Eukaryota; kingdom Metazoa; phylum Chordata; class Mammalia; order Chiroptera; family Hipposideridae; genus Hipposideros; species Hipposideros armiger. Next base: position 3,293,851 of record NW_017731504.1, read on the forward strand.
CTCCCCCTTGTCTTTCCCCCTCCTCCTCTCCCTCCCTTCCTCTCTCATTTTCCAGATTAGCTCTCACTACTTTAATATGTATATATTACTTAGCACTCAGCTCTACAAGGACTTCTCAGGTTAGAGCAATCAACTGAGGCATGTCCAGTCATTCCAAGTCATATGTATTCCTAATACTACTAGATAGAATATAACTGGGACATCTTGGGTAAATTGTCCCTGTTTGACTCAATCAGTGCACCCAAAATGGTACTAGAGATATGGATGAGAACTTCTTTATTTAACTGTAAAGCACAAACAAAAACATTGGCAGGTGAAATAATTGGCCTCTTTATATGCTACTCATATTGATAGTGTCAAGATTGAGGACAGCCTCTTCAGTAGTCATGCTATAAAACCAAGAGATGGGATTAAGTATTTTTAAGGTTTTTTCCAAGTCTAACCAAGAATTTCCAAGAATTTTATGGTAAAACCATCGAGTCCAAAGTGATAAATATTAAAAATGATAATAATAATGATTAAAGAATTAATAAACTACTAATTAATAAAATGACAAATCAAGCAATGAACCATTGAGTAGCTTCCATATAAAAAGCACTTTATTATATATCATATATTACATGTGTTATATCACACATTATGTATGCTATTGTGCTATGTATTATGTACTTTATGTTACATATATTGCATCATATGTAATATAGACCATGGCATTACATAATATTATGTTTTAAGTATATTTTATAATATTTAAAACTATTCCATGAGGTAGGTGCAAATTTATCACCAGTAAATAACAAGAAAACTGATATTTATTAAGTTTAACTTGCTTAGGACTATTGGATAGAGTGAATGTTTGTGTCCCTTCAAAATTCATATGTTAAACCTAATCCCTAACATGATGGTATTTGGAGATGAGGCCTTTGGGCTATGATTAGTTCATTAAGGTATGGCCCTCATGAATGAGATCAGTGGCCTTACAGAAGAGACACCAGAGAGCTCCCTTACGCCTTCCACAATGCGAGGTTGCAGTGAGAATACAGCTGTCTGTGAACCAAGAAAGGGGTGTTATTCAGACACTGAATCTGACACGACCTTGACCTTCGACTTCCCAGCCTCCAGAGCTGTGAGAAACACTTGATTGTTGTTGTTTTAGCTGCCTGGTCTATGGTATTTTTGTTATAGCATCTTGAATGAACAGAAACTGACACTGAAAAGTGAGGATGTTGCTCTAATAAATACTGTGGAAGAGACTTTGGAGTTGAGTAATGGGCTAAGGCTGGAAGAGTTTGAGGTGCATGTTAGAAAAAGCTCTCATTGCCATGAAACTAGTATTAAAGGAGATTCCGGTGGAAGCTCAGAAAGAAAAGAGGAGAGCTGTAAAGAAAGCCTCAGTCTTCTTAGAGAACACCTAAGTAATCCCAAACATGGTGTTGGCAGAAAGATGAATGGTAATACCAGGTTATTCTAATGAGATCACAGATGAAAATGAGGAACATGTTATTGGAAACTAGAGGAAAAGCCATCCTTGTTACCAAGTGGCAAGGAATTTGGATTAACTGTATTCCTGTTCTAGTGTTTTTTGGAAGGTAGAACTTGCAAGTGATAAAACTGGATATTTAGCTGAAGCTATTTTTAAGGTCTTCCTGCCTGCTTATAGTAAAAACATAAGAAGAGATAAGTCACTTAAAGACAGAATTGTAAAGCAGAAAACAAAGCAGAACTTAAATATTTATAAAATTCTCAGCCTATCCATAGTATAAAAAATTAGAAAACTAAAACCAAGTGACCATTTGATAAGATTAGTATGAACTGGCCCTCTCAACAGAAGGCAGGAGCTAATCTCCAAGACAATGAAAGGATGACCCCAAAGGTGATTATCATCAAAGCCACCACTCCCATCACCAGCTTAGGTGCAAAGGCCCAGAGGTCAGAGAAGGTTCAAAGGAAGGGCTGCTGGTACCTGTGAAAGTTGTTTCCACTGCCTAGTGCCTCATCTTGTTGCCAGTTCCTCTCCCTACATTCCAGCTCTGAGCTCCTCAGTTGCCCCAGGTGCAGCTCTGGTGGGCCCCCATTCAGTGCAGGCAGGCAGGCAGTTAACTGGCAATATCCCCTCAGGGCATCTTCTGCCACTGACTTGCATGTACAGGCCCAGGAGCTATGGCCGTCTACACCTAGTTTTCAAACTATAGAGCCACCTGGAATCACAGCAGGCACAGGACCACAACCCTTGAGAGCTGCAGGCAGGGCCCCTGCAGAGAGCTGCCTGAGGCAATGTCCAGGTAGAGAGACTCTGTGGGGCTATGTTGCTGAGCCATGGGAATGCAGCCAAAAAGGATTATTTTTAATCTTTAAGGTCTAATGCAATTTTTCCTGTTAGGTTTTTGAATTATATGGGGCTGTTACTCCTTCTTTCCTCTTTCTCCCATTTGGAATGGAAATGCCTATCCTATGCCTGCCTCACCATTGTTTTGGAAGCACATATCGTGTTTAGTTTCACAGGTTCACAACTGGAGGGGAATTTGTATCAGGATGTGTCATACCTTGAGTCTCACCCATATTTGATGTAGATAATATTTAGGTGAGACTTCGGACTTAGGCTTTAAAGTTGATGTTATAACAAGTTAGGACTTTCGGGGCTATTGGGAAAGAATGAATGTATTTTGCATGTGAGAAGGACATTAGCAGGATTGCCTGCTGTAAGCCAGCAGCTTCCTTGAGCAAGTATTGTTTTTTATAATTCTTTTGGTACGCATTGAAATCATAAGGTATATTGTTATTGTTATGTATATAAGCAGATTCCAAGCAGCTTCTATGTTTCCTGATAATATATTATCTAATTTCTCCCCAGAGACTTTTATGGGAACTTGTGCATTGTTTCTGTTGATTAATGTTTGAGCATAAGAAGAGAAACCCACAGAAGCTGGTAAAGTAAGTAGTTGGTTAATTTTAATACTAGATTTCACAGAACATACAGCTAGGTCTCATGGAAAAAAGTGTTTTAAACTGTAGAGTTGGTGTAAGTAATGTCGAATGAGACTTCTGATATTCTAGAATTGCAGTTAAAGCCAATTGTAAATTAAACACATAACAGACTCTGAGTGCTTTATATTTTAAAAAGAACTTTAATGAGCAACTCATAATGTTGGCCAGAATTTTCTCCAGAGAGTTTTCCAGTAATCCCTCTACCACTCCCTCCCTAGTGAATAAAAAAGAGAGACTTGGGGGTAGATGGAAGACTCAAAGGGTCTTGGCAGTACACTTGGGCACAGTGTACCAAAAATGGTAAGAAGGTACTCAAACACACCATCATTCACGTCATAGGGGTGCCAGAAAAAGAAGAGAGAGAGCAAAGAATTGAAAACCTATTTGAAGAATTAATGACTGAAAACTTCCCTAGACTGGCAAAGGGAATAGACGTAGAAGCAGGAAATGCAAGAAGTTCCAAACAAGATGAACTCTAGGAGACCCACACCAAGACACATCATATTTAGATACCAAAAGTTAAGGAAAAAGAAAGAATATTAAATGCAGCAAGAGAAAAGCAGTTAGTTACCTACATGGGAACTTCCATGAGTCTGTCACTGATTTCTCAACAGAAACTTGACAGGAAAGAAGGGGTTGGCATGAAATAGTCAAAGTGATGAAAACCAAGGACTTACAACCAAGATTACTCTGCCCAACAAAGCTATCATTTATAATGGAAAGATAAAGAGCTTCCCAGACAAGAGAAAGCTAAAAGAGTTCATAACCACCAATCCAGTAGTACAAAAAATGTTAAAGGGACTTCTTGGAGAAGGTGAAGGAGATTGAAGTTATCAATAATAAAATGGCAGTAAATAATAAATAATAATGACACATCAATCAACAATTACTTTAAATGTAAATGGATTAAATGCTCCAATTAGAGACATATAGTGGGTGAATGGATAAGAAAACAAGACCCTTGCGTATGCTCCCTACAAGAGACTCACTTCAGATCAAAAGACAAACACGGACTGAAAGTAAAGGGATGGAAAAAGGTATTTCATGACAATGGAACCAACCAAAAACTGATGTAGCAATACTTATACCAGAAAAAATAGACTTTAAAACAGAGGCTAACAAGAGACAAAGAAAGACCCAGTAATTCCACTTATGGATATTTGTAGAAACCCAAAACACTAATTTGAAAAGACATGTGCATCTATTTGTTTATTGCAGAATTACTTCCAATAGCCAAGATGTAAAAGCAACCTAAGTGTCCATTGATAGATGAATGAGTAACGGAGAAGTGGCACATATGTACAGTGGATTATTACTCAGCCATAAAGAAGAGTGAAATATTGTCATCTTCAGCAACATGGATAGACCTAGAGGGTATTGGGTTGAGTGGAGTAAGTCAGATAAAGACAAATACCACATGATTTCACTCATATGTGGAATCTAAAGGAAAAAAATAAATGAATAAACAAAACAGATACAAACTCATAGATACAGAGAACATTTTGATGGTTGCCAGATGGGAGGATATGAAAAAAAAGGGGGAGGGATTAAGAAGTGTAAATAGGTAGTTATAAAATAGTCATAGGGATGTAAATTATAACATATGGAATATTGTCAGTAATATTGTAATAACTACGTATATGGTGTCAGATGAGTACTAGATTTACTGGGATGATCACTTTTTAAATTATATGAATGTCTAATCACTATTGTATATTCCTGAAACTAATATAAATTATATCAACTGTAACTCAAAAATAAAAAAAAATACTAAAATAAAAATGTTTAAAAAGCATCAGAAACTGGACTTCAAGCATGATCACATAGGGACAAAGCTTTCTCTGTCTGATGGGATGTGTGGAGGGGGCTAGGATCAAGGTGAAGCCCAAAAGTCACATTTATCATATCATCAGGGATATCCAATATCAGATAGAATGAGATTGAACCAAAATGTCCAGGATTATTTATCACCAGAGATAACTTTACCAAGTTAAGTATGGACAAATTTCCTCATTTTTATGTCTTTTCTTTCCAGCTTCATACTATTTAGAAAGCAAGTGAATAAAAGGGGTGAATGGGTTCGGTGAGGCAAAAGTGCTTTGAATCAGATAAGAGACTGGAGTATTAAATTAGACTGAACTAAATTTTCACAACTGACAAGGATCAAGAAGTTATAGATTCTTTCTAAGACAAGGGAGAAGGATTTACTAGGACATATTTGAAAGGAATAATTGAACAATAAAACCAGCTAATGTTGATAAAAATCTAGTCTCATTAAAGTCAGTGTTTATTTTTCTCAAGTGTTGTCTGTCTTTCCCTCTTTCTATCTCAGGTATAGTACAGTCACCCTCATTTTCTTGTATTCTTTACCTTTGTCTTCTATCTATCTACATGAGTTTGTCTTCCCTGAATATAACTTAACATGGCCCCAAGGTAATATGACTCCAGTGCAAATCATCTTCTGACTATGCATTTCCTAATACACATTTTCAAGGGAAGATATTTTACATGCTTAACTCATCTACAAAATTGATTCTCCTTAGGAGCATCATTGGTCCAAATTAGCTTTGGTCATGATGTAGACACATGGTACAAATGGCAGCAGAAATGGATGATTTCTGTTGTAAATTTTCTTAGAAGGGGACATGACAAGTAGTTAGTCAATGGGGTTTACTCAGAGTGAGTGTTCATTTAATGTTTTGTGGATTGTGGTGTTTTTGGATGACTCAGTTTCTTTAACACCTATCTGTAACTTTCTCAAATCACAAAGTAACTCTGTGGTATTGCGTCAAGGTGAATCATAATAGATCTATTTACCTACCTATTGCTTCTGAACAAAGAGGAAGGCTTGTTAAGCTGGTCAAGTATGACATCTGTTCTTGGTCAGGAAGAAGAAATGAAATAAGCAAGATAATCTTTCAAATTACTTGCTCATGGTTAAGCAAAGAGCTTCAGGTAAATGAAAGTGCAATTGCATTAGTAATGTACTTGTTCCTTAAAGTGTAATATAAAAAAATTGTATATACAGCTGAATATCACTATTAGAGAAGCACTGAACCTCATGGGGTCTGATGGGCCTGAATTCAGTGTTCTGGATGACAGCTCACTCACATCATGTCCTTGAGAACAGCTGAGGGTTTTGCATTTGATATGCAACTGAGAAGATACACATGTGTGCTGGACACTGTAATTTCTTGTTACTTGGCAACAGTTTCTTTTTCCTCTTAGCAACAGTAGAAAGTAGAGCTTTTTGGAAACACACAAAAAAACTAGAGAACAGAAAGAGTACAGCCTTGTATATGTCCTTGGGTTGGAGGGTATATTAGAAAGAACTGGATTCAGCTATGGATAAAATGAAGTATATTTGTTATCTAGTTATGATTTTGTTCCTGGTGAAATTTAACCAAAAGTTTTAATAGCTTAGTCATCTAACTGTTTCACTCCTATAGCACAGTTAGTTATAAAACACAGCCTTCTTTCAATTTATATTTATGTCGGTTTTTCCAGTATGTGACTCACACTGAAAAAACACATATCAAGAAAGGGGATAATTTTCAAGTCACCTCTTTATTATTATTATTATTATTATTTTAAAGATTTTATTGGGGAATCGGGGAAGAGGAACCGACAAGTTGCTGTCCTTTTGTTCTTCAGTCTAGTTGTGGAGGACTTCAGTTCACTGGCTCATGTTGGTATTATCATTGCACTCTTCCTGGGTGAGGCAGTCACTCGCCAGCCATTTGCCAGCCACTGGACGGCCGCTCCTAGTGGCTCCCGGCAGCTCACGGAAGCTCATGCCTGCTGCCGGCCAGCCCCATTACAGCCTATGCCGTCACCATGCCACTCACAGCAGCCCCGCTCCAGGCCAAGCTGTTGTTCACCATCTTAGCTGTAGAGGGCGCAGCATCACTGGCCCTCATGTGGGATCCAAACCGGGTCTCTGCTGCTCTGCAGAGCTGGCATGCCAAGCCAACTCCTAATCAACACACCACTTGGCTGGCCCAGTAACCTCTTATTATTTGGTTAACCAACCACTGCCTGTGTTTCTCATTTAACTAAGTTTTTAGAAAGACTGCAGTTGTGAATGGGGAAGGGAAAGAGAGAAAAACTGATTGATTTTGGCAGAATCTTTGACTTATAAAGAGATCACTAGTTTTCCTCTTTGTCTTGGTGAAAATGACGACTATAATATTTTAAAGCAAGAAATACATTTTTATTAAGTCATTGAGAATCTAAAGTTTGTTTTTTATAGCAACACGTCCTTTAACTAGTATGCTACTCAATGTCAAAAAAACCCAAAAAAACAAAAAACAAAATAAACTTATTAGGTGGAGTTTCAGATCTCAGATGATCTTGTTTGCTGATGAGAGTGGCCACCAGGACTGTACAATTTTCCAACAGTTTTACCAAAAAATGAGGATCTGGCTGTTGAAGTGAAGCCTCAAGCCATTCTTGTTGTTTCCCATGTAATCATTATCTCAATTAAAATAGCAGACATTATTAACACTCTATATATTGGGTTGTCAGAAAAGCATGGCATATTTTACCTATGTTTTTCATTGCAAAAATACATCATGACTTTTCCAACAACCCAATAGTGTCCTCATGCCCGCTTCTAATCAAACCACACTGTTACCCAGACAATCAGAGTCATGATATTTACAACCCAAATTAGTTTTTCCTGGTCTAGAATAAATGAAAATTAGACCATATCATATGGATTCTTTTTATCTGACTCTCTTCACTCAGCAGGATGTTTATTTCCATTCATTCATGTTATTATATATACATGTAATTTAATATATTTTATATGTAATATAATGCATAATATATAGTATATATAATATAATATATACTATAATATAGATACTATATATATATATATATGTATTGCCAGATGATATTACATTATTACATGCCACAATTTGTTTATTGATTATTCTGTTGATAGACATTCAGGTTGTTTTCAATTTGGGGCTATTAAGAATAAATCTTCTATAAATCGTTTTATGGACATTGGTCTCAACATTTCTTGGGCAAGTACTTAAAAGTGGAATTGTGAGTCATGTAATAAGTGCAGGCTTACTTTTGTAAGAAGCTACTGAAAAGCTTTGCAAAGTGGTTGCATCATCTTACACTTTCACCTGGAATAAATGAGATTCAGCTCACTCCACATCGTTGTCTGCTTTAAGAAAAGGATAGTGACTTTAGTGTGTGTGAAATGGTATCATATTGTGATTTAAATTTTCATGTGGATGACTAATGATCTTAGGCATCATGTCTTCTTTTGTGATGAGTCACCTCAATACTTTTGTTTTTTGAGTTATCTTTTTGATATTGATTTGTAAGAGTCCATTTTATATGTTCTAAATACATGTACAGTTTCAGACTCATCTACCCTTCACCCTACTGACTACATACATTTTTCCCCAATCTGTGTTTTGCTTTTTATCTTATTAATGGTTATCACTGAGAAAGAAAAGTTTATAATTTTAATGAAGGCCAATTTAACATTTTTCTCTTATTTCAGTGCTTTTTTATCTGTCTTGTGTGAGAAATTTTTACCAATCTATATTTTTTCTAGAATATTTATAGTTTTTCTTTTATATTTAGGTCTATGGACCAACTTGAAATTATTTTGTGTGCAAGTGTGGTGTAAGGTAGGGTTTGAGATTTGTTGTTGTTGTTTTTCCATATATTTATTAAGTTGTAGCAAAATTTGATAGACTTTCCCTACTGAATTGCCTTAGAGTTTTTGTTCAAAATCAATTGTCCATAAATATGTGGATTTATTTCTGGATTCCATTCTGTTTTTTGTTTCTATTTGTATATTTAAAATATGACTTTTTAAAATATATGCTTTGAGTTATGTAATATATATACACATATATGTATTTGTGTGTGTATACATATATACAAATACATGTGACCTGGCAACCCCAAATTTATTCAACTCCTCAAATGCCCCATCCTCTCAAGGCCTCCTTGCCATTGCATATTCTGCAAAATTCATCATCACTTCTTCTGAGAAGGCAGTATAGTATTGTAGAAGATCATGAACTCTAGAGACAGATTGCTCAGTTCAGATACTAATTCTGCCCCTGATTAGCCCTGTGCCTCAATTTCCTCACTTGTAAAATGGAGATAATAGCATCTTTAGAGTTAATATAAGGATTGAATGAGTTCAAGTGTGTAAAACACCTGGAACAAATTGTACCACCTTGTGAGCACCATATTGGTATTCACTGTACCATATTATATTTCCAGGCTCTGCTCCAGCAACACTTCCACTGGGGAGCTTTGTTAGCACTTCCAGTCTGAGTCAGAGTCATCTCCCAAGTTTGTGCATGGTACTCCTTTTCTACCCCCAGGGTGCTAGAATACATCTACCACTTCCCCTACAAAAAAAACCAAGATAATACAAAATCCCAAGACCTACCCCAGCAGCGCCAGTGTAACAGATATACAGTTCACTGTTTGAATCTCGGCAGCAGGTATAGCTTGCTCAGCCTCTGCCCTTCGTCTCCACCAACTGACACTGCCTTTTATTGGTGTGTATGTGAGGAAGATTTCTGCCTTCTCCCTGCTCCTTCCTACTATTATCCTTTTTGTTCTTCTCCTTTTCTCCCCATGCACACAAAAGGAGCAATTACTAAGATTTTTGGTCTGACACAAGCAAATTAATTAGATCACTTTCATTAATGGACAAGCTCACTTGCATGAAAGGTCACATGTGTACCCGTGAGCAGCTGTCTCTTCTGCTCTGGGCTACCGTGTACCAATTAAGAGCTCTCTTAGGACTCATCCATCCTGCTCTCCAACTCTTTCTTCAAATTGACTTGAAGCACATTCATGAGTCCTTTCATCTCCTCTCCTACCAATCCAGCCTGACATTGGTAAAATGCCAGAATTTTAGTTTTGTACATCTTCTCTTAGGCCTTTATGCTTTGCCATATCTTCTAACTCAGCTTGACTAGGTCTCTACTTTGACCATCTCAAGTGTGAGACTAATAAATATCAAATTGGCATTTTCTCCTATTTATACGTATTCCTTGTCTGTAGAATGAGTCTCATGGTAAATGTATAGGGAAGGGTGATTGTCAAGACAGGATCGTTGTATCCTGGATTTCTTTAGAAAATCGGGATGAGGCTTGATTATTATTACTGCTCTAGAATTTATTTGCAGCTTTTAAGTTGAATTTTATCTTTATGTCATTGTGATACAGAAATTATTATTATTATTTTTTTAAAAGATTTTAATTGGGGAATTGAGGGGAAGGGGAACAGACAAGTTGCTGTCATTCTGTTCTTCAGTCTAGCTGTGGAGGATGCCGCCCCACCGGCCCAAGCTGGCACCACCACCGCGCTCCTCCTGGGAAAGGCAGATCAGTCGCCGGCTTCTGGAGGGCCACTGACAGCGGCCGCTGGCCGCTCACGCTGGCTGCCGGCCACACATGGTAGCCCATGGCAACCCACTGCCACAGGGGCTGCAGCCCATGCCGTCATCGGCGACTCACAGCAGCCCAGCCCCAGACTGAGCTGCCGTCCAGCATCCCAGCTGCAGAGGGCACCATCATTGGCCCTCACATGTGGGACCCAAACTGGGGCCCTCCAGTGTCCCAAGCCAGCTCCCAACCAACGCGCCACTCGGCTGGCCCCAGAAATTATTATTATGTAAAGTAGATTTAAATGCAGTTAACAATCATAACTCAATTTTGTAGAATCCTTTGATGCTCAGAGTCAGAGACCTGAGCTCTAAATCCAACTCTTATAAGCAAGGGCACCCTATAGAATTGTGTGACATTGGGCAAATCATTTAACCTCTGACATATGTCCCTCAAAAAAAGAGATATAAAATACATTCTACTCACGTTCGTGTGTTATAATGTCTGTTTATGTATATGTTTAAGTTATAAATGTTTATAACATTATCTTCTAGATCAAGAATCTGAAAAGTTAACTACATTATTCAAAGGCACACAGTTACAGTTTGCCAATAGAAGGAACTAACTAAATTGCAGGCCTCCACTGCTTTATCGTTCTTCAAAATGAAGAAAATTCCATAATGTGAGGGATGCAGGGCAGCAAGGCTTCTAGTCTTAGAATTCTCTAGCATTTTGTGAAGTGTTGGAACTCCAGTGTGCAAATGTTGATTTTGACTGAATGTTTTCACTTCCAGAATTACAACAGATAAATATCCCAGCAATACCATCGATAAGCATGAGTCTCAGTTATATCATCTATTGTAGATATGCACACAGTAGCATTTTATGGGGTATGTTGTGGGACGCCCTAATCTCTCAATTTCATGACCTCATTTTTGTGCCCTCCCCAGGACCAGTACCTTCCCTGCCTCTGCACCATGACTGTCCTGGACACTGAGGTCAGTGAGTTCTGAGATCACCAGTCCTCAGTGATAAATGTGGCCTCTGAACTCAGGGCCCTTTGCCTTTTAATCTCATCATACACAGATCGGGCCTGTCACCACTCCCTGAGAGTCAATGGATTAACAACCTCAAAGCTGGAGCCTCTTCATCAATTTAGACAGACATGGACCCTTTCCAGAGAGGGTGCAGTCTCCACAACCAGCAGAGCTTCCAAATTCCTCAAAATTGAAATCCACCCAGGCTGACTTCTAATATTCTCTTCCCATCAGAAAGGAAACAGCCCTGACTATTTTGGCAGTTTGTAAGGACCTCGCTATCTGGGTTAATCTATCAATTCTTATTATTGTCCCATTTATGTCTTCTCTCTGGGAAACTTACTCAACACTTCTTACAAAATTTATTCCAAATCTATTTCCCTCAGATTCTACATTTTATATTTTATAACTTTCTTAATATCATTAACCATTAGAGTAGCTGATGTTTATAAACTACCTGGTCCACATCATCATTCTTGAAGACTGACACCTGAACCATCTGCTTCTCATTATTACCCAAGTTTGCTACCATCCAGGTAATTTTAATGCTTGTGCCTAGACCATCCTTTTCATGTGCCACTTGTGGGGATAATCAGATAATGCTCTGTTATGGTTTGTGGCCAGCTTCCATGTGTGTTAGTTCTGTGACCTCCTGAGAGGGGCTCCATTGCAGGCCAAGATTAGCCACTGCCTTTGACCAGCATGGGGTTACCTGGTAGGAGCTACAAAGAGATCCACAGTTGGTAGTTGCCTGTGCTGGACCTGGAGGTGTGTGGGAGAGGTCATGTTAGAAACTGAGGCTAGCTGCTCAGCAAATGGCACAGGGTACCCCAAGGCCTCTTGCTTGCAATGCTCAGCCACTGAAAGAGCCTCCTGCAGTATGTGGGTTGGGTGAGGTGGGTACTCTAGAAGTCATCAGGGTGGGATATGAGTGGTGTCACCAGGTTAATGCAGATTCAGATATGGCACCAGTGCTGAGCCTGGGGCCACTCAGCAAAAGGCACAAGGTACACCCAAATCAGCCACTGTCTGCCTGGGGCTGGTGGACCTTGGAGAGTTTTTTAAGAAAGACCTTGCAGCTTAGGTCAAGGCCAGCTGTCTTCCACTAAAGAAGCCTTCAGCGTTGCAAAAATTGTGTGGAGTGGGGTCTCTGGGAGTCAAAATCAGGGTGGTCAGAGGAGGAGGCAAGCACAGCATTTACCTACTCAACCACCTTGACTGGAACTTCTGAAAGTGTTTTAAATCTCTCTCTCAGAACTTGTCAAATCTGTGAATAGAGGATCGAATGGGAGTTTGTGCTGTTATTCCACATGGCCCAAGGGATGGGATGGGGCACAAGGACCTGGTGACTCTGAGTAGTTTGGGCAGGAAACAATTTCTTTGCTCAAGGTCATTAACATATAAGAAATCAGTAAATGTTCTTTGGTAAATTTATTTTATTTCATTGTTAATTTAAAAAACGTATATTGAAGTATAATTTATGTACAATAAAGTATACCCATTTAGAGTATACAATTTGATATATAAGTACATGATATATAAACCCATGAAATAATCAAGATACAGAATATTTCCATCCTTCAAGAGTTTAAGCGAAACACTTCTAAGAGCTTCCTTTTCTACTTTGCAGTCCTCCCCTTCCTCTCTCCTGTCCTTGTCCCTTGACAACCCCTCATCTGCTTTCCATTATTATAGATTGATTAGTTTGCATTTTTTAGAGTGTATCTATGTAAATCAAATCATAAAGTATATACTCTTTTGTGCCTGGCTTCTTTCAGCATGTTTTTGAGATCCATGTTGTTTTACAGTACTTTATATTTCTTTTTATCGCTGATAGTATTTCACTGAATACTAAGGCAATATACCATAATTGAATACTAAAGATATACCATAATTTGTGTATCAGTTCACCTGTTGATGAACATTTGAGTAGTTCCCAGTTTTGGGCTTTGCAAAATAATCTATTGTGAACATTTTTGTACAGTCCTCACCCAGATATAGGACCTTTTGCGGGGGGAGAGGTAAATGCTTAAGAGTATAATTGCTGAGTTAAATGGTAAACATATGTTTAAATCATAGTAACTATAGTTTGCCAAAGTGTTTGTGGCATTTTCAGTTCCCACTAGTGGTATCTAAGAGTTCTAGTTGCTTCATATCCTTGCCAACATTTTGAGTTTTTAACTTCAGCAGTTCTTTAAGTGTACAGTGGTGTGTCATTGTGTGTATTATTTTTCTATATCTTCATTTGTTTGTTTTTTATTGTTGAGGTAAAATTTACATATACTAAAATTCATTTTATTTAGCACACAGTTTTTTAAAAAGTGGTAACATTTTTAATCATCAAAAACTAAATTATATAACCAAAGTTTTAATCTTTGATCAGTGTCATAACATGTTGATTAATACTATCAAATGTGTGATTCAATATCACAATTTACTGTTTGTTTTTAGTTATATGGTCTATAAATCAGGTTTCCTTGCCCTTTTAATTACTGATTGATTTTTTGTAAAAAAAAACCATTTTATTGAAATATGAATGACATACATAACCTGTACATATTTAATGTATGAGTTTGGAGATAAGTATCCATCCATAAAACGTCACCACAATCTGTGCCATAAATATATCCATTATCTCCAGAAATTTCCTCTTACTTTCTTTTTTATTATTGTTTCTGATAAGAACATTTAACAGATCTAAACTCAGCTATTTTTAAGTATACATTACAGTGTTGTTAACTATAAGCACTATGTAGTACAGTAGATTTATAGGAATTGTGCAACTGAAACTTTTTGTTCTTTGACTAATACCTCTCCATTTCCTCCTTTCCCCTGCCCCTGGCAATCACCATTTTACATTCTGCTTTTGTGAGTTTGACTATTCTAGAGTCCTCATATAAACGGTATCTTGTAGTATTTGCCTTTTGGTATTTGCTTATTTCGTTTAGCATAATGTCCATAAGGTTCATTGATGTTGCATATGGGAGGATTTCCTTCCTTTTTAAGGCTGAATAATATTCCATTGTGTGTATATACCACATTTTTTAATTCATTTATCCATCATTGGGCATTTAGGTTGCTTCCTCCATGTCTTAGCTATTGTGAATAATTCTGTAATGAACATAGTTGTGTAGATTGTCTTTTTGAGGTCCTGATTTCAAATTGTTTTGACATATACTCAAAATTGGGATTTCTGGATTATATTGTACCTTTATTTTTAATTTTTAAAGAAAACCTCATATAGTCTTTCAGGGCAATTGCACCAATTTGCATTCCTATCAGTGGTGCATAAGGGTTCCCTTTTCTACACATCCTCACATTTATGTTTCTTTTTCTTTTCTGTCTTTTTTTTCTTTTTATAATATCCATTCTAGTAGGTGTGAGGTGATAGCTCATTATGGTTTTGATTTGTACTTTTTTTGATGATTAGTGATGTTCAACAACTTTTCATAAACCTGTTGGACATTTGTATATCTTCTTTGCAGAAATGTTTATTCAGGTCTTTTGCCCATTTTAAATTGAGTTATTTATTTTTTTGCTGTTGAATTATAGGAGATCCTTATATATTTAGAATATTAACCCATTACCAGGGTTAATATTTTAACCCTGCAAATACTTTCAAATATTTTTTGAATATTTGCAAATATTTTCTCCCATTTTGTAGGTTTTCATTTTACTTTGATTGATTTTTCCTTTGCTGTGCAGAATCTGATTTTGATGTGCCCCTCCTTGTCTATTGCTTTTCTTACCTATACTTTTGATGTCATATTGAAGAAATCATTACCAAGTCCATTGTCAAGAAGACTTTTTCCTGGTTTTCTCCTAGGAGTTTTATGGTTTCAGATCTTGTGTTTAAGTCTTTGATCTATTTTGAGTTGATTTTTGTGTAGCATGGAAAGTAAGAATACACTTTCATTCTTTTGTATGTGGATATCCAGTTTTCTCCACACAATTTATGAAAGGGAATAGGAAATATTCTTCCCTGTTGTGTATTCTTAGCATCCTTGTTGAAAAATCAATTTACCATACATGCATGGATTGATTTCTGGGTGCCCTATTCTGTTGCATGGTTTATGTGTCTATTTTTATGCCAATTTCATACTGTTTTGATTATTGTGGTTTTATAATATATTTTGAAGTCATGTATTGTTTTACTGATTTTGTTTGGTTGTCCAAGTTCTCTTGTAGCTCACTGAGCTTCTTTAAGATGACTATTTGAGTCTTTATCAGGCAGTTTGTAGATCTCTGTTCCTTTGAGGTTGGTTATAGAAACTTTACTTTGTTTCTTTTGTCATGTTACATTTCCCTGATTCTTTGTGATTCTTGCGACCTTGCATTGATGTCTGCTTATCTGAAGAAGTAAACCCTCTACTCTAGACTTTATAGACTGGTTCCAGCAGGGAAGCACTTCACCAGTCAACCTGGCCAGAGATTCTGGGCAGGCCAGTTGGTATGGTATGTGGGTGGGCTGGCGAATGGGGACTAAAGGTGAGTAGGCCCAGTGCTGGTGTCTGAGGGTGAATGGGCCTGCTGCCTAGGGAAAGAAGCAAGCCCACTACCTGGGGCCACAGCCAGCTGTTGAGATCCACACACCAATTATTGACGGCTTCTTCTTCTTTTTTTTATTTTTTCCTGTTGTTATTGTTTCTAGCTATCCCCAGGTAATCTAGCCCTCCTTATTCTCTCAGTGTTCTGGGTGAGGTGCGACAGAAGCGGGTCTCTGAAAGGCTGGGGAAGTCAGGTGCTCACTTTACTTTTCTCTTTACCCTACTGGGTAACTTGTGGGCTAAGGGATCTCTCTCAGGGCTGTACTGTGCTGGAGGAGAGGAGTGACATGGGTGATCAAAAAGTGATGCTTTTTGATGCAACAATTCTCTTTTCTACGCTCCTCTGGGGTGCCATAACCTCACCAGGATTCTGGAGCTTCCAGGAAGGATTTTTTGTCCATCAGTGGTTGTTAAATCAGTGTTTCTGTGGTGAAATGAGGTTTGGAACCTCATATTCTACCATCTTGCTGACATCACTGTTGGTCAATTTAATATGTGTTAATCAGAGGTTACTATTTGATCACCTGAAACACTAATAATTAATATCAGTTTCAGTGTATTCAAGAATTTCCTATTACAAGTAAATCTATAATAAGGAATCCTTTTGTAAATTAATAGACATTTAAACATAAGTAAAAATTTAATTATGTGATGTATGGATTTTTTGCAAATTAGATTATTAAAGTGATTTAAAATCTGAATTTCAAGTAACTCTACCCATTTCTAAATATTTGTTGTTTTTTGAAGCGTACTGTGTTTTCTGTTATCTACTCACATTCCTTTTAGAAAATAAACAACTAAAAACTTTGAATTTACCCAAGGGATAGAGGGTTAATTAAGAATATAGATTTACATAAAACCCACAATGAGATACCACTTCATCCGGGTCAGAATGTCTATCATCAATAAATCAACAAACAACAAATGCTGGTGAGGTTGTGGGGAAAAGGTTGTGGTGCACTGTTGGGGGGACTGCAGATTGGTGCAGCTACTATGGAAATCAGTATGGAAGTGTCTCAAAAAACTGGAAATGGAACTACCTTATGACCCAGCAATTCCATTTTTAGGTATTTATTCAGAAAAAGCCATTAATTCAAAAAAATATATGCATCCCTATGTTCAATGCAGCACTATTCACAATAGCCAAGACTTGGAAACAACCAAAATGCCCATTGGTAGATGACTGGATTAAGAAACTATGGTACATGAATGGGAGAAGATATTTGATAATGATATATCAGATAAGAGATTAATATCCCAAATATATAAAATGCTCATGCAACTCAACACCAAAAAAACAAACAACCCAATTAAAAAATGGGCAGAGGATATGAAGAG